>NC_135502.1:107067688-107395161 GCF_052857255.1 Amblyomma americanum | reverse complement strand
ACCTCTCTGCGCGAGGCACTCGAAGCGCGAGCGAATTTCCCGCACTAGTGGGGTACCGCGGCCGTTAGATTGCAGGCGGCTGAAGGCGGCGCGGGAGTCACACAGCTGAGCACTCCTGGGCGGCGGAGGGCCGAGGGTGAGCAGCAGGTCCAGCCCGAGCCGGATCCCCATCAACTCCGCCGTGGTGGAGGAGCCCAGGAAGGCTGCGTGTTGCTGGCTCTGCAGCCGCAGGGCGGGGATGGTGGCCGCCGCAGCAAGGGAGCAGCTGTCGCGGGCCACTGAGGCGTCGCTGTACACGAGGAGATGGTCCTGGAGCTCCTCGTGTATGACGGCTCTGGCCAGCTGCTGCACAGCACAGAGGGGTGTGCTCCGCTTTCCCGCAATGCCGACGATCTCTCGCTGTACCTCCGAGCCACCAGGCCAGGGGGCGCAGGAGCCGTAGGGGGGTGGGCCTTGAGTCAATTGCTCATACTCGAGCAGCGCCGCGCCCATTCGTGAGCGCGGGTGCGAGCGCATACGCTGCAGCAGCGAGCCGCCGTCCGATGCGCGGTGAAGGCGGTCGATGTGATTCAATGCCCTGCGCGCTGCTTGGAGCTCAAGTGGCCACGCTCCTGCCTTGGCCAACGTTGCGGCGCACTGCGAGTTTTTGGGCAGGCCTAGGCACACACGCAGGGACTTGCGGTGCTGCAGCTCGAGTTTCTTCCAGCACGGCTTGCGCACCGTGACGAGCGGCAGCGCATAGAGCACCGCCCCCAAAGCTGCGGCTTGCTGGGAGATGCCCTGGCTTCGAGTGGTGAGCTTTGTGCACGGCGGCGGTGATCCTCTTCATCTGCAGACAGGCCTTGGTCGCCGCGGGGCGGAAGGAAAGGCGCCAGTTGATGTCCAGGCCAAGGTACCGCACCGATTTACGCCAAGGAATCGGAGTCCCGTCCAGTGACAGTGGCGCAAGGTGCGCGCGCGAGCGCGAAACGCAGGCCATCGCCACCGATTTGTCCGCGCTCAGCGACTGACCAAAGCCGCGCAAGCTGGCATCGATTGCGGTCAGGGCTCCCAGAAGGCACCCCCGCACCTCTCGTAGAAGATGTGAAAGAAGCTTGCACTGACTCGCCGCTGCACGCGCTCCTCGTTCTGCACCGGCTCCTCGTGTGACGCCATGAGCGAGCTGTCGTGCTTGCTGCAGCTCCGCCCGGCATCTTACTCCTTGCCGCTGCCTTTCACCCAGGTTCCGCCGCCGCAGGGGAAGCTCCGCAGAGCGGCAAGCTCTTTTGTCCTGTCTGCAGCCATGATCATTGTCCGAGCTGCTTCGGTCATCTCCACCCGCAGCTATGTCACGGCCCAGAGAACGCGACACCAATGCCCCTCCGGCGGGACGCCTTGCGCCTATGATGCTGTGTGCCGGGCACCGAGTTCCCGGTCTCTGCGACGGGCTCTGTCACCGCTGCTCTTGGAACGCCCTCCACCTGCGAAGGGCTATTTCGGCAGGCTCATCATCACTGCTCTGTGGTCTGCAGTCCTGGACGCCGTCGGAGCTGCTGCGGTCGCCCACCCTCACGCCTACGCCACCACTCAGGCAGGGCGACGCCGGTGGCCTCGTAGCTGACTCTGAAAAGAGGTACGATATATAGTCTGGGAATATATTGGCTGGTGCACCTCCTCGTTGGAGAAACAGCCCCATACGCGACAGTGATGGTTAAAAAATGCCGCGAACTACCCTGTCTCGTTCACCGTCAAGTACCTCCAACTCGACGCTAAGTTTTAGTCGCAAGCGCTGACGCATCATATGATTTTATACTGGCGTTCTCCCGCTCCACTGGAGAAAGCTGCGCTAATCAAGAACTGCACTCGCCTGTAGGGTCTTTTATTTTCAGAAATATGGAGATGCTCAGGTTTTTCTCTCCGGCTCACAGAGCTTTTAGTTTGCTTCCAATTGTTTACAAGATCACTAATATATTATTTGAAATCGCGCAAGTACTGCCATATTAGCAGTGCGTGCCTTCGGTGGGATTTAATAAGGACTTCAAGGCTTACTACGACTGTATAAGTCCAGTATGGGTTATTTAGCAGCGGGTCTTATGAGAGAGTATAACACTGTCACAGTGAAACTGCATCTGCAGCTCGCACAGACGCGAACCACTAAATATTTTCTCTGCACCTTTTCACTGGTACCCTCAGCTAGATAAATGATAAGGTGATACTGCTTGCCAAAAACACTTAAATTTGCGCCCGTTACACGATACAGCAGAGCTGTGTCTTGCTACTACACGCGTAAGTTTTGCCAGAGTTCCAAATTTGACCGAAGTCATTAGGGACTATTCAAACGCCTGCTGCAACGCTAGTGATTAAGACGTGGGCAAGTTATCTCTTATACTTCACTGCTTCTGGGAAAACTTATTGTTACAGTTGTAGATCTGTGTTGTGTTTTTTTATCTCATATGCGACTAAGGCTAACATGTTTCAAACGCAAGGCTCAATTTCTCCGCTCTCCGAAAAAACCTATAATTTGTTGGCAGTTTCAGGGTTCTAGATATTAAACTTGGCATACACCTAGCACTCTGTTTTCCGCAAGTAACGTAGATTTGGCACGTGTGGATCCAAACAGTGATGGTAGAAGCGAGAACATAAATATCACTGCCATTACATTCTGAAATGTTATGTATAGAGCGGCGAATGAGGGAAGCCTTAATTGTTTGTACAAAACAAATACCGCAGACCACTAGAGGACAGCTGACTTGCCCATGCAGCAGCATAGCTGGGTGGGCGCTTCGAGGAGTGGGGATGATGGCTAAAATCAGACTTGCAGTGTGTGTGCAAATAGCTTGTAACTCTAAATATATATTAAGACAATTACATAGGCCCAGCTTATCACTCCCAGACAGTTCAAGCGCCATTTTTTGCCTACCTGCTTAGAAACAATGTACTGTAATGGGACCGATTGGCAGGAGTTCAAGCAGCGCAGAGAAGAGGTAGACGAAGTGCAGCTGTGATTCTCGAGTGACGCCTGTGAGTGTGTCCGTCGTGTCGCCCTCCGACCAACGCCTACCAACCTGCGGTTCGAATAAACACCTTTACACAAATACCGCAGACCGCTAGAGGACAGCTGAGTTGCCCATGCAGCAGCATAGCTAGGTGGGCGATTCGAGGGAGGTGCCTCGGTTCCCGTCCCGGTCCTCATCCTGGAACTTCGAACCGGAACGCTTCTCGTCCCCGCCACTATGCCGGAAGGTCCCAGCGAACCATCGCAGCCCATCCCCACCACCGTCCTTTGTTCCGAGGTACAGCGCCAGCGTGACCTTTCTCCATTTAGTAGCACCGACGACCAGGACGTCGATGATTGGCTGGCCTCCTGCGAGTGCGTCAGCACTTAACAATCGGTGGGACGATTCTGTTGAACTAAGCAACGTACTCTTCTACCTCACGGACGTTGCCCACCTATAGTTTCGCAACCATGAGGCTGATCTTCCCACCTGGTCATCCTTTAAAACGAGCTTCGCCGACGTTTTTGGCCGCCCCGCCGTCTGGAAACTAAGCGCCGAGCAACTCCTTCGAGCTCGAGCTCAGCTCCCTGCCGAGACATTCACTAGTTACATCGAAAATATCGTTGACTTGTGCAAGCGTGTCAACCCGTCCATGACCGAAGCTGATAAAGTCAACTACATCCTTAAAGGGATCGCCGATGACGCTTTCCAGATGCTCCTGGCGAAGAACCCCAGCTCCGTCGATACCGTCATCCAGCTGTGCCAAAGTTACGACGAACTCCGAAAGCAACGTGCAACTACGCGGCAGTCCGGCGCGCCTGCAGAGGGTCTCACTGGCTTGGCCCTTGGTGGCTCGTCTTCTGAGCAGTCCCTGTTCATGCAGCAGGTCAAAAACTTCGTCCGCGAAGAAGTCGCTCGCCAGCTTTCTCTGCTGCATCACATTCCCGACCCCGTCTGCCCTCCGCCCGACTTGGCGCCATCCCTCGCGCCTACTATCCGCCGTGCTATTCAAGAGCAGGTTGCTGCAGTTCTGCCACCCAGCTTCCCCCCCCCCCCCCCCCTTTCCGTGGCAGCCCCGCTCACCTATGCTGAAGCAGTCGCCAGTCCACGGCGCTCGCCCACTCTGCCGCCTACCGCAGCAGCCCGGCCTTTTATGCCCCATCGCAGTCCGTACCACCGCCGCCAGCCCCGTATCGTCGACCCCGCCGACACCCTACGAACCCTTGGCGTACCGACGACAATCGACCAATATGCTACTCTTGCGGTCTCCCGGGCCACGTCGCACGCCTTTGTCGTCAGCGGTCTCCTCGTTCTGGGGATGCCGTGCGCACGTTCCGCTACGATTCCGAGCCGCCCTTGCATAATCTCTCTTCTGGCTCATCTACGCTTCGCTCCCAGTACCCTACTCGCCGCTCACCTTCACCTCGACGACGTTCCATCTCTCCGATGCTCCGCCGCCCGGACCCCCTCCCAGAGGAAAACTGAATGCCGCAGTTCCAGAGGCAAGAAGTGAGTGTTTTGCGAACTCGATAAGTCCTCCGTTTCCTCCTGCTAACGTCATTGAGGTGTCTGTTGAAGGTGTCCCGGTTCTCGCTCTCGTCGACACGGGTGCTGCCGTGTCAGTAATTAGGAATTCCCTTCGCTGCAAACTTCGTAAGGCGACAACGCCGCTGTCTGACTTTTCACTGCGTACGGCCACATCTCAGCGCATCCACCCCATCGCAGCCTGCACGGTCCGCGTTTCTATTAACGACGTCACCTATACAATCGAGTTTGTTAGGCTCGGCGCCTGCTCTTACAATGTCATCCTCGGCTGCGACTTCCTCTCGACCCACCGCGCAGTGATTGATTGTGCCCGTGCTGAACTTGAGCTCTCTCCCGTGTGTAATGTGTCATTGTGTGACACGCCTGTACGCTCCGCTAAGCTTCTAGTAGCCGCCGACACCGACATACCTCCCTTCTGTTCTGCCCTCGTCCCGCACCTCCCTGACTCTTCCCTCAGCAGCCCTGTTCTTTTCACACCGACCGCAACCGCCACCCGCCATCAGCGCCGTCTGATTCCATTCGCCGTTCTCACGATTTCCGACGGCCACTGCGCCATCTATGTCCCCAACCCATTTTCTTGCCCGTCGTCTGTTCTTCGCGGCGAATACCTAGGCTTTATTGGAGAACTGGATACTGCTCTTGCGTCCGAGTTCTCCGATAACCGTTCCTGTTCCCCAGTTACTGCCTTAGGCCGTTGTGCGACTGCGCCCAATACGCTTCCCTCCGACGTCCTTCATCGTGCCATCGCTCCCGACCTTCCGTCCGCTTACCGTGACCAGATCTTGGAACTTCTCTACCGCTTTCGGAACTCTTTCGACCTTTCCCAGCCCTCCTTGGGGCGCGCGTTGGCCGTCTCTCACGCGATTGACACTGGTACGCACGCGCCCTTGCGCCAGCGACCGTACCGCGTCTCGCCAAGTGAGCGCCGCGTCATCCGTGACAATGTTGACGACATGCTCCAGCGCGGCATTATACAGCTCTCTCAGCCCATGGGCCTCTCCTGTTGTCTTAGTGACGAAAAAAGATGTGTCAATCAGGTTCTGTGTGGACTACCGCCGTCTCAACAAAATCACTCGCAAGGATGTTTATCCTGTACCCCGAATCGACGACGCACTGGATTGCTTGCAGGGAGCGGAATATTTTTCATCTCTCGACTTACGCTCCGGCTACTGGCAAATGCCGATGGCTGCCGCTGACCGGCCGAAAACAGCTTTCGTCACCCCAGATGGCTTGTATGAATTCAATGGCTATCCTCCCTCAAAGATCCTTCTGGCCGACTCGCCCGCTGGGCTTTACGTCTCCAAGACTTTGATATTCACGTCATTTATCGCTCTGGCCGGAAGCACTCGGACGCCGACGCCCTTTCTCGTTCACCGCTCCCATGCGATTCAGCCTCTGCCCTCGTCTGTGCGTACGATTTCTAGCCGTTCGACGTCCATGATATGCTCTCCGAACAACTGAAGGATCCTTGGATCACCTCGCTGCTCACCTTACTGAACAATTCCTCGCCGCATTCTTCGTCCCGGACCCTTCGCCGCCAAGCCCACCACTTCGCCGTTCGTGATGGCCTCCTATACCGCCGTAACTACCTCTCCGACGGGCGGAAGTGGCTGAGGTGATCCCTCAACACCTCCGTGCTGCCATCTGCGCATCTTTCCACGCCCCTCCACAATGCGGCCATGTTGGTGTACTGAAAACATATGCTCGCCTTCGTCTGCGATATTACTGGCGAGGTATGTACCGCTACATATGTAAGTACATTCGGCCGTGCACCGCCTGCCAACGTCGCAAGAAACCTCCCCACTACGCCGCCGCTCCTTTGCAGCCATTACCCTGCCCTGGCCGTCCCTTTGACCACGTCGGCATTGATATTTATGGCCCGCTTCCAACTACATCGGCCAACAACCGCTGGGTAATCGTGGCCGTTGACCATCTAACACGTTACGTCGAAACGTCGGCTCTCAAATCTGCTACCGTAAACGATGTCGCTCACTTCATTCTACACAGTCTTGTTCGTCACGGCGCCCCTAAAGAACTGCTAAGTGACCTCAGCCGTGTTTTTGTCTAGGACGCCGTCGAGGCCCTGCTAAAGCAATGCCAAATCGTTCATCGCCTATCACCCCCAGACCAACGGCATGACTTAGCGGTTCAACCGCACACTCAGTGACATGCTCGCCATGTACGTTGACACCGCCCACTCCAACTGGGACCAAGTGCTCCCTTTCGTCACGTACGCGTATAATACGACTACGCAGACAACGACGGGGTTTTCTCCTTTCTTTCTCTTATATGGCCGGGAGCCTACGTCTACCACGGACACCATCCTTCCCTATCGCCCTGAGCCTTCCGAGACCACATCCGAAACCGAAGCTCACCTGTATGCCGAAGAGTGCCGGCAACTTGCCCGTTCTTTCACTACACAGCTCCAATGGCATCAGAAGCACCGTCGGGATTCCTCGGACCCTCCCGCGTCATACCCATCTGGCGCCCTTGTTTGGCTCTGGGTGCCTTCCTCTACTCCCGGCCTCGCCACAAAACTGCTTTCTCGCTATCACGGACCTTACCGCGTGGTGCAACAAACTTCTCCCGTGAATTACATCGTTGAGCCGCTTGCCCCCTCTGCGGACCACCGTCGCCGGGGCGTCGCCAGGGGCGCGAAACTGTGCACGTCGAGCGCCTCAAGCCTTATTATGATCCGCCCATGCTTTCCTTCCCGTAAGTCGCCAGGATGGCTCCTTGTTTGGCGAGGAAGTAACTGTAATGGGACCGACTGGCAGGAGTTCAAGCAGCGCAGAGAAGATGTAGACGAAGTGCAGCTGTGATTCTCGAGTGACGCCTGTTAGTGTGTCCCTTCGTGCCGCCGTCCGACCAACGCCTACCGACCTGCGGTTCGAATAAACACCTTTACAGTACAAATATTTGTAGATAAACTCATTACGTACACATCCCACTATTTGCCTAAAACAGGAGGGCTTGAGAAATTTACGTGTATAAGCTTGACTGATTCTAGGCTACCCCAAACTATAAAGCGTTTGCTAGTTTAGAGTGAACTGAATATATAGTGTTCATGGGTTTACTACGCTACCGATGTTCTGTTAGTGTTATTGAGTGTAGCAATAGTAGTGCCAGCAGCGTAATACCTGTGCTGCTGCCTGCTAGTTGTACTGCTATAGAATCACGTTAGTCTTAAGTCAAATGAATTGAACGTCCTGTTCGTTCTAGCTAAAGCTGTGGTCCCGTCAAACTGGTGTATTTAGATCGGAGGAATCGCCGACATAATTTGTATGGCTCAACGTCTCACATAGTTAATTGGAGCAAGCCGGGCAGCAGGCGTACATTAGCCGGCGAAATCTGAGACCGAAGCGGGTTGCTTACGAACAATAATGAATGGCGGCGCACCATCAGGTATGACAACCGATCACGTGACTATTAGTTCAAGGTTATCCCGTTACTGGTGGCCCTGGGCGGACGCCCGTCATGTCATTACTACCGATAACAGCCTTCCGCCAAAATAAGCCGCTTATTACCAGCTTTATAGTCAACCGAGCACGAAAAGTAGAGGCATCCGTCATGGCGTCCCTTAACTCTGTTCACTTTGGTAGTACCGCTTCTTATCCCAAGTGTCAGTCTCTGAAGGGGGCCGGTTACGATTGGCGGGCCCAATTTAACGTCTGAGGTACTCGAGCAGTAATATGTGGGCACACGTAGGAGGGTACTACTGGTGCATCACCTTGTCCTCACCGCTTCAAGACGCAAGCGCGCGAAAAATCCTCTGCTGCGTATATGAACACATCCCCTGCGGTTACGTTCGCAACGAAGTGCATCGGCCACTCGTTCAGACCTGGTTGCCTTCAGTTGGAATTCTGTGGCCATTTTCAATTAGCTGTCCACTTGGTTCTTTGTATGTGGTCAATCGGATTTGCCCGCGGCATTCAAGCGCCTCTGTGAAGCGACTCGGCCATTGGGAGGCTGGTGACTGGACCTCGCCATTAGCTCCTGCATATCGCAGCCAATGGGCGCGTTTGGTCAGATCCAGCCACTTGCTTTTGACAGAGCGGTACGACGCACTTCACCATTGGCTCCATATAGGAACCAATGGTGAGCTACGATCAGCAACCACCCAGATGTGCGGCACTTTCGAAGGATGCTTGAAAGCTGCAGGTATAGATATATCTAGAAAATGAAAATAGAAATTGGAGTCCTTTTGGAATACGACCTCTGCTGGATTCGTACTGATTTTCTGTTTCCGTCAACTTCGGATTATCGAAATAGTAATATCAATGCTAGTGGTTGCTCTAATAACGGTGGGTTTGCGTCAACATCATTCCCACACCCAGGGGACAAATCACATTTAGACCCTATGCTTTTTAATTTGCTCACCAATGAAAATGTGCTATCATGATGTGAAAATTTGTTTCGAGGTGGACACCCCAAGTCCACTGCAAGGGAAGAGCTGAAAGAGGGAATGAAAGAGGGAATGAAAGAAAGAAGAGGAACAGGTGCCGTTGTGGAGGACTTCGTAACAATTTAAACCACCCGGACATCTCTAACGTGCACTAATATGACATGAAACGCGAGAGCCTTTTGTGTTTTGCCTCATTCAGAAAATTTTATCCAGCAGTCGAAATGTTTTGCCTGTGGGCCTGGCACTGGGCCTTCCAGCTATAGGCAGGCGCGATGCGCACGTCTATCGCATTCCTTTTCCTTGCAACGGAAGGACGGGATACGTGTGATTGTTTTCGCACATTTCTTCGGACCGAAGGTCTAGTTTTATTCAAACTCCCTCTGCTTAACTATCGGTCTTCCTGCTCATTTCAAGCCGCGGTTCAGAGAATTTAGCTCATCGTGCAAACCAATTCTAACACAGGGAAGCTGCCGAGGCGTCGAGGTGGGCTCTGCGCTGGAAAAGCGGCTTCAGCGACTGGGACCCAGACCTGAAGTCCCGAGGCACTCAGACAGAGCCCGTTGCAGAGTGCAGTACCCAGACGGCTAGCTTGCAATGGGCCACCGGCGATGGGCTGCCGGATTTGTGTTCTGTGGTGGCGCCATTCCTGATGTGCATTAACAATGACGATTTTTATATTTTGGATTCAGTGCGTGAACTTTGAGCCATATATTGCTCCTGTGGTGAGTGCGAGAGAAAATAAACCCGGCGATAGAAACCAAACGCCGGCAGAAAAAAGTTTTTTTTTTATTCATTCCGTAGATACTGCAGGTGCCTTAGGCGGAAATAGGATCCCTCAGATATGTCCGCGTGCAGCGCTATTTATAGTGCATGGCCGGTGATTGTCTTGGACAGCCCTGCTAAAGCTGTGGACGGCAGTCCGTAGAACAGTAGAAATAAACAGTGGGTGCCACTCTGCAGTAAATTGCTCAGGCTTAAAGATTGAGCTTGTTTACGCCGATAAAGTTTCGATTTATATTTCCTGTGCAAACTGCCTTTACTGTTTAATGTCATTTCCACCGTCACAAAGGTTTCCTCTGAAGCCGGCTCAATAATTAGAACTAATCGTATATATATGCGGAATGCCGACAGGGAATAGGTCAGTGACATTCACCCCACTAAAACCTCTGCATAACTGAACACCCGAAATAGTAATATTAATTGGTTTTTGGGGAAAGGAAATGTCGCAGTATCTGTCTCATATATCGGCGGACACGTGAACCGCGCCGTAAGAGAATGGATAAAAGAGGGAGTGAAAGAAAGGAAGAAAGAGGTGCCGTAGTGGAGGGCTCAGGAATAATTTCGACCACCTGGGGATCTATAACGTGCACTGACATCGCACAGCACACGGGTGCCTTAGCGTTTTGCCTCCATAAAAATGCTGCCGCCGCGGTCGGGTTCGAACCCGGAAACTCCGGATCAGTCGCCGAGCGCCCTAACCACTGAACCACCGCGGCGGGTAACACCCGAAATAGAAGCACCATATTTTTGTCCTAACGCTGCTATGATTTATGAGCAAATAAGATGCCTTTAAGACTGTAATCCCAAAAGATAACTTGGGCCATACCTTGCCATACCTTGGCCTTAGTAGACCCCTGTTTTACCGTGGGGATGAACCGTTTGACGCCACAGCATGTGATGTCATGCACTGCGTGTTGTCAGCTGCGCTATACAACTTGCCTGATTGATAGTTCTGGGTTGCGGGTCCATCAAGTACGTATTATAAATGGTTGTAAAGCAATATCTCTCTCTGCAAAGTAGAAAAGTAGTCCATATAAAAAACAAGTCATTTGCTCAAGGAAAGTTGAACGAAATGCGTGCATGTCTTTCTAAGGCAGAACAACCAATCAATATGAATTTCGGCTGCGAAAAGGAAAACGCCAATCAAATTCTACACGTAGAAGAATATGTGGAACAGGGTAAGCAAGGATACACTATTTATTCGGGGACAAAGAAAGGAAGTACCCTATTTCCTTAAGGCAGTCTAAGCTAACTTATTCAGAGTGTAGTTTTCTCTGTCAAATAATAAAACAAAGCATGAAGGCGGAATGAATTTTCGTAAACAAGTTAAGACAACCGAATGCCACCTCCGCAGCAATGCATTTTTTCCTCGACATGAAAATTACGATGCCTCCTATCCACTTCTTCCTCTGTCCCATGGTTTAAGCGATGGTGTAAGTGCGTTATAATGAGAGAGATAAAGCGCCGCCGTGGTGACTGAGTGGCTATGGCGCTCGGCAGCTGGCTTGAAAGACGCGGGTTCGATCCCGGCCGCGGCGGTCGAATTTCGATGGAGGCGAAATTCTAGAGGCCCATCTACTGTGCGATGTGAGCGCACGTTTAAGAACCCCCGGTGGTCGAAATTTCCGGAGCCCTTCACTACGTCGTCTCTAATATCCTGATCGAGTCGCATAGGGACGTTAAGCCGCCTAAACTAAACTAACTAGAGAGATATAGCTTACCGTCTTGTTTTTTTTCGTGTGCCAGGCCGCAACAACAGTAAATGCGTATACATTACAAAGATATTTTCGCTAGCGGAGGGTTAACGTTATTCCGTTAACTACGTGCTTCCGTGAAACATACCTCCTGAAAGTTTGAGAGCAACACCTCACGGCTGTTGCAGGTGAATGAAACCCCAGAATCAGCCGCTTAAAAGCGAAGCTGCTGGATTTCCTACTGCAGCCCCGCTTGGGCAAGAAAGTCTAAAACCTCTGAGGATATGCGTAGTGTAGGCCTAGATGTTACGCAAGAAGTCGCTACTCCGGTTGCAGCTTCCTTGCAACCTGTCCTTTCGCGAGAGAAGTCTCGGGTCGGCTTTGACATCAAGAGGCCTTTCGATCAATCTCTCTGTAAATTTAGCTCTGCTATAACACTTGGGAATTAATGGAGTAACCGGCCACAAGAGTAGCTCGCAAGAGGCATGTCGGTGTTCAGTGCGAAGGGTGGCCTATCTGCAGCTGCTGATGCCGGGCAGCTTCCCTCTAGACGGGCAGTTGAGGAGTAAATGTGGTAGACCTCACGCCGCGCACGTAATATTGTCCTCGCAAGGCATGTATGCCCTTAGGCCTTGCTTCAAATTTCGAGCCGTGCCAAAACCTCATTTCGTTGTTCGCTTCCAAGTGCGAGTGTGCGCACATTCCAATGCACATCTGAATGCTCTGGTACCAGGCCAGTGCGGCAGCAGGCGTAGGTATAAAGTGCAGCGGTGGGGTTAACTTCGGCCCTCAAATAACCTGCTCCTGCACTGTATATTGTCACGTAGTCGTGACTGCAATCCGGAGAGCAGGAATATAGCGTAAATGGAGCATAAATAAAGCTCATATTTCGGCTGACTTGCGCCTAGAATGGGCTGAATCGCTCGGCGGCGGCGTAGCTGCAAGCCTGCTCGGCGGTCGTCGAACAAAAGGCCAGACGCTCTCGGTCGTGCTCAATTTAAACCTAATAGCAAACTTTTGATATAAAGCGTGCAAAGCTACTACAACATTCTGGAACAACGTAGAATCGGCCCCGCCTGGATGAAATAAATCGAGATTAAATCTGGTCGTGTCTTGCATCGCAGATAAAGCGATAAAGCAGCGTGCCGGCAGCTTCGAAGAATGAACAGACACTACAAAGATTCTCGGCAATATGGGTATGGGTGGGGCGCGGATACGGGAGTTTAAGTAATGGAATAGCTATATAGACTTGCAAAGAGGAGCACCATGACATGAGGGTTCAGGAATGCTAAAGCCGAGATCAGATTGCCATGAGAAAACCAGAACGCATTTCTAGCGTTCAAATTAGTTTGAGTGACACGTCCAGCTAAACACCTATCTACCTAGCATCCACACCTGTACGCCGTTGTAAAACCTGTTCTTGGTCAGTTGGAAGAGACGTGTCGCTCGCAGCTCGTCTCAGAGTAACCCTTCATCTTGTCCGGGAATTACAACCCCGAGGGCGAGTCTTCTAATTATCGCAAACAGCGAAGAGACAGACTGAGAGATTACGACGCATCCGCCGCCTGCCTTCCCCTTCCCCACTCCTTACTCGCTGCGAATCTGCTTACGTTAGACCAGTGCGAACTAGTTTGTGACCTTTACAACGACCGCAACTTCAATTGCCCTGGCCACCCCCGTTTTCAAGTGAGTGGCAACTATCCTGACAACACACACACGTATTGCACCTGTCTATGCTCCGCTGAGTCCCTGTTGACCTCGAACACAAATCGTTGCCTCCCCGCCCCCTCCCCCTCCCCCCATTTAACCAATCGCTAGAAGCGCTGAGCTGTTCCGCCTAATGCTCTAAGACCAACAGTGTGACCGTGGCTTGTTACACACGTCGGCCACGTGTTGCGAAAGAACCCATCGCGCCGAGCCGCACCATCAGCCCACCGACTTAGGACAGCTGCCCGGACATGGGACATGCTATAAATGTTTTCTCTATCATTCGTTAAGCGAAATATGTTTCGGACATACAGTGCTCAGTCTGACAACAAAGACCAAACTGCTTCAAGCCAATAGACTACAAGCGTAAAAAGCCTGTTGCATATGTGGTTTTAGTTCTTGTGCCAGTTTAATGGATTTTCTACTCTTGTCTTAGCAGCTGTGCACCTTTATAGTGGCTTATATAAGTTTCATGTTACAAGAGAACATAAATAATGGTGTCGTCGGCTAATAAAGGGTGTTTTGTATGCCTCTCATTGAATAGTTTTCGGTAGTAAATTGGTTCTACCTAATTCGGCAGGGAGTTGAGGCGTGGAGCGTATTGCACTAAACCAAAATGTAGAGAGCAGGTGCCGGTTGAGGGAAGGAGCACCAGCGCCGGTGCTTGACACTAAGCGACAGCTCATTGGCCATAAGAGATGTTAGTCATTGCAAACGCAGCGGCAGCATACTCCCCGTACATACTTCACAAGTGGGTTCTTGCCATACATGAAACACTTATGAACATTAGATGCACCCACTGCCAAGAACACTGTAGAGTAGATCTACAGCACCTTATATTGACTTTCCCATCCTTCTCGCGAGAGACGCAGAAAATTTAGCACGTACCACATGACGATCGTGGCATACAGCAGTGAGAGCAGCCTGCTTCGAGTAGTCTAGGAGATGCCGACTGACTTAAGACTCGCAGCTTTGAAAGCTACGAAACCGGCCTACTAGAAGTCTTCTGCACCTACAGCCCCATGCCTCCTAATCCTCCAAGAGTGGGTGAGAGCTATCCTTCCCTTTAATAAACGTTTCAATCATTCATTCATTCTACCACTCGACCAGTGAGGCTAGTCTGCGTCTCCTCGTGGGTTTTTACCGCCACCAGACTGGTTACGATGGGTCGCTAGGACCGATTTCACGGCTGCACCGACATGAGTTCTTACATTCACGATTAGATCGCACGAAATATAGATAGATAGATAAAGAGAAGGAGGGAAAGGCAGGGATGTTAACCAGAAAGGGGTTCCGGTGGGCTACCCTGCACTGGGGAAGAGGGATTAGGGGACTAAAAGGGGGAAGAGAGAAGGGAAAAAAGGCATAACACACAAACGCACAACGCTGTCACAATTTGTCACTCAATCCAGTCGCTCTCAAGTAGAAATGTGGTTACGAAATCATGGTAGCTAATATTCCTTACGTTCGTACGCTTAGGGTACTACTCCAATCTTCGTGGGCACTTCAGCAAATGTGAGTTACTCACGTCATTTTTTTTTGTTCGTCTGGAATGAGCGTCAGTCTCCAGCAGCGAGCAAAACAAGTCATTACATGGTGGGTGTTTTGTATCAAATAGCTGTCTCGTCTGCCTTATTCGTTTTGATGCGACTGCACAGAATTTTTAGTGCAGAAACACTATTAGCCTCCAAATCCACCAAGTGAAAAGGTAGAAGTCAAGCCTGTGAGAAAGTCACGAAAGAAAAGGCGCATAGCTGGTTCCCTGGGTGACCGGACCCCAAAATCGCGCTTGGAGCTACTAGGCGGTATTGACAGAGAGATGTAAGCAGCATGAGGTCGCGTTTGCAACACTGGGGAGACACGTGGCATTGGCGCAATATGCTGGACCCGCCTCGGTCGCTCAAAAGTTAGGGCGCTCGGCAACCCGGGAACTCCGGCTCAGTAGCCGCCGCGTATCTGTGGAGGCGAAACTCATAAAGCGCCTGTGTACTGTGCGATGTCGCTGCCCGGTAAAGATTACTAGGGGGTCGAAATTATACCGTAGCCGTCCTCTACGGCACCTAATTCTCTGTTCTTTCACTCCCACCTTCCTTCCTTTCTTTGACACATGGTAGACCCTTCTGTAATGAACGGGAAAGAAAAATCAACTCAAAGCAGTCCGACTGGCCGAGAATGCCGCCAGGAA
The DNA here is from genome assembly GCF_052857255.1 of Amblyomma americanum. Taxonomy (NCBI): domain Eukaryota; kingdom Metazoa; phylum Arthropoda; class Arachnida; order Ixodida; family Ixodidae; genus Amblyomma; species Amblyomma americanum. The sequence goes on along the minus strand of NC_135502.1, from coordinate 107,379,870 downwards.
CCAAGGGCTCTCGGCCTACACCTTAGCTGACCGCGCGAACCCTAGGGCCCTGTACCAGTGCTTAGGAGCTATCTATTCTGTTGGACAAAATAAAGTGTGATCTCTCTCTGCCTTACGGCGCTTTTCGGGTGTCCATCGTGTTGTGAGACAATTCCTGCGCCATTTCCTTTCCTCAGAAACCAACGATACAATTTTCGATTTGGTAGTGAAGTAGAGATTTTGCGCTAAAAGGAGCTGAAGCTGCTATTGCGTCTACTCTAAAAGACGGAGCTTAAGCAGCCTCAAATTTTTTTTTGTGTGACTAGCGGATCATATGTTTATCGACGAAATAAGCCGGTTATACGTCTTCGCTTTACTCCTATCGAGGGGAGGGTCACAACTGCGAATAAGGTCAGACTGGAAACTCGACAGTCTTTTTTCTTTCGGTCCTGCGGGACCACGAGTTCTTCAAGTGCGCAGGGAATTCGGTAGAAACGAGATCGCGAACGCAAGAAGGTAGAGCATGCACGTGAGTGTAGAGACGCCCAAGCGGACAGTCGCCTGTGAAACGCCAGAATGGGCCTACAGCTCCGTGTGTCTCGTCCGGTAATGCCAGTCAGTTTTCGCTGATTATTGCGCTAACACGGTAAGTTAAGGCTCACAAATTTTTAATTGAGGTGTGCTCTTCTGGTCCAGGGTTCCACGGCTCATTGAGAACGCAACAACTGTTCATGATATGGCCAGCAAGAGTGGCCTCAAAGGACACCCTGAGGAAGGTGAAGTCGTGTGGGTGTACACTAAATTTGAGTCGATGTGTATGATTGGTGCGATGGGTGCTGGTCCACTCCGGCTGCTCACAAAACGAGAAGGTGGACGAATATGCTCGAGGGATAACCAGCCGGGCCGTCTGCACGAATGAGCCGCCGGCGGAGCCACAATCCACATGCAACGAGGTTACACGCATATATAGAAAAAACAGACGCCTTTACTCACGCCCACACACAGAGCGTACCAGGGCACATGGCACGGGTCTTCAAAGAGCTCAGACAAAATATCTTTGGAGCCCATATCGATTGGCCTTATTTGCAAAAGGTGTAGTTAATCCTATTTGCCAAATTTGTGACAAAAACCTAACCGAAGTTGATCACCATATTCTCTGGGGATGCGAGGGAAATCAATCCCCCGGAAAGCTCCTGCCGTATCCCTCACAAAAATCGTACGCAGTGAAGGCGAACAAGTACAAGCCAACATCGCAGATTGGATCCTCGAGGTCGCCCCTTCATGGAAGCCACCTTCGGCAATAGTGGTCTAACGGCTACAGAGAGAGAAAGAAAGAGAGAGAGAAAGACAAACGAAAAGGCCGGGAGGTTAACTAGGCAGCGCCCGTTATTGTACCCTACACGTGGGAAGGGGAACGGAGGGAGAGATAGAAAGGGGAGAGAACAAAGGAAGCTGATCACTTTTCCACATGTCCGTTGGCGATTACTTGCAGGGTACACAGGGCCACACTGATAGTCCACAACCTTGCACTCAGTCCTGAGTCCTTCAAGAACTTGATAAGTGCCTTCAAAGCCGTCCTCTGCGACGAATGCTTACTCCAAGGACCCAGAATCTTGGCTTCAGTAAGGTGCCGAGGATCTAAACGGCGGAGAGTTGCAGCCAGGAGTGCACGTTCATGAAGAAACCGTAGACAGTTACAAAGAAGGAGTTGTACAGTTTCGTCGCACCCACAGATCTCGCACGCAGGAGAGTCTGCCATTGCGATTAAGTGGGAGTAGGCGCTTGTGAACGCCACTCCCAGCCACGGGCGACACAACAGCGTAGCATCGCAGCGGGAGAAGCCGGAGGGGGGACTGAGTTGAAGTAAGGGGTCCAGGTGGTGCAGACGGCATGCGGAGTTGCCAGGAGAAGACCATGACGCGAAAATCTCTCTTCGGCCAAGCATTCGCTGATGTCTTGCTGCGTCGGCTCTTGTAAACGGTATCCGGAGAACCTTGGCACTGCGGTGAGCCGCTCGAGCGGCGTCGTTTCCGATAATGCCAGAGTCAACGGCGACATGAAATCCTAATAAAGCTTATTCCTCTTCCTCCGGGATTGTAAGTAATGGAAGTAAGCATTTGGAAGTAAGTGGATCATCACTGCGACAAACTAACCGACCCGCTAAGCCTAGGCAAAAGCCCTACCGGATGGAACAGAAGCAGTAGCCAGTTTTTTCGTATAGTGCATTCTTTTGCGACACAGCGCCCCCGATGTGCACATATCAGACAGAGGAACAGCATTCACGGCGGAACTGACGCAAGCTATATTGCAAGCCATCCTGGATTACAACTGAATAACATCCGCAAACCGACATACTGTCCTAGCGCCTGAACAAAACCATCGCAGATGAGCTCGCCATGTATATTTATGCTGAACATAAGACCTGGGACGTGATCCTGCCTTACGTCGTCTTCGTGTACAACACCGCAGTGCAGGAGACCACCCAGATGACGCCTTTTAGGCTTGTCAATGGCAGGGAGGCCACGACCACGCTAGACGCCATCGCCGCCTGCCTTCAACGCGCAGAAGCCCGAAGACTTGCCCGATTGCCGATAAAGGCCAGGAGGGGACCGGCGCCAGACACAACAACCTAAGAAGAGGCAATGCGGAATACAAGCCAGGAGACCGAGTCTGGGTTTCGACGCCCATTTGCCGCCGTGGATTGTTTAGCTCCGCTGTTCCGGCCCGTACAAGGATTCTTGGTCGGCTAGTTGAACTGGGCTATGAAGTCGTCCCTGACGTAATGACTGCATCCGAGCGACGGCGCGTACGACCAGAAGTTGGCCATGTCATTCGTCAAAAGACCTATTATGCGCCTAAATATTAAGGCTGTGTTATCACATTCGATGTTTATTTTGGACAATTCGTGTTGTTTCTAGTCGCTTTATGTTTTAAAGGATCTGGTTGATTCTTCTTTAAGAGGAGAGAAATGCTGCGAACCTTCCTACTCTTTGCTCATTTCCCAAAGCAGCCGGCACGCTGCTTAATCGGTTTATTTGCGGTGCAAGACGGGACCAGATTTATCTCGATTGATCGCACCCAGGCGCCGCCGATTCTACGTTGTTCCAGTATGCTGCAGTAACTTTGCACGCTTTACTATAAAGTTTGCTATTAGCTTTATACTGAGCACGGCCGAGAGCTACGGGCATTCTGTTCAACGACCGCCGAGCACACTTGTTGCTAATTCGCCGCCGAGTGATTCAGTCCATTGTGGGCGCAAGTCAGCCCAATTAAAGAGTTTGGTTTAGACGCCATTTTGGCTGCCCTACTCCTCTCCGGATTGCAGTCACCACTTCGTGGCAATATGTTTTATGTGTGGTTTTGGTTCTTGTTCCAGTTTAGAGGATTGCCTAGTCTTGTCTTAGTGGGTGCGTGCTTTGTAATTAGCTTATATATCTGTCATGTGACCTAAGGGTATGAATAATGGCGTCATCGATTTAAAAAGCGGCTTTTATTTACCACTCTATCAGTGAGCCTCTTCTCTTTACCTTCAGGTGCTTTCGCCACGGCCAACGGCCAAGAAGCGCTATGATCGACACTTGCCTGTCCCAACTCAATGATTGCTTCATAGGTTCTATTTTCATCACAAAATGATTTAAAGAATAGAACTTGCAGTAGAACGATGTGATGTTCCTGGTTTCGTTCAGCCGCTGATTGAATGCGAAGACATTCATGGGGAAAGCAAGGTTATTTGGCATCGGTAGAGGCTTTGCGGCTGATTAGTCTTGTAGGAAAGAGAAAGATGTCAATTTGAAGCCTTACAGATATAGTGCGCGCGAAAAGCCTATTCCAAAGTGTAATCTGGAGATGGTACTGGCGAAATGTTTTTTCACCTGGGCGGAAACGGCGCTGCTTAAGTGGGGTGTGAAGTTCTCTGTAGAAAGTACACGGCAATGAAGTTATTCATCGCCACGTACTTTTATACAAAACAGTTATCAGCGTTAAGGAGTAAAACACGGAAGCAGCAGCAGCAGCAGGGTTTCTATCGCACTTTTGAAACCCGGAATGGGATGTGTGTTATGCACATTTCTCTCAGTTCAACTGCTTCACCGATGGTACTGCGCAATGACACGATACCGTTCATTTTATCCTATATACGAGCAATGTGCGCTTCTCGTAAAAGATGTGAAAGAAGCGTGCACTGGTTATCGCCGCTGCACGCGCTCCTCGTTCCGCACCGGCTCCTCGTATGACGCCATGAGCGAGCTGTCGTGCTTGATGCAGCTCCGCCGAGCATCCTGCTTGTCGCCGCTGACTTTCACCCAGTTTCCGCCTCCACCGTGGGAGCTCCGCAGAGCGGCAAGCTCTTCTCTCCTGGCTCCAGCCATGGCCATGGCCAGCGCTGCTTCTGCCATCCCGACCCGTAGCTACGTCACTGCCCAGACAGCGCAACACCAATGCCCCTCTTGCCGGACGCCTTGCGCCTATGACGGTATAAGCCAGCCATCGAGTTCCGGGTCGCTGCGACGGGCTCTGTCCCCTCTGCTTTTTGCACGCACACCATCTGCGAAGGGGCATTGCGGCAGGGTCACCATCACTGCTCTGTGGTCTGCAGTCCTGGACGCCGTCGCCGTCGGAGCTGCAGCGGTCGCCCAACCCCGCGCCTACGCCACCACCCATGCAGGCAGCGTGACACCGGTGCCTCCGTAGCTGATTCCGAATGCAGGTACGATACGAACGCCATGGGATGAATTGGCTTTCATAGGTTCACATAGGAAACGGTGCGAGATATGAGACAGTGACCGAGGACACCGCTACTTAATACCACGCCTCGTTCGCCGTCGCATTCCTCCAACTCGTCGCCAATATTCATTAGCAAGCGCTTTAACGACTATCCAGTTTTAGTCTGCCGTTCTCCCGCCACACGGGGAAGGAGCTCCGTTAATCAAGTACTGCACTCGCCTTGGGCACGTGCTAGCACCTTAAATACGCAGGTGACGAGGAGATTTTTCCTTAGGGTCTTCAGGGTTCTGCGTTTTCGCAACCCTTTTTAGGAGATGGCTTTACATTTACTGAAATAAGCAGAATACGGCGAAATTACCACTGGGTCCCTTCGGTGCAATTTGATAACGACTTAATGACTAAGGGCGACTGTGTAGGCCGGGTATGAGTCATAAGTAGTCCGTTTTGTGAGTATTCCTTTGTCTTAGCGAAGCTACGCAGCCCACAGTGCAATAAACCGATAAGTGTTTTTTTTTTCTCCACGTTTTAACATGGTTGCTTGGAATAACTGATATAATGATGCCGGGAGAAAACTCGCAGGGGACAGTAAATTTCTGCTTTAAGTTCACGACGCGATAACTAATAGCTTAATGCCGATATATGTAGAATTGGCGATTCTCTTCGAAACATTAATAGACCCGCGGGAGTCTTCAGACCACTCCTGGCGCAGTGGTGCAGCGGTTAAGCTATACGCCACTGCCCTGCGGTGGCAGGTGCAGCCGTCGGCGGGACTTTTGCGATCCAGTTTGCTCTTGCGAGTAGCCTCGTTCGAGCAATTCTTAATTTATGTGCCAACTACCAAGGTGTGAGCAACCTGCCATGGTGCGCAGTTTGCTCACAATCATTTGGCAGGTTGCAATGACTCCACATGGTCACGCAGCCTGGACGGCTCCTTTACCTTTTGTGCTGCTTCTCTGGGGATTTTTGGCGGATTTTCGCTGACGGTCAACGACATCGATGACGCGGATGACGCGGATGACGGCGCTGAAATTGTGTGATGAGCTCCTGAACGCTATCGCTTTATAACGCAGCAAATGTGCTGCCGTTACACAAGACACCAAAGCTGTCTCTCGCCGCTATACGCCCGAGTTTTGCAAGAGTTCCCACTTTTACCGCATTTAGTAGCGATCATTCAAATGCCTGCTGATACGCTCGTGTTTAAAACCTAGGCAAGGTGTCTCTTTCTTACATTTTCAAGCGGCATCTAACTGCACACTTGAAACGACTTCACTGCTTCTGGGAAAGCGCTCCTATTAAAGTTGTCAATCGGCGTGGGGCGGTTTTATTGCCGCTTAAGAGACTTAAGTCTAGCATGCGCCAAACGCAGTGTTGATTTTTTGCCCTCTCTGGGAAGGAGCAAAATGGTTTATAAGTTCAGAGCCTAGCCTTCTACGTAAGTACTAGTAAAATAATGTAGAGCTGGCACAGTAGCACTGAATCAAGAATTAAATAGGCTAGAGAACAAAAAATATAACTGTCGTTACGTTCAGTTATGTTATGTAATCAGACGGCGAATGCAGCGAAGAGTTCGCCTTGATTGCAAAAACCAGACAGCCTGGACCACCAAGGGACGATCGATTTGCCCATTCCTCTTCGTAGTTTGGCGGGTGCTTCTAGCAATGGCGAGGATATGAATAAAGTAAGATTGGCACCGTATTGAAAATAGTTTATAACTCTAATTGCACTATAATGCCACCACTTAGATGCAGCTTGTTACCACTCCACCGGCCGTTGTTCTTGTGCTATTTTTCTTTCTGGCTAGTAAGAAACAAGAGCTGAATAGTAGTAGCTAAACTTATTGTTGAGCCCGCAGCGCATTACTTACCTGAAACACAAGCGCTTATTACATCTTCAAAGGGTATGTATAAAAGAGCCTGAAAAATTTGTTTATTAGAACGCTTGATTCTTGTCTACTGTAAACGAGAAAACGTTTTGTACTTCGGAAGGAACTGAATCTAGCGTTTTCAGCTATTTACGCTCCTATCGACGTAGTGTTAGCGGTAGTAAGAGTAGCAGTAGTAGTACCAGCAGTGCTGCATGAAAGCACTACTGCAGTAAAAACACTCTAATGCGAAGTTGCATCATTTGAACTTCCTTTCAATTCCAGCACCAAGGTGCGGGACCATAGTTGGGTCTTTGAATAGCAGTTCTGGGACAATAATTTGGGGGTATCAACGTCTCCCTCAGTAAGACCCTTGTCTCTGAATTAGAATAGCGGCTTCAGATTGACATCTGGTAGCTCGTTGATGGCGCTACGGATTGAATTTTTTGGTTTTCAGATTCGTTTTGACTGATGTTTCGTGTGAGTTGTGGTGGTGTAGTTATCCAGCTGCGCACACAGTTCATTTGAGATCCGAAGCATCCGAAGGCGCTCGAAGTGAACTGATCACAGTGTCTGGTGCTTGGTAAGTCGGAAGTCTGTTTTCCTTGGAGGCGTTCGCGTTTCAAGTTGGCTTTATCCAGCATAAGCCTGTGCTACCTGTGTATTGAAAGTTGAAAGAAGGGAACCATGTTTTTTGCGAGCTGAGAACTGAACAGTCTGCTGGTGTGGCCATTCTGCCCGTTTATCCTAGGAGTATCTTTTAAAGGCGCAAAGTATTTCGACAAGCGTAACTTAGGTTAACCGTGCTACTCGCTGCGGATTGCGTTTGGTTCGTTTCGATGACTGGCGGCGACCGTGCATTGGACGCAGGAACGACTTCCAGCTCATGAGTTATTTCACGCAGATACCCGCATGTGGCACATGTAAGCATAATTACGGCCGTCACTTATGGAGACAAGTTTCCGCTTCCTTATTCATGTTTTTCATGGCAAAATGTGCGAGCGCAGAGCCAGGATATTGTGATAGTCGGCACTTCGCGCATACAAACTAGTTTCTTATAAAAAATCGTGGGTTTGAACAAATTTCTCAAACCACGAAATATAGTCTTTTAACATACATGCGGTGTAAAACTTCACAGCAGACGACACCAATGAAACATTTATTTTTGACACTGCGAGAACGGACGCTTCTATAATCTACTATTTTAAGCATTAAGAGTTTTTTGAAAAAATCTTTCTCGGAAAAGTGCGTCTGTTAAACGCAAAACATTATTTTCAATGGCTATCGAGAGATACATTTGGCGGCATGAAGAAAGAGCCCTGTCATCAAGGGCTAATTCGGCGCTCATTTACATCTTAGTGCATTTCTGCTCAGTTATTGAAATCTACAGTAATTATGTTTTATTACGAGACATATTGATTATAAAAATTGTTTCCTTGAGTAATATGTTTTGCGAAAATTTCTTTCTCTGCAGTGGTAGTTATGTTTTAAGTCTAACACTAGCAAAGCCAAGCACGATAGCACTGTCTCCTCGGCATTCCCATGGAGGATGAAGTAGCATTCAAGAGTCTGTCATAAATGGTGGCTATAACTTTCTTTCCAGGTACCATTGCAAACTCTATGGGGCGACCCACAAGCACGCAAAAACGCTTAGGCTCTGATGGCACGCCTTAAGTGCAGTTACGTTGCCAACAATGTGCATCAGCCACTCGTTCTGGTCGGGTTGCCTTAGTTTGAATTCTGGTTCGTTCGTACTGATGTTCTCTTTCCGTCCACTTCGGAGCATCAAAATATAAGTAGTAACAATAATTGAAGCTACTGTAGGAACAGTGGCCGTGTGTCAATGTCATTTTCACGCCGAGGTCACGTGATTTCATTTAGACCCTTCGCTTTTAACGCGATAGCATATATATCCGGTGTTGGAGTTGGCACAGCACGGTGAGCGAAAAATCACCAGATGGCAACCTAGGAGGCAGGTGGGCCACCTACGCCACGTGAACTTGCGGCGCCATCACCCACCGCATAATGAGTAAACTGCCAACCGTGGCAGGTGGCAGTTAAATAAATGACTGGCCGCTCGGGAATTGCATCTTGGCCACGTAAGGCCCACCGCTGGGAGCATGTGCCATCACACGTCAAAGGCGCATCGCTTGTCCGCTGCCCCACTGCGCCAGTAGTAGCATGAGGACTCCCAGAGACTATGAATGTAAAGACGTGAATGACCAATTCTGCATACAATAGAATTAACCCATCACAAGCTATCGCGTTGTACCTTAAGGCGGACGTTAAGTGTGCCCTTTATTTTCTTCCCTTACTGATCAATGCCAGGTCGGGGTTGCCCTCTCTCCTGTCGCCACTTCAACGTGGCGTCACTTTCGGTATATATATCCTCGCCGAAGGTGACCTGTGTGCGACTCGCCAAATATTGAGGCTGATATTCACCACTTGTTGAGGGTTTGTACTGCGCTGAAGCCAAGGAGAATTCTGCACTTGGGCAGTGGCGGGTCTCCCGCCGAAGAACCTGCCTTCATATATTGCTTGGACTAAGGGGCCGCTTAACCGCTTCCTCCTCGCCTTCATTAGCTGGGCTCATTTAACAAGTTCTTTTTTTTCTTTCTACTTTCCCATCTCCTTTTATGCCCTGAGGCATAATCTTATGAAAAAAAAGGAATGCGCCATTATGCCATGAAAATTGGTGTCGAGGAAAGCAAATCTGCGTCACTCCTCGATGGGCACCATCCTAAGGGAAGGAATGAAATAAGGAGGGAAAGAACAAAGAGAATTAGGTGCCGTAGTTCGGGGCTTGGCAACATTTTCGACCGCCTGGGGATCTTTAACGCAAACTGACATCGCATGAAACACGAGCGCCTTTTGAAGCGAAAGCTTGACTACGCTAGGCAGAGCCGCGCTTCGCGTGGCAGTAAATTTGAACTCCGAGTTTGAGGTCATGGAAGGCTAAGCCCACAGCCCATCATGGTGTCACACCACATGGTCATGACGTCTGACCTTTGACGTTGAAGTTTGACGTTTGACCTTTGACCCTGACTTTCAGATTCGCCGAAAGAGGGCGGTAGAATAGTCACGTGACAATCGCGTGATGTGCGATTGAAGCTGCCGTTGTGACGTAAGTTTGGGGGGAATATAAGCCCGTGCAGACATAGACGCCATGGACGAACGCGACGATGAGCGCACGTATAGCGTTCATTGGGTGACCGACCTCTCACGATCAACACGGGTGAGAGCGCTGCGTATCCAACGTGCCGAGCGCGCTCTATGCTACAGACGCCAAGCCGCGTCTACTTGCCCGACACACCACCGCTTTCGCTCTAATTTTCGCGTTCCGCTTCAGTCGGAAAATGTCGTCCCGCAGTCGAAATGTGTGGGCCTGGTACTGGGCCTTCCAACTATAGGCAGCCGGGACGCGCACAGCTGTCGAGCTGTCGCTTTCCTCTTCCTTGTAACGGAAGGACGAGATATATCTGTAATTGCTTTAGCACATATCTTCTAATTATTGGTTGTTTTTATTCAAGCTCCCTTTGCATAACTGTTGCGATAATCCTGCTCATTATAAGCCGCGCTTCAGAGAAGTTATCTGAACTCGGATACCGATTCTAACGCAGGGAAGCTACCGGGGCACCAAGGTGGACTCTGCGCTGAGAAGACGGCTCCAGCGACTGGGACCCAGACCTCAGGTCTCACAGCACCCTGGCAGAGCCCGTTGCAGAGAGCAGTACTCAGGCGGATAGTCTTCAATAGGGCACCGGCGATGGGCTGCCGATCTTGGGCTGTGCTCTGGCGCCACTCCTGGCGTGCATAAACAATGAGGATTTTTTATTTTGGATTCAGTGCGTGAACATTAGAGCACATGTTGCTTCTGTGGCGAGTAAGCCTGAAATTATAAAATAAAACAACTGGGAAAGAAACCCAATGTCGGATAAAATAAAAAAAATGTCACTTTCTCGGTCCTTCCGTAGGTGGTGTAAGTGCGTTATAGAAAAAACGATATTCCTTAGATATGATCGCGAGCACCACGGTGTTTTGACTTATGGCCGGTGGTTGTGCTGGACAGCACTTCTGATCTCGTTTCTGACCCTAGAAATTTATTGTGGGCGGCACTCCGTACTGAGGCGCACAGGTTTAAAGATTAAATGGAAACTCCCGATTTTAACGTTGACAGCAAACTTTTGTTAAAAACGAACGTACAGTCTTGGAACATGCCTATAAAACCACTGAATTACTTTCATTCTATCAGGTACTAGCTTCTATGCCCTTTGCGTATTTATGCACGCAAACATGCCGCAGCCTATCCCGCGGCGCTGTAAGAAGTGCAACTGTTCACTTCTCGACGTGTCGGCAGAGCGAGTCGTCACAGGAAGTACACCTGAGAATGAACATCCGCAAAAGAATTTCGCCGGTATTGCGGTTCGAACTCTCGCCCTCTACGCGCCAGGCGGCCGCGCAACGCGTACGCATGAAGAGGCTGTACTTTTTCATTGCCTGTTTAGAAAGTTTTTCAACAGGCCACAAACAGATTATGTTGTGCACTACACTCATAAATATCAAGAGCGGACATGCGTTCCGCTCACAGAAAGGCAGAACCCTTTCAAGGAAGACAACTGCCCCATCAAATTGATAATTTATCTAAAAAACATAGCTTCCGGGAGGACCGCGCATCTTCACCGTTGCCGTACAGCCATCCTGCTTCGCCAGATACTGTGCAGGTGAAGGCGGAAGAATACGAAGGATCGTTGGATAAAGGGTCTTAGAGGGGCACGATAGGAACGCGTTGTGTGTACGACGATAAAGCATGTTTCGTATGTGTACTGATGTTAGGCAACGATGACTTGCAAAGAAATTTGATGATGGTATTGAAGGGCCACGTGATAAAGTTAACGTGAAACACTGATTTGCGAAAAGTTGCCAACGTAATCCAAGGGAACGTGATATTTGTCACTTGACAACGATAACTTGAAAAAAAAATTGACTGACGTTCAAACGCAAATGCTTTCGCAATTCGCGAGGAGAGCAGACTGTATTGCTATAGTTATTCATCAGCTGGTTGTAAATCAACCTCTCTCGAAAGTACAAAAGTCCGCCAAATAAAAAATATCTTGCCATTTAGCCTAGGAAAATTCAAGGAAATGTGTGTAGTACCCTGCAATCAATATGCATTTTGGTTGAGAAGAGGAAGCAGAGAAACAAATTCTACATATAGACGAAGTAAGTGGAAGAGACTCATCAAGACCACTATTTACTCGAGGACAAAGGTAGGACGTATTCGCTTCCTCATTGCATTCTACACTAGATTATTCATAGCGTACTTCCCTCTGTCAGAAGATAAAGGAAGCATATAGGGTGGTGGTAGTGGTTTTATTAAAATAATAGCAAAAAGGAAGAATGCATTTTCAGAAGCGAGTTAAGACAACCGAATGCCAGACCCGGAGGAAATTATTTCTCACTCGCAATGAAAACTACGTCTCCCTTCCACGGCTTTCGCTGTCCCATAGCTTAAGCGATGGCGTAAATGTGAAATGATTTCAGAATTATCGTTACCGTCTTCTGGGTTCTTTTTCTGGTACCAGGCGGCGAGATCACCACATCCGTGTATATTAGCGGGATTTTTTGGCTTGCGAAGAGTAAGCATTATTCCGTAAACTTCCTGCTTGCGGTAATTGTAGTTCCTTAATGTTTGAGGAGACGCCTCATGGATGTCACTCGTGAGTAGAATCATAGAATTAGCCTCATAAAAGGCAAGCTGCTGGATCTCTACTGGTGGGCCCTCTTGGGCAAAGCCGAAAACTTTTATGCACATGCGTTGTATATCATTCATGCAACAAGTCGGCTACTCCGGCTGTAGTTTCCTTGTAACCTATTCTTCACCGAGAAAATGCTGCAGGTGATGAATCCACGTTGGCAGTGACACCACCTTTAGCAGGCACCGAGGTTGTCCGACACTGGGGCTTCGCCCGCGAGGGGCGCAGCGGGGTTTACGGAGCTTCTCCCAAGCGAACACCCCTATGAAAGCCGGGCGCCAGGCCGGGGGACGCTTGTACCCATTTTTACCGGTGGGTGTCCGGCGGTGGCTCTCGAACCGACCACTTCCCGCAGCCGAGACAGGCGCCCAACCCTCTAGGCCACGGCTGCGAGAAAAGCTTTTCTTTGGCTTGCCTAATGGTGTGACTTTAGCTCTCGGGGACTAATGGAGTAAGCGACCTGAGGTGTCATTCGCATGGGACATGTAGGTGTTTAGTAGGAAGTGTGGCCTGTCGCAGCTGCTGATGCATTTCGGGTTCTCTCTAGATGAGGATGGGGGGAGTAAACGCGGCAGACCTCACGCCGCATGCATAATATAATCCTCGCAAGGCAAGTGTCACCTCATCTTCTGCTTCACATTTAGAGCCGTGCCACTAGGGGCCCCCCTGCACACCTCATTCCGATGCTCGCTGGCAAGCGAGTGGGTGCGGTCTTCCCAGGGCGCAAGTGAATCCGCTGGTACCAAGACAGTGCATTAGCAGCAGGCATAGGTGGCAAGTGTACCCATGGGGTTGACCCCATCCCTCAAATAACCTGAGCCCTCCACCGCAGCGTTTCTAAACTCAACCAAGTGGATTAAAAATACCTTCGATATTTAACTATGCCTACCACCACACCATGTATCGATTCAACCAATTGGATTCACATTTTTTAGAGTTCATATCGGTTCTATGAGAACAGACTATACGTTTCAAGCGGGGTGTTGATGGCGATTATCGCTTGTTCAGCCGTACTGGTTTCTGAGAAGCTCGCGGCGTAGTATATGAATGTAACTTTAGCGAGCTGCTCGAGGTAAGGGCGATGCTTACATGTTTTTTTCAGCGATGACTGGTGCCGGCGATTTGTCCATGCTGGCCCCCGCAGTGACTCCTCACCTGTGCCCTGGCATTGCAGATCTTTTTGTGCATTACACGTGATCAGGCCCCTACCTTTAACACTGCTGCTCCTGTGGTGATACGAGCTGAGCAAAGTTGTTTTCGTCGCTTGGTGTCTTTCTGGCTGCATACCTTGTGGTAAGGGTGCGACACGGTTCCGGGTTTGTAAGTAATGAAATAGCTGCACGGATTGGCAAAGGGAAGCACCGCGAGAGGAGGGGTCGTAAATGATAAGGCCGAGATCACACCGCTATGAGAAATTAAAGCGTGTTTCTAGCGTTAAAATGAGTTTCAGTGGCATGCCCAGCTAATCGCCTATCTACCCGAGCATCTACACCTGTACATTCGATTGGAAAGGGTACTGTCGCCAGCGATACGTCTCTGAGCAAACCTTCGTCTTTCGTCTTGGCCGGGTGATTATAACAGCAAGGACAAGCCTTCTAAGTACTGCACACACCGAACAGACAGACCGAGAGATAAGGACCCATCCGCTGCCTTCTTCCCCTTCCCCACACCTGACTCGCTGTGATTCTACTTACGTTAGACTGGTTCGAATTAACTCTCTAGCTTGTGACCTCTACAATGACCAGAACTTCAACTGCCCTGGCCACCTCCGCTGTCAGGTATGTGCATCCATCCTAACTGCACGCACGTATATTTCACCTGTCTTACGCTCCACTGAGTCCATGTTCTACCTCGAACACACATTCCTGCCCCCCTCCCTCATCCCGCCGCACCGTATAACTAGTTTCTCGAAAAGCTGTGCTGCTCCTCCTGAGGCCGCGGCCGGGTTCGAACCCGCGAACTACTGATCCGGAGTTCCCTGGTTCGAACCCGACTGCTGAGGCCGGATTTATATGCAGGCGAAACGCAAAGGCATCGCCCCGCCACGGTGGCTCAGTGGTTAGGGCACTCGACTACTGATCCGGAGTTCCCGGGCTCGAACCCGACCGCGGCGGCTGCGTTTTTATGGAGGAAAAACGCTAAGGCGCCCGTGTGCTGTGCGATGTCAGTGCACGCTAAAGATCCCCAGGTGGTCGAAATTATTCCGGAGCCCTCCACTACGGCACCTCTTCTTCCTTTCTTCTTTCACTCCCTCCTTTATTCCTTCCCTTACGGTGCGGTTCAAGTGTCCGCCGATATGTGAGACCGATACTGCGCCATTTCCTTTCCCCAAAAACCAATTTTCATTTTCATTTCCTGAGGCTCCACGTGCGGAGAGAGAACCCACCGCGCCGAGCTGCGTGCTCCACACACCGGCTTAAGACAGCGACCCGGACTTGGAAGACGCTTCAAAGTTTTCTCTGTCCCTCGTTGAAATATAATATATATATATAATTGGTTTTGGTGGAAAGGAAATGGCGCAGTATCTGTCTCATATATCGTTGGACACCTAAACCGCGCCGTAAGGGAAGGGTAAAGGAGGGAGTGAAAGAAGAAAGGAAGAGAGAGGTGCCGTAGTGGAGGGCTCCAGAATAATTTCGACCACCTGGGGATCTTTAATGTGCACTGACATCGCACAGCACACGGGCGCCTCAGCGTTTTTCCTCCATAAAAACGCAGCCTCCGCGGTCGGGTTCAAACCTCGTTGAAATAAATACGCTTTCAGTTTCTTAGACATGAAAAGGGTTCAACGTCAGAATGTTTCCAGCTGGTGCTCGGTCTGACAATAAAGGCCGAAGCCCTTCAAGGCAACAGCCAGCAGGAGTAGCGAGCATTAAAAAAAAATTCCAATGAAGATTGCTTTTCGAGGAAAAAAAGTGATGCAGTAAGTACATCACCTATCTCGATGGACACCCGAACCGCACCTTTAGGGAAGGGATAGAGGAGGGAGTGAAAGAAGAAACGAAGAAAGAGGTGCCGTAGAAAAGGTCTCGGGAATAATTTTGTCCACTTCGGTTTGATTGATTGAATAACTTTAATTTCAACCAGAAAAGATGTTTATCCCCACCCCAGCCATGCACGCATTGGAGACAGAGATCGTTAACGTGCGCTGACATCGCACAAGACATGAGCGCCTTTTGCATTTCACCTCCATCGAAACTCGGCCGCCTCGGTTAGTTCGTACACGGGTACTCCGGCTCAGCAGACGAGAGCCTTAACCACTGAGCCACCGCGGCGGGAATGAGAGTGTCGTACATGTGGTTTTGGTTCTTTGGTCCTTTTTCCGTTTAATGATTGTCTAATCATGTATTTGTAGGTGTACATTTTTCGGCATATATAGATGTCATGTGAATACAGGGTATAAATATCAGTGTCGTTGTCTAGCAAAGGGTCTTTTGCCTAGAAATCAGTGAACATTTGTCTGGTGTTTGGTTTATTGGGACTTAACGGCCCAAAGTGAATCGGGGCATGAAGGACGCCGTAGTGAAGGGCTACAGAAATTTCGACCACCTGGGATTATTAACGTGCATTGACATGGCACAGTACACGGGCCTCTAGAATTTCAGCTCCATCGAAGTTCAACCACGGCGGCCAAATTTCGATGGAGGCGAAATCGTCGAGACCCGCGTTTTTCTGTAGGAAGCTTGATCTACTGAGTTTGACAGGAAGTGGACGTGTGGGGCGTTTCGCACCAAAGTAAAAGCAGACAGGAGACGTCGGTTATGGGCAGGAAAGCCAGCCTCGGTGCTTGACACTAAGCGACAGCCCATTTGGCCTGAAGAGATGTTAGTCATTGCAAAAGCAGCGGCAGCGTACACCCCGTAGATAGCTCACGAGTGATTCTTGCCGAACATTAAACGGTTAGGATCATCAGGTGCACCTGCTGCCAATAACACTGTGGAGCATAGTTACACGTTATACGGCCTTTCCCACCTTCCTCGCGAGGGAGACACAAAATATAGCACATACCTCATGACGACATGGCCACCCTAGCGCACCAGATACGATTAGGAGCCGGAGCTTAACATGCCGTCGCGGTATACGGCGGCAGAGAGAGCGGCCTTTCGAGAAGTGTAGGAGAGGTCGACTGACTTACGACGCGCAGTTTTGAAACTACGAAACCCGCCGAGTAGAAGTTGCTTCTGCACTTGCAACCCCATACCTCCTAATCCATCAAGAGTGGGCGAGAGCCACCCATTCATCTAGTAAAGTAGTCATTCATTCACTCATTTTACCACTCGACCAGTGAGTCTAGTCTCCAGCTCTTAGGGGTTCCTACGACCCTTCGTCGGGTTCCTTCGTCTACGTCCCCGCAGGGTTTTGCGGCCACCAGGCTGGCTACGATGGGTCGCTGGGCTCGGTTGCGCGGCCGCACTGCATGGGTCCCTAGTTTCATATTAGGTTACACTAAACACATCGTTGGTAAATCATGTTAATTCATATTCTTGAAGTCCATAGATATCGGGCACCACTTCACGCTTCATCGGTACTACTACAGCAAATGTGGTTATTTCACATCATTTCCTTTGTTTGACTGGCCTGAGAGTCAGCGTCCAGGAGCGAGAAAAACAAATGATTGCAAGGATGTTGTGTATAAAGAAGGTTGATCGTCTAGCAAGAAGGAGGTGCCGTAATGGAGGTCAATTTAGACCCCAAGTTGCCTAAATTGTTCAAGAGACCTGAAATACGGCACCTCTTTCTTCCATTCTTCGTTTCGCTGCGACTGCATGAAGATATTTTGTGCGAAAGCACGATTACAAATTGAAATTAAAATTGGTTTTTGAGGAAAGGAAATCGCAGTAACTATCCGACATATCTCGGTGTGCCTCCGAACCGCGCCGTAAGAAAAGGGAGGAAAGTGGGAGTTAAAGAAGAAAGGGCGAAATTTACACAGCGAAATCAAAATGTGGGCGTGAAGCCTCTGAGAGAGCCACGAGAAGAAAGGCTCATAGCTGGGTCTCTGGGTCAGTGGACCCCTCAATCGAACTTTAAGCTACGCGGCGGTCGCTGTGGCTGGAGGCAAAACGCTAAGGTGCCCGTATGCTTTGCGATGCTGTGGTCGAAATTATTCCGGAGACTCCATTGCGGCACCTCCTTCTTCCTTTCTTCTTTCACTCCCTTGTTTATCACTTTCCTTACAGCGCGGTTCAGGTGTCCAACGATATATGAGACAGATACTGCGCCATTTCCTTTTCTCAAAAACTAGTTATTATTAGCTACGTGGCACCTCCTTCTTCCTTTCTTCTTTCACTCCCTTGTTTATCACTTTCCGTACAGCGCGGTTCAGGTGTCCAACGATATATGAGACAGATACTGCGCCATTTCCTTTTCTCAAAAACTAGTTATTATTATTAGCTACGCGGCGGTAATGACAAAGAGATGTGCGCAGGATGTGTTGTCGCCGACAACACCGTGGCAGAAACGTGGCAATGGCGCAAGAGGCCGGACTCGTCGTGCTCGTTCAGTGGTTAGCGCGCTCGGCTGCTCATCCGGAGTACCCGGGTTGGAACCCGACCGCGGCGGCCGCGTTTCAATAGAGGCGAAACGCTAAGGCTTTCGTGTGCTGTACGATGTCAGTGCGCATTATTGATCCCCAGGTGGTCGAAATTATTCCGGAGAACTCCACTACGGCACCTCTTTCTTCCTTTCTTCTCATCCTCCCTCCTTTATCCCTTCCCTTATAGCGCCGTTCAAGTGTCCGCCGATGTGTGACAGATACAGCGCCATTTCTTTTCCCCAAAAACTAATTTCATTTCGCTGCAGCCGCGTTTCGGTGGAGGCGGAACGCATGAGGTGCCCGTGTACTATCCGATGTCATTGCAGGTTAAAGATCTCCAGGGGCCGTATTACGCATATTTAAAATAGCACATTTGTCAAAAACTTCCGAAAAACGGGTCAATTAGCCTCGCTTGTATTGGTCGTTCTTGACCGCCGGCCATAATGCTTTTTTGCGTCTTGGGTGGTTGCCGATTACATCACGAATGTGGCAGAAGCAGTGACGTTTCACACCTAATTATGCAGGCGCAAATTGACAGTTTTTGCGACAGCCTCGAGGCGGTCAATTTGACTGTTGCGTTTGCGACAGAAAATGGCGGCGGTGTACGCGGCGATACGAGTTAGGCGGCTGCGCTGGCGCGAGCAACGGCCAAGGAGAGCGCACGGAGGGACGTGTGACCATGTTTGACTTGCCGGACAAGCTGTTTCGACGTCTATCTCGACTGGAGAAGCAGTCTGTGGAGTGGCTATGCGACGAACTCGCCGATGAACTGGGAGGTTTGTGTGCGAACGCACTGTCGGTGCGGCGGCAGATGCTGTGTGCACTACGGTTTTTTGCCACGGGCGGCTTTCAGGCTGCCGTTGGTAGCGAGGAGCACGTCGGCATCGCACAACCGATGTTAAGCAAATGCGCGCGGCAGGTGTTGGAGGCACTCTGCAAAGTTGTCGCGCAGAAGGGGTTGATTCTCGCGGTCACCTCTGTGGCCCCTGTGGCCAAGCTACATATAAATAAAACACGCTTATGCTGGCAAAACACTAATTTTCACAGCAAATCGCACTTAGTGGTCTTCTTTTGTTTCGCAAGGGAAAAGAAACAGATAACCACGCATCACATAGTGGAACAGCTCACCTTCTGACATTTTTTTCAGTGATGCAAAGACCCGAACAACATAGACTTCAAAAAGTTGTCTTCGTCGAATTCTTTCGATGCGCTCCTTGCAAGTTCGCTCGGCAGGCACCTAGCCTTTACTGCATTAGTTCAAAATTTTCTGAGCACTTAGATCAACCGCACAGTAGCTTGATTTCAGACGCCGCGTAGCAAACAATAACACGGCGTGGAATCGGCTGCTTTCGTGCAAAGCGACTTGACGTTTTACCGCTGGCAGCGCCTTCCCGCGGCAGCAAAATCCCCCCCCCCTCCCCCCAAAAAACTCATTAGCGCAACTTCAGCGCTTTTTGTTTTGCTTAGTATTTTCGAACGTTAAACACAGTGTTTTCGCAAAATAACATGTTATTTTCATGACCGCATATTTTGTCTTTTTATAAAAATTTAGCAGACGGCCCCTCGCTGTGCAAATAAAGGCTCATGGGGCGCCGCCCTGATGTAATTGGCTGATTCCTCGTTGCGTCAAGCGGTGATGTCTCATCTTTTGATCATTTTGATGTCACTGTCAATAACTTTTGACAGGATTTGTGACAGTTCCGTAATACCGCGCCAGGTGGCCGAAATTATAGTGGAGCCCCGCACTAGGGCACCGATTTCTCGGTTTTTCCCTCTGATCTTCCTCCTTTCCCATTTGGCGCGGTTCGCGTCTGCACCGTTATGTGAGGAATTTACTGCGACATTTTCTCTCCTCAAAAACCAATTTTGCAGTTCGCACTTTCACTCCCTCCTTTATCCCTTCCCTTACGGCGCGGTTCAGGTGTCCAACGATATATGAGACAGATACTGCGCCATTTCCATTCCACCAAAAACCAATTATTATTATTATTATAGTTCGCACAGCACACGGGCGCATTAGCGTTTTGCCTCCATAAAAACGCAGCCGCCGCGGTCGGGTTCAAACCCGGGAACTACTGATCCGGAGTTCCCGAGTTGAAACCCGACCGAGGCGGCTGTGTTTTTATAGACAAAACACTAAGGCGCCCGTATGCAGTGCTGTCGAATGTCAGTGCTCGTTAAAGATCCCCAGATGGTCGAGATTATTCCGGAGCCCTCCACTACGGCACCTATTTCTTCCTTCTCTCACTCCCTCCTTTATCCCTTCCCTTACGGCGCGGTTTAGGTGTCCAACGATACATGAGACAGATACTGAGCCATTTCGTTTCCCCAAAATCCAATTATTATTATTATTATAAATTTCAATACCCGCCGCGGTGGCTGATTGGTTCGGGCAATCGGCTACTGTTCCGGGGTACCGGAGTACCCGCTTTCGAACCCAACCGCGGCGGCCGCGTTTCGATGGAGGCGAATTGCAAATGCGCCCGTGTGCTGGGCGATGTCAGCGCACGTATAAGATCCCAAGGGGGTAGAAATTATTCCGGAGCTCTCCACTACGGCGCCTCTTACTTACTTTCTTCTCTTGGTTCTCCTTTATTCCTTTCCTTACGGCGCGGTTCAGGTGTCTTCCTAGAGGTGAGACAGATACAGCGCCATTTCGTTTCCCCTAAAACCAATTTTCATTTTCCAATTTTCAATATCGTCGTAAATCAGAGCACTTGGCTACTGAGGCGTATTTCCTGGGTTCGAAAGTGGCCGCGGCGGCCGCGTTTCGATGGACGCGAAACGCATAGGGCGCCATTCAGCTGCGCGATGTCAGTGCACGCTGAAGATTCCTAGGGGGCCGAAATTATTCAGAAGCCCTCCACTACGGTACCCATTTCTCTATTTTTTATTTCACTCCCACCATCCTTCCTTCCCTTACAGTGCAGTTCGGGTGTCCACCGAGACGTGAGAAACTTACTGCGCCATTTCCTTTCCTGAAAGATCAGCATCCAAATTTTTAATTTGGTCGGGAAGTAGAGGTTTCCTCCTCTAAAAGGAGGAAACGGTGTTATCGCGTTCACTCTCAAGGCGGAGCTTAAGCGGCCTCCTAATTTTTTTGTAGCGAGAGCTACACTTTGCGACCAGTCGAACATTTCGCTGTGGTCCAGAGGCCAGTTTTGCGCATGCGCCATTACCATGGCAAGCGGAGAGGAGCAACAGGTGCGACGTGCGCTTCGCCGTCGTCGCGCCTCGCGCCCGTTCCATCATGCGAGCCGTGCGTGACGTCGCGCTGATGAGCAGTTGTGCGCATGCGCCGAAACTATGGTGACCAGAGAGACCCCACAGGTGCGTCGTGCACTTAGTCGCCGCCTTGCCGCACGCCGCTCTATCATCCGAACAACATGTCGCATGCTCTTCATTGCGTATTTTTTAAAGGGAAATTTAATTGCCCCAGGGCATCAATGATGAGTGAAGGTGTGATGAAAGATGCAGCAGTGAGTGCTTAAAAGAATGAAAAAAGGCTAGCTGATTTGATGAAGTCCAGCAGAGAACGATGGTATGGTCCCTGCGTCCAGACAATGTATGAAGCAGGGTTGCTTGGTTAAAGACCGGCTACCTTCAGGTGCCGGATCCTTATAGGCTTGATAGCTGGGAGGTCCCACAGTAATTGATGAATGTCGGCTTCAATGTCCTCGTGTTTACAAATCGGGCTGAGGAAACAAAATCCCGGTACGGAGGCCACTTCCGAGTGACGGCAGGTGTGAGGGCAACCCCGACCTGGATCCTCCTGAGCGCAACCTCCTCGGCACGGGTAAGACCGCGGGAGAGGGTTACCGCACACGGAGGGATGAGAGCACGTGTGCGGCGCCGGAGGAGCTCCTTTCTTGATGGAAGGTGGGTAAAGTTTTCCAAATGAAGGAGCCCAGGCAGTGATGAGTCTGGATTCGCAAGGCGGGTCGCGAAATCTGCCTGGCTTTGAGCGGTACTTAATACTTACTGGCAATACTTACAGCAATACAGCAATACTTACTGGCTGCGGGATGCGCGGGGCGAGGCGGTGGATGTCCTGACATATCTTTGGAAAGCGGCTAACACGTCGTAGCACCTGGACAACTTGAAGGGGGTCAGTGCGCATGACAACGCGGGCCGCAGGGAGCTTAGTTATGGTGGCCACGGTGCAGAGTGCTTCTTGAACTGCAACGAGCTCAAAAGGAAGAAGGGGGTCTCATAAGCTGAAGCCTAGAGTTTTGATTTAGGGCAGGTCTGCACGGGCAGTAGATTGCTGTTGTTGCTTCGCAGGCTTGTATGCTTGCGTCTACGTAGACAACGGATCCTTCAGCCAGGCAAGCATGCTGTTCCTCAAACTGCTGGCGAAGCAACGATGCCGAACTAGCAGATGTTGGTCGGCGATTATCTGTTGGCTTCTTGTCGCTGAGCTATACAAACTTCCATGGGGAAAGAACTGGCGTTGGCGGCTGAAGAATGGAGTGTGATGTTGCATAAGTCCTCAGTACATGCGTGGAGTGGGATAGACTGGCCTTAAGGCTGCGCACATCACAGCGCTGCTGCACCAGTTCATCAATGATATTGAGCTGCACATTCTCTTTCAAAGCTATGACCGGTGTGATGCGTGGAAGGCACGTAATGGTCCTCATAGCCTCTCGGTCCACGGCTTCAAGACGATGTCATGGGGCTCTTGTAAGATGTTGAAACTGGGGTTGATAAACAATACGTGACTGCAGAACTGCCCTCACCAATTGCCGTGCAACGACCGGACCTGCGCCACCCGTTTTACGAGCAATTCTTATAATCAACCCAAAGTCTGAATAGCTTGCCTTTTTGCCTGGGAAAGCCATGCAGTCGCTGATCCTGATTGGTGAATCATTAAGCCAGGGATTTTTAATCTCGGACTTTACTGTAGTGGGGTGCCTGGTAGACAAAGACGGATTGGACTTGCAGCAAGTTTACGGCGTCCCGAGCGGTTGGAGACCGACGTGTATGTTGTTTTATGCACGGATAGCTGAAGTGCGACGGATGATGCGTAATTAGAGGTAACATCCAAGGCATATTGAAGGGCTCCCTCTTCTGTACGGAGATCTTGGTGAGTACTACGAACCGTGATGTCATCAGCGTACTGAAGATATTTTATATGTAATGGGCGGCTGTATCACAACGTTTAATATGGATGCACAGAAGGAGAGTCCAGCCGCTGCCAGATGACGGCATAGACAAGAGAAGATTAACTCTTCCGATCTTGAGGTTGTCGCCTGGTACTTGGCTACTCAACAATGAGAGAATGAGCGTAAGAAGGCGAAGAGAGTAGCGGAGACGCCCGAACAGAGAGGAACGCCTTGCCAAACGGAGATGCCAGACTGCCGAGAGTAATAGACGGCGCATAGCCGCCGAGATGGAGCACAATGTTTCTCATTGCTAAACTTGCAGTGACCACAACTAGCTCATCCAAGGAAACATACCTCTTGCTACGTATATCCTGGCATAGCCGGGCTAAGCCACTGTCGATTTTTTGTCACTCCGCGATTCAGGTGTCCGCCGTAGAAATGAGGCAGTTAAGTGCCTTTCGTTTACTTATATTGAGGGGAGGGTCAAGACTGCGAATAAGGTTATATTGGGAAGTGGACAGTCTTATTTGTTTCGTACAAGCGGGACCACGAGCCCGTCAAGTGCACAGTGAGCGCGGTAGAACTGAGACCGGAAGCGGAAGACGGTAGGGTATGCACGCTGGCGTGGAGACGCTCAACCACACAGTCGCCTGTGAGACGTCAAGACAGGCCGACTGCTCTGTCCCTCTCGGCCGCTAATTCCAGTCAGCTTTCGCTGATTAATGCGCTTAGCCGGTAAGATTAGGTCCCCTAATTATTAGTTGAAGTGCGCTCTTCAGGCCCAGATTCTCCTACAGTAACTTAGGGAGAGACAAAATTACGTGCCCGCTTTCACACACGGCTCATTGAGATCCCAACAACTGTACTCAGAACGCCCAGCAAGGGTAGCCTGAGGGGACACCCTGGGTGAGATTAAAGTGTGCGGGTGTACATTAAATTTGAGTAGATGTGCGTGTGGTGGAATTTCAACGAAAGTGCATTTAGTTCTGAACTTCCTCTTAAGTAGTAGCTTGTTCCATACTAATTTGCTGTGTCTAGATCTTCGTTTCTTCCATAATTTTTGTTTTTCACATGGGAGGGAGTATACGTTGTATGAGTTATTTTGGTTCTTGTTCCAGTTCAGTGGATTCCCTAGTCCTGTCTTAGTAGGAGTATGCTTTGCAATTGGCTTATATATGTGTCATGTGACTAAGGGGTATAAATATTGGTGTCCACGTTTTATAAACGGCTATTTGCCACTCTATCAGCGAGCCTCGTCTCCGTCCCTTAACAGGCTGTCGCCCTGGCTAAGCACCGCTACGGCACTGAAACGTGCCTTGTGGAACATGGGGGGCAGCCTTCCCCGCCGCACTCCCTCTCCGCGGATGCAGCGTTTTCGCTCGATAACCGCGGGGGTGTTGGTGCTCGAAGGAACAAAGGGAAGGAAAGAGAAAGCATGAACACTCATCTCCTATCTATTACACTTGCAATTAATACACATAGTGTTCCAGCTAGCTAGAGAACATGAACGAGGCATTCCTCGGAAATAGAAGGCCACGTAAGATGGCCTTCCGACTTACCAGCTTGGGCAGGGGCACGACTTCGGAGGCGGCAAAAGTTTTTATGCGCTGACAATGGCGACCAGGCTTTCCCGTGCGCGCCGCATTCTTTGGGCAAAGCCATTCCCGAGCTTTTGGGGGTGAAGGTGAAGCTCACTTCGCTGCCTGGAACCAGAAGTCAAGCGGCAAGGCAAGACGGATCCCTGCGCTCCGGCCGCGCAAGGTGATGAGAGCGTGCGGCTACCACCGTTCGTGACACTGGCCGAATCCAGAAGAGAGTCTCAACGGCTCCGCGGAGTTCCGCTTAGCCTTCAAGGTGGCGCTCCCCTCTCTCTTTCCGCTTCACCCGTGAGGCAGACTTCCTTCCTCGCCCAACCAACCGGTGCTGTTCTGGCGCACGATAGTGAAAATGGGCCGCGTCTAAATGGAGGCAGGGAACATGTTTTCCACCGCCTGTCAAAGCATTGTGGTTTCTTCATAGGTTTCATTGTCATCACAAAATGATCAAAAGAGAAGAAATATCACTAGAACGATGTGATGTTTCTGGTGCATTCTGCCGTTCAGAAGTTCCTCCAATGAAAGTAGACGGCAATGATTTTATTCCTCGCCGCGTACCTTTTTACAAAACAGTTTTCAGCGTTAAGACATGAAAGAACACGGCACAAGCAGCAGCGTTTCTCTCGTACTTCTGCTACCAGGCATGTTATATGCATTACACAAGCTTCTCTCAGTTCAACTGCTTCGGCGATAGTACTGTGCACTCAAACCATAGCAGTAATTTTATCTTCGATACTGGCAATGTGTATCTCTCGTAAAAGATGTCAAAGAAGCGTGCACTGATTCTCGCCGCTGCACGTGCTCCTCGCTCTGCACCAGCTCCTCGTGTGACGCCATGAGCGAGCTGTCGTGCTCGCTGCAGCTACGCCCAGCATCCTGCTCGTCGCCGCTGCCTTTCACCCGGGTTCCGCTGCCGCAGGGGAAGCACCGCAGGTCGGCAAGCTCTTCCCTCCTGTGTGCAGCCATGGTCACTGTCCGAGCTGCTTCGGTCATCCCGACCCGGAGCTACTCCACCGGCGAGACGGCGCGACACCAATACCCCTCCTGCCGGACGCCTTGCGACTATGAGGCTGTGAGCCGGCCATCGAGTTCCAGGTCTCTGCGACGGGCTTTGTCCCCGCTGCTCTTCGCACGCATTCCACCTGCGAAGGGGCCTTGCGGCAGTGTCACCACCACTGCTCGGTGGTCTGCAGTCCTGGACGCCGTCGGAGCTGCTGCGGTCGCCCACCCTCGCGCCTACGCCACCACCCATGCAGGCAGCGTGACTCCGGTGCCCCCGTAGCCGATTCCGAGAAGAGGTACGATACATAGTCTGGGAATACATTGGCTGGCGCGCCTCCGCCTTGGAGAAACAGCCCGATACACGACAGTGATGGCTTAAAAAATGCCGCGAACTACCCCGTCTCGTTCACCATCGAGTGCCTCCAACTCGACGCTAATTTTCAGTCGCACGCGCTTTTGCATCATATGCTTTTATTCTGCCGTTCTCACGCCGCACTGGAGAAAGCTGCGCTAATCAAGAGCTGCACTCGCCTGTAGTGTCTCTCATTTGCAGAAATATGGAGGTGCTCCGATTTTCCTCTCCGGCTCACAGAGCTTTTAGTTTGCTTCCTATTGTTTACAAGTTCACTTATATACTATTTGAAATCGGCGCAAGTACTGCCACACTAGCAGTGAGTGCCTTCGGTGGGATTTAATAATGACTTCATGGCTTACGGCGACTATATAAGCCCAGCATGGGTCATGTTGCAGCGGGTCTTATGAGAGAGTATAACACTGGCACAGTGAACCTGCATGTGCAGCTCGCACAGACGCGAACCACAATATTTTCTCTGCACCTTTTCACTGGAACCCTCAGCTAGATAAATGATAAGGTCATGGTGCTGGCCAAAAGCACTTAACCTGTGCTCCAGTTACACGCTACAGCAGAGCTGTATCTTGCTTCTACGCGCGTAAGTTTTGCCAGAGTTTCAAATTTGACCGAAGTCATTAGCGGCTATTCAAACTCCTGGTGTAACGCTAGTGATTAAAACATGGGCAAGTTATCCTAAACTTAACTGCTTCTGGGAAAGCTTATTGTTGCAGCTGTAGATCTGTATTGTATTTATTTTCTATCGCATATGCGACCAAGGCTAATATGTTTAAAACGCAAGAACTCAATTTGTCCGCTTTCTGAAAACAGCTAAAATTTGTTTGCAGTGTCAGGGTTCTAGATATTAAACTTGGTATAAACCTAGCACTCTACCTATGTTTTCCGCAAGTAGCGTAGATTTGGAACGTATGCATGCAAACAGTGATAGCAGAAGCGACAACATAGATATCACTGCCATTACATTCTGAAATGTTATGTACAGAGCCGGCCGATGAACGAAGCCTGAAATGTTTGTACAAAACTAATATCGCAGAACGCTAGAGGACGACTGACTTGCCCATACAGCAGCATAGATGGGTGGCCGCTTCGAGCAGTTGTGATGATGAGTAAAATCAGACTGGCAGTGTATGTGAAAATAGCTTGTAACTCTAAATATATATTGAGACCATTACATAGGCCCAGTTTATCGCTCCCAGACAGTTAAAGCGCTTTTTTTTTGCCTAGCTACTTAGGAACAATGCACAAATAGCGGTAGCTAAACTCATTACGTCCGCAGCCCACTGTTTGCCTAAAGCAGGAGGGCTTGAAAAATCCACGTGTATAAGCTGGACTGATTCTAGGCTGCTTAAAACTACAAAATCGTTTGCTACTTTTGAGTGAACTGGATATATAATCTTCATGGGTTTACGACGCCATTGATGCTATGTTAGTGTTATTGTGTGTAGCAATAGTAGTGCCAGTAGCGTAATACCTGTGCTGCTGCCTGCTAGTACTACTGCTATAGAATATCGTTATTCTTAAGTCAAATAATTTGAACTTCCTGTTCATTCTAGCTAACGCTGTGGTCCCGTCAAACTGGTGTATTTAGATCGGAGGAGTCGCTGACATAATTTGTATGGCTCAATGTCTCACATAGTTAATTGGAGCAGGCCAGGCAGGAGGCCTACATTAGCCGGCGAAATCTGAGAGCTAAGCGGGTTGCTTACGACAAATAATGAATGGCTGCGGGACGAATTAAATTGTGGGGCCGTATTCAATTAGCTGCCCACTTGGTTCTTTGTCATTGGTCAATCGGATATGCCTGCGGCATTCAAAGAGCCTGTGTGAAGCGACTCGGCCATTGGGAGGCTGGTGACTGGACCTCGCCATTAGCTCCTGCATATCGCAGCCAATGGGCGCGAGTGGTCAGATCCAGCCGCTTGCTTTTGATAGATCGCGGCGATGCACTTCACCATTGGCTGCATGTAAGAACCAATGGTGAGCTACGATCAGCAACCACCAAAATGTCCGGTACTTTCGAAGGACGCTTGAAAGCTGCAGGTGTAGATATATCTAGAAAATGAAAATGAAAATAGGAAACGTAGCCCTTTTAGTGCATGGCCCCTGCTCAATTAGTACTGATTTTCTGTTTTCGTCAACTTCGGATTATCGAAATAGTAATACCAATGCTAGTTTTTACTCCAACAATGGTGGGTTTGCGTCAAAATAATTGCCATACCCCGGTGACAAATCACATTGAGACCCTCTGCTTTTTAACTTTCTCACAAATGAAAATGTGCTATCATCAACTGAAAATTTCTTTCGAGGTAAGCAAAGCTGTCTCACTCCTCTGTTGGGCGCCCTAAGTCCACCGTAAAGGAAGAGCTGAGAGAGGGAGTTAGAGAGAAGAGAAATAGTTGCCATATTGGAGGACTTCGTAACAATTTCAACCACCCGGGGGATCTTTAACGTGCACTAATATGGCATGAAACACGAGCACCTTTTGCGTTTTGCTTCATTCTGAAAATTTTATCCAGCAGTCGATTGTGTTGCCTGTGGGTCTGGAACTGGGCCTTCCATCTATAGGCAGGCGGGATGCTCACGTCTATCACATTCCTCTTCCTTGTAATGGAAGGACAGGATAAGTGTGATTGTTTTCATACATTTTATCGGAACGTAGGTCTAGTTTTATACAAACTCCCTCTGCTTAACCATCGGTCTTCCTGCTCACTATAAGCCGCGCTTC
This sequence comes from Amblyomma americanum, assembly GCF_052857255.1. Taxonomy (NCBI): domain Eukaryota; kingdom Metazoa; phylum Arthropoda; class Arachnida; order Ixodida; family Ixodidae; genus Amblyomma; species Amblyomma americanum. The sequence goes on along the minus strand of NC_135502.1, from coordinate 107,351,222 downwards.
AGATATTTTACCTCATCGGGCAAACCTATTCTAACACAGGGATGCTGCCGAGGCGTCGAGGTGGGCTCTGCGCTGAAACAGCGGCTTCAGCGACTGGGACCCAGACCTGAGGCCCCGAAGCACGCAGACAGAGCCCGTTGCGGAGAGCAGTACCAAGACAGAGAGGCTGCAATGGGCCACCGGCGATGGGCTGTCGAACATTGTGTTCTGTGGTGGCTCCATTCCTAGCGTGCATTAACAATGACAATTTTTTATTTTGGATTCAGTGCGTGAACTCTGAGCCAGATATTTCTTCTCTGGCGAGTGCGACAGAAAATAAACCCGACGAAAGAAACCAAACGCCGGCAAAAAAAAGTCGCTTTTTTTATTCATTCCGTGGATGGTGCAGGGAATAGGATCCCTTAGATATGTGCGCGCGCAGCGGTATTTTGAGTGCATGGCAGGTGATTGTACTGGACAGCCCTGCTAATGCTGTGAACGCACTCCTTAGAACAGTATAAATGAACAGTGGGCGCCACTGTGCAGTGAATTGCTCAGGCTTAAAGTTTGAACTTGTTGACGCCGAGAAAGTTTCGATTTATATTTCCTTTGCTAACTGCCTTTACTGTTTAACTGCACTTCCATCGTCACAAAGGTTTCTTCTGAAGTCGGCTAAATAATTAGAAATAACCGTATATATATGCGGAATGCCGGCAGTGAATAGGTCTGTCATTCACCGCACTGCAACTTCTGCATAACAGTGAACACCCGAAATAGAAGCATATTTTTGTCCTAACGCTGCTAACTATGATTTATAAGCAAATAAGATGATTGTGAGAATGAAATCCAAAAAGATAACTTGGGCCATACCTTTAGAGAGTAAGCTTGTATTAGGAAATGTAACCGTAGTCTTCGAACATTCCTATAAAGCATCACTTAATTTTTTTTACGCCCTCGAAGACAATCTTATGCACACTTATGCACGCAAAAGCACCGCCGCGGCCCCGCGATGCATAAGGTGTTGCTGTTGATTTGTCACGAGGCACACATCTAACTCAAGAAGGACAGGCCGCCATTGAGATCTGAACCTGGCAACGTTTAACGCTAGAACTTTATCTAGTGAGGCCAGCCTAGCAGTGCTGTTCGAGGAACTAGCGGGAATTAAATGGGATGTGATAGGGCTTAGCGAAATTAGAAGGACAGGTGGGGCGTAGGCAGTACTAAAGGACGGACACGTATACTGTGCTATCGCGGATTAGAGGATAGACGAGAACTAGGTGTGGGATTCCTCGCTAATAAGGATATAGCTGGCAACGGAGAGGAGTTCTATATTAATAACGAGAGGGTAGCAGCAATATTAATTATGCTGAATAGGAGGTACAAGCTGAAAGTGGTGCAGGCCTACGCACCCACATCCAGCCATGATGACCAGACCGTTGAAAGTTTCTATGAGGACGTAGAATCGACAATGAATGAAGTGAAATCACAGTACACTGTACTGATGGGCGACTTCAATGCGAAGGTGGGCAAGAAAGGGGCTGACGACCACGCGGTCAGTGACTATGAGAGAGGCTCTAGAAATAGCAGGGGACAGTTATTAGTAGAGTTCGCAGATATAAATACTTTACATATCATGAATACCTTCTTCCGCAAACGAGAAAACAGGAAGTGGACCTGGAAGTGCCCCAATGGTGAGACTAAAAATGAAATTGAATTCATACTATGCGCTCAACCTGGCATCGTTCAGGATGTGGACGTCCTCGGAAAGGTGCGTTGTAGCGAGCACAGAATGGCAAGGTCTCGAATTAGCTTAGACATGAAGAGGGAACGGAAGTAGCTAGTGAAGATGAAGTCCCTTAACGAATTAGCCGTAAGAGGGAAAGCACAGGAGTTTAGGATAGCGCTGCAAAACAGATATTCGGCTTTAACTGAGGAAGACGATCTTGATGTTCATACAATGTACGATAATCTAACATCAATAATTACGGAGTGCGCAGTAGAAGTAGGCGGTAGGACAGTTCGACAGGATACCGGAAAGCTATCTCATGTGACGGAAGGTCTGGTTACGAACCGCCAAAGCATGAGGGCGTCTAACCCTACATACGGAATAGAACTAACAGAGCTATCAAAGTTAATAAATAGGCACAAGGTAGCCGACATAAACAAGTTTAATATGGAGAGAATCGAGCATGCTCTAAAGAACGGAGGTAGTCTAAAAGCAGTGAAGAGGAAACTAGGCATAGGTAAAAATCAGATGTATGCTTTAAGAGACAAGCAGGGCAATGTCATTAGCGATATGGATAAGATAGTTAACGTAGCCGAAGAGTTCTACACAGACCTGTACAGTAGCCAATGTAATCAGAGCGTTAATGAGAAAGACAGCAGTGCACAGCAATGCGTCATCCCACCAGTAACGAAAGATGAAATAAAGAAAGCCCTAGAAGCAATTAAAAGGGAAAGGCAGCCGGGGAGGATCAGGTAAGAGCATATCTGTTGAAGGATGGAGGGGACATCGTGCTAGAAAAACTAGCCACCCTGTATACGCAATGCCTTATGACCTCGACTGTACCAGAAGCTTGGAAGAATGCAAACATTATCTTAATTCATAAGAAGGGAGACGCCAAGGACTTGAAAAATTACAGGCCGATCAGCTTACTATCCGTTGCCTACAAAGTATTTACTAAGGTAATCGCTAATAGAGTCAGAGCAACGTTAGACTTTAATCAACCAAATGATCAGTCAGGCTTTCGTAAAGGAGATTCTACAATAGATCATATTCACACTGTCATTCAGGTGATAGAGAAATGCGCAGAATATAACCAACCTCTCTATATAGCTTTCATTGATTACGAGAAAGCATTCGACTCAGTGAAAACCTCAGCAGTCATACAGGCATTGCATAATCAGCCTTATGTCATAATACTCGAAGATATATATATCAACTGCACAGCTACTATAGTCCTCCATAAAGTCAGCAATAAAATTCCAATAAGGAAGGGCGTCAGGCAAGGAGACACGATCTCGCTAATGCTGTTCACCGCATGTTTACAGGAGGTGTTCCGAGGCCTGAATTAGGAACAGTTCGGAAAAAAAATAAATGGATAATACCTAAATAATCTGCGATTCGCCGATGTACCAGGCCACAACAACTGCATATGCGTATACATTACAAATATATTTTTGCTAGAGGAGGGTTAGCGTTATTCCGTTTACTGCGTGCTTCCTTGAAACATATATCCTAAATGTTTGAGATCGACGCCTGACGGCTGTCGCAGGTGAATGAAGTCCCAGAATAAGCCGCATAAAAGGGAAGTGGCTGTATTTTCTACTGCAGCCACGCTCAGGCAAGAAAGTCGAAAACCTCTGCGGATATGCGTAGTGTAGGCCTACATGTTACGGAAGAAGTCGCTACTCCGGCTGCAGCTTCCTTGCAACCTGTCCTTCTGCGAGAAAAGTCACGGGTCGGCTTTGACACCAAGAGGCCTTTTGATCAATATCTTTGTGAATTTAGCTCTCCTATAACACTTGGGAACTAATGGAGTAAGCGGCCACAAGAGTAGCTCGCAAGAGGCATATCGGTGTTTAGTGCGAAGGGTGGCCTGTATGCAGCTGCTGATGCAGGGCAGCTTCCCTCTAGACGGGCAGGTGAGGAGTAAATGTGGTAGACCTCACGCCGCACACATCATATTGTCCTCGCAAGGCATGTATGGCCTCAGGCTCCGCTTCAAATTTCGAGGCGTGCCAAAACCTAATTTCTTTGTTCGCATGGAAGTGCGAGTGTGCGCACATTCCAATGCACATCTGATTGCTCTGGTACCAGGCCAGTGTGGCACAGGCGTTGGTATAAAGTGCAGCGATGGGGTTAACTTCGGCCCTCAAATAACCTGCTCCTGCACTGCATATTGTCACGTAGTTGTGTCTGCAATCCGGAGAGCAGGAAAATAGCGAAAATAGCGTTTAAATAATGCTCTTTATTAGGGCTGCCTTGCGCCCAGAATGGTCTGAATCGCTCGGCGGTCGTCGAACAGAATCCCCGCCCCTCTTGGTCGTGCTCAACTCAAAGCTAATAGCAAACTTTCGAGATAAAGCGTGCAAAGCTAATACAACATTCTGGAACAACGTAGAATCGGCCCCGCCTGGATGAAGTAAATCAAGATCAAATTTGGTCGTGTCTTGCATCGCAAATAAAGCGATAAAGCTGCGTTCCGGAAGCTTTGAGGAATGTACAAACACTACAAAGATTCGCGGCAATATGGTATGGGTATGGGTGTGACGCTGATCCAGGATTTTAAGTAATGGAATAGCTGTCTAATATTGCAAAGAGGAGCACCATGAGATGAGGGTTCAGGAATGCTAACGCCGAGATCAGATTGCCATGAGAAAACAAAACGCGTTTCCAGCGTTTTAATTAATTTGAGTGACACGACCAGCTTAACACCTATTTATTTAGCATCCACACCTGGACGCCCTTGTGGAAATTGTTCTCGGTCACCAAGACATAAAACGGAAGGAATGATAACGAAAGAGACGTGTCGCCCGCAACACGTCTAAGAGTAACTCTTCATCTTGTCCGGATGATTACAACCCCGAGGACGAGTCTGCTAAGTACCGCAAACAGCAAAGAGAAAGACTGAGAGATTACAACGCATCCGCCGCCTGCCTCCCCCTTTCCCATTCCTTGCTCGCTGCGAATCTCCTTACGTCAGACCAGTGCGAACTAGCTTGTGACCTCTATAACGACCTCAACTTCAATTGTCCTGGCCACCCCCGTTTTCAGGGATGTGGCAACTATCCTGACTACATATACAGACGTATTTCCCGTGTCCATGCTCCACTGAGTCCCTGATGACCTTGAACACAAATCGTGCCCCCCCCCCCCCCCTATTCAACCAATCGCTAGAAACGCTCTGCTGTTCCTTCTAATGCTCTAAGCCCAACAGTGCGGCCATGGCTTGTTACACACGTCGGCCACGTGTTGCGAAAGAACCCATCGCGCCGAGCCGCACCCTCAGCCCACCGGCTTCAGACAGCGGCCCGCACATGGGAGATGCTACAAACGTTTTCTCTATCACTCGTTAAACGAAATACTTTTGAACATTGTACAGTCTTCAGTCCGGCAACAAAGACCAAACTGATTCAAGCCAATAGACTACAAGTGTAGAAAGCTTGTTGTATACGTGGTTTTAGTTCTTGTGTCAGTTTAATGGATTTTGTACTCTTGTATTGGCAGGTGTGCACATTTCTAGTATCTTATGTAAGTGTATTGTTGCAGGAGAACTTAAATACGGGTGTCGTAGGCTGATAAAGGGTGTTTTGTATACCTCTAATTTAACAGTTTCCGGCAGTAAATTTGTTCTACATGATTCGGCAGGGAGTTGAGGCGAGGGGCGTTTTGCACTAAACCAAAAGCAGAGAGCAGGCGCCGGTTAAAGGCAGGAAAACCAGAACCGGTGCTTGACACTAAGCGACAGCTCATTGGCCATAAGAGATGTTAGTCATTGCAAACGCAACGGCAACATACTCCTCCTACATACTTCACATGTGGGCTCTTGCCATACATGAAACACTTATGAACATCAGATGCACCCACTGCCAAGTACTCTGTAAAGTAGAGCTACAACACCTTATATGGACTTGCCCATCCTTCTCACGAGGGACGCAGATGTTTTAGGACGTACCACATGACGATCGTGGCATACAGCAGTGAGAGCTGCCTGCTTCGAATAGTGTAGGAGATATAGACTGGCTTACGACTCGCAGCTTTGAAAACTACGAAACCGGCCGACTGGAAGTTGCTTCTGCACCTACAGCCCCATGCCTCCCAATCCTCCAAGCGTGGGTGGGAGCCATTCTTCTCTTTAATAAATGTTTCAATCATTCATTCATTCTACCACTCGGCCAGTGAGCCTAGTCTGCGTCTCCTCGTGGGTTTTTACCGCCACCAGACGGGTTACGATGGGTCGCTAGGAAAGAGTTCACGGCTGCACCGACATGGGTCCTTACATTCAGATTGAGATCTCTCGAAATAAGTGGTTACAAAATCATGGTAGCTGATATTCGTTAAGTCCGTACGCTTAGGGTAGCACTCTACTGTTCGCGGGCACTTCAGTAAATGTGAGTCACTCACGTCATTTAGTTTGTTCGTCTGGACTCAGCGTCGGTCTCCAGCAGCGAGCAAAACAATCATTACATGAGTGTTCTGTATAAATTAGCTTCCTCGTCTGCATTCTTAGTTTTGATGCGGCTGCACTGAGTATTTAGTGCAGAAACAATATTAGCCTCCAAATCCGCCAAGTCAAAAGGTAGTCGTCAAGCTGGTTCCCTGGATGACCAAACCCCAAAATCACGCTTGCAGCTACTTGGCGGTATTGACACAGATATGTAAGCAGCATGAGTTCGCGTTTGCAACACTGGGGTAGACACGCTTCATTGGCGCAATAGGCTGGACCCGCCGCGGTCACTCAAAGCTTAGGACGCTCGGCAAACCGGGAACTCCGGCTCAGTAGGCGCCGCGTATCTGTGGAGGCGAAACATATAGAGCGCCCGTGTGCTGTGTGATGTCGCTGCAAGTTAAACATTCCTAGGGGGTCGAAAATATACCGGAGCCCTCCACTACGGCACCTACTTCTCTGTTTGTTCTTTCACTCTCACCTTCCTCTCTTCTCTTGACGCATGGCAGGCCCTTTCTTAAACAACGCGAAAGAAGAATCAACTCAAAGCAGTCCGACTGGCCGAGAACGCCGCCAGAAACCAAGAGCTCTCGGCCGGCACCTAAGCTGACTGCCCGAACCCTAGGGCCCTGTCCCAGGGCTTAGGGGCTATCTATTCTGTTCGACAAAATAGGCATTAATCTCTCTCTGCCTTACGGCGCTGTTCGGGTGTCCATCGGGTTGTGAGACAATTCCTGCGGCAGTTCCTTTCCTCAGAAACCAACAATACAATTTTCGATTTGGTAGTGAAATATAGATTTTGCTCTAAAAAGAGCTAAAGCTGCTATCGCGTCTACTCTAAAAGGCGGAGCTTAAGCAGCCTCCAAATTTTTTCTGTGTGATTAGCGGATCATGTGTCCATCGACAAAATAAGCCGGTTATACGCCTTCGCTTTACTCCTATTGAGGGGAGGATCATGAGTGCGAATAAGGTTAGACTGAGAACTCGACAGTCTTTTTTGTTTCGCGCCTGCGGAACCACGAATTCTTCAAGTGTGCAGAGAATTCGTTAGAAACGACACCGCGAACGGAAAAAGGTAGAGCATGTACGTAAGCGCAGAGACGCCCAAGCGGACAGTCGCCTGTGAAACGCCAGAATGGGCCTAGAGGTCCGTGCTTCTCGGCCGCTTATGGCAGTCAGTGTTCGCCGATTATTGCACTTAGACGGTAATTTAAGGCCCACAAATTTTTAATTGAGGTGCGCTCTTCTGGTCCAGAGTTCCACAGGCTCATTGAGAATCCAACAACTGTTCATGATATGGCCAGTAAGAGTGGCCTCAAAGGACACCCTGAGGAAGGTGAAGTGTGGGTGTACACTAAATTTGAATTGCTGTGTGTTATTGGTGCCGATGGGTGCTGGTTCACTCCGGCTGCTCACGAAACGAGAAGGCGGACGAATGTGGCCGAGGGCTAGCCAACTGGGCCGTCTGCACGATTGAGCCGCCGGCGGAGCCACACTTCACATACTACGAGATTACAAACATATATAGGAAAAACAGACGCCTTTACTCACGCCCACACACAGAGCTTACCAGGGCACAAGGCTCGGCTCTTCGAAAAGCTCAGACAAAAAGCATTGTGGGCCCATATCGATTGGCCTTAAATACAAAAGGTGAAGTTAATTCTATTTGCCAAATTTGTGGCAAAAACTTTACCGAAGATGATGACCATATTCTCTGGGGATATGAGGGGAATCCAGCCCCCAGAAAGCCTCTTCCATATCCCTCTGCTGACAGGTGGGAAGAGATGATACGCAGTCAAGACAAGTACAAGCCAACATCGCAGATTGTATCCTCGGCGTCGCCCCTTCATTTGAGGCCACCTAGGACGAAAGTGGGCTAACGGCGGCAGAAAAGCCTAATAAAGTTTATTTCTCTTCCTCCGGGATTGTGAGTAATGGAAGTAAGCATCTGGAAGTAAGTGGATCACCATAGCGACTAACTTCCTGAACCGCTACGCCGAGGCTAAAGCCCTACGGAATGGAACGGCAGCGGAAGTCGCCAAGTTTTTCGTATAGTGCATTCTTCTGCGACACAGCGCCCCCGATGTGCTAATCACGGACAGATGAATAGCATTCACGGTGGAACTGACGCAAGCCATATTGCAAGCCATCCTGGACTACAACTGGATACCATCCGTAACCCAAGGACTGACCTAGGGCTTTAACAAACCCTCGCAGATATGCTCGCCATGTATGTCTATGCCAAACATAAGGCCTGAAACGTGATCCTGCCTTACGTCATTTTCGTCTATAACACCGCAGTGCAGGATACCACCCAGATGACGCCTTTTAGGCTTGTCGATGGCAGGAAGGCCACGATTACAAAAGACGCAATGCTGCCCAATGTTACCAAAAGGAAACGTCGACGTCGCCGCCTGCTTTCAACGCGCAGAAGCCCGAAGACTTTCCCGATTGCGGATAAAGGCCAGGAGCGGACCGACGCCAGACGCTACAACCTACGAAGACTCAACGCGGAATACAAGCCAGGAGACCGAGTGTGGGTTTGGACGCCCTTTTGCCTGCGCGGATTGTTTTGCCCCGCTATTTCGACCCGTTCAAGATTCTTAGTCGGCAAGGTGAACTGAACTATGAAGTTGTCTCTGTCGTAATGAATGTAGCCCAGCTACGCCGCGTGCGACCAGATGTTGTCCATGTCATTCGTATAAATCTCTAGTATGCGTCTAAAAATTAGGACGCTGTGTTTCCGCATTCGATGTTTATTCTGGACAAATAGCTTTCTTTTTCTAGTCGCTTTATGTTTTAAAGCATCGGGTCGATGCTTCTTTAGGAGGGGAGAAATGCTGCAAACCTTTGTAGTATTGGTTTGCTCAGTTTTCAAAGCTGCCGGGACGCCGCATAATCGCTTTATTTGCGATGCAAGACGGGACCAGGTTATCTCGATTGATCGCATCCAGGCGGAGCCGATTCGATGTTGTTCCAGAATGCTACAGTAACTTTGCATGCTTTACTAGAAGGTTCGCTATCAGCTTTAAACCGAGCACGGCCGAGAGCGGCGGGCATTCTGTTCGACGACCGCCGAGCACACTAGTTGGTAATTCGTCGCCGAGTGATTCAGTCTATTGTGGGCACAAGTCAACCCAAGCAAAGAGTTTGGTATAGACGCCATTTTGGCTGTCCTGCACTCCGGATTGCAGTCATCATTTTGTGACAACATGTTGTATGTCTGGTTTTGGTTCTTGTTCCAGTTCAGTGGATTGGCTAGTCTTGTCTTTGTGGGATGGTGCTTTGTAATTATATTATATATCTGTCATGCGACCTAAGGTGTAAATATTGATACCATCGTTTTAAAAAAGGTGTTTTGTTTACCACTCGATCAGTGAGCCTCTTCTCCGTCCCTTCAGATGCTTTCGCCAAGGCCAGCGGCCAAGGAGCGCTATGATCAACACACGCCTGTCTAAGCACGGTGGGTGCTTCATAGGTTTCATTTTCATCAGAAAATGATGAAAAGGACGGAACTTGCAGTAGAACGATGTGATGTTCCAGGTTCCGTTCAGCCGCTGATTGGTTGCGAAGACAGTCATGGGGAAAGGAGGGTTATCTGGCATCGGTAGTGGCTTTGCAGCTGATTAGTCGAGTAGAGAAGAGAAAGATGTCCACTTGAAGCCTTACAGACATCGAGCGCGAAAAGCCTATTCCAAAGTGCAATCTGGAGATGGTACTGGCCAAACGATTTTTCACAGGGTGGGAAAGACGCTGCCTAAATGGGGTGAGAAGTCTCTCTGAAGAAAGCACACGGCATTGAAGTTATTCCTCGCCACGGACTTTTATACAAAACAGTTTTTAGCGCTAAGGCGTAAAACACGGCAGAAGCAGCAGGGTTTCTATCACACTTTTGCAACCAGGCATGTGATGTGTCTTATGCTCATTTCTCTTAGTTCAACTGCTTCAGCGATTGTACTCTGCAATCATACCTTACGTTCAGTTTCTCCTTCATACGAGCAATGTGCACTTATCGTAAAAGATGTCAAAGAAATGTGCGCTGATTCTCGCCGCTGCACGCGCTCCTTGTTCCGCACCGACTCCTCGTGAGACGCCATGAGCGAGCTGTTGTGCTTGATGCAGCTCCGCCGTGCATCCTTCTCGCTGCCGCTGCTTTTCACCCAGTTTCCGCCTCCTCAGTGGGAGCTCCGCAGAGCGGCAAGCTCTCCTCTCCTGGCTGCAGCCATGGTCATGGCCAGAGCTTCTTCCGCCATCCCGACCCGCAGCTACGTCAATGCCCAGACAGCGCAACACCACTGCCCCTCCTGCCGGGCGCCTTGCGCCTATGACGCCATGAGCCAGCCATCGAGTTCCAGGCCTCTGCGACGGGCTTTGTCACCGCTGCTTTGGGCACGCATTCCACCTGCGAAGGGGCGTTTCGGCAGGGTCACCACCACTGCTCTGTGGTTTGCTGTCCTGGATGCCGTCGGAGCTGCTGCGGTCGCCCACCACCGCGCCTACGCAACCACCCAGGCAGGGCGACGCCGGTGGAGTCGTAGTTGACTCTAAATAGAAGTACGATACGAACGCCGAGGTCTGACTTGGCTGGTTCACCTTCACGTACTAAATGGCGCAATATATCAGACAGTGATCGAGGACACCGCTTCTCAGTTGCCCGCCTCGTTCGCCGTCGCGTTCCTCCAACTCGTCGCCAATATTCATTAGCAAGCGCTTTAACTACGCTCCCCGTTTAGGCTACCGTTCTCCCGCCACACGGGGAACAAGCTCCGCTAATCAAGCGCTCGCCTAGCGCACGCGCTATCAGCTGAAATACGCAGGTGACGAGATTTTTCCTTATGGCCCTCAGGGTCCTGCGTTTTCGAAATCCTGTTCAGGAGATGGCTTTATATTTACTCAAATAGGCTGAATACGCCGAAATTACCACTGGGTCTCTTCGGTGAAATTTAATAACGACTTCATGAGTAACGGCGACTGTATAGGACCCGTATGAGTCATTGGTAATCGGATTTGTGAGTATTCCTTTGTCATAGCGAAGCAACGTAGGTCACAGTGCAATGAACCACTAGGTGGGTTTTTTTCTTCACCTCTTCACATGGTCCCTCATAATAACTCATACGATGCTGCTGGCAGAAAACTCGCAGGGAACTGTTAAAACTCCGCGTTAAGGGTATGACGCGATACCAAATAGGTTAATGCCCATATATGTAAATTGGCAATTCGTAACATTAATAGACCCGCGGGAGTCTTCATACCGCTCCTTGCGCAGTGGTGCAATGGTTAAGCAATGCGCCACTGCCCTGCGGTGGCAGGTGCAGCCGTTAGCGGGACTCTTGCGATCCAGTTTGCTCTTCCGAGTAGCCTCGTGCGACCAATTCCTAATTTCTCTGCCAACTACCATGGTGTGAGGAAACTGCCATGGTGCGCACTTTGCTCACAATCAGTAGGCACGTTGTGATGACTCCACATGGTCACGCGGCCTAGATGGCTCACTTACCTGCTGGGTTGCATCTCTGGGGAGTTATCGTGGTTTTTCTGCTCAAGGTCAACGACACCAATGACGTGGATTACCGCGCTGATGCTGTGACACTAGTTCTTGAACGCTATCGCTTTATAACGCAGCATATGTGCTGCCGTTACACCAGGCACCATAGCTATCTCTCCCCGCTATACGCATGAGCTATGCAAGCGTTCCCAATTTTACCGCATTCATTAGCGATCATTCAAATGTCTGCTGAAACGCTCGTGTTTAAAACAGGAAAGCTATCTCTGTCTGACATTTTCAATCGACATCTAACTGCACACTTGAATCAACTTCACTGTTTCTGGGAAAGCGCTCTAGTTTAAGTTGTCAATCTGTGTGGTGTGTTTTTGCCTCTTAGAGACTTAAGGCTAGCATGCGCCAAACGCAGTGCTGATTTTGTGCTTTTTCTGGGAAGGAGCAAAATGGTTCTGGGAAGGAGCAAAGTACTGGTAAAATGGTGTAGAGTTGGCACATTAACACTGAATCACTAATCAAAGAATCTAGAACACAAACAATATAACTGTCGTTGCGTTCAATTATGTTATATACGCAGACGGCGAATTCAGCGAATAGTTTGATTTGTTTGCGCAAACCAGATAGCGTCGACCGCTAGGGGACGGTCGATTTGCTCATTCTTTTTCGTAGCTGGGCGGGTGCTTCTAGCAAAGGCGAAAATATGAATAAAGTGGGATTGGCACCGTATTGAAAATAATAATATAACTCTAATTACGCTATAATGCCGCCACTTACGCGCAGCTTGTTAGGATTCCGCCGGCCGTTGCTCAAGTGCTATTTTTTTTCTCTGGCTAGCCAAATACCAAAACAAAAGCCGAATGGTAGTAGATAAACTTATTATTGAGCCCGGAGCCTATTACTTACCTGAAACAGAGGCGGTTCTTCCGTCTTCAAAGGGTTTGTATAAAACAGCCTGAAAAATTTGCTTATTATAATGCTTGATTCTAGTCTACTGTAAACAAGAAAACGTTTGGTACTCCGGTAGGAACCGAATCTAGAGTTTCTAGGGATTTCCGACCTTACCGATGTAGTGTTAGCGGTAATAAAATTAGCAGTAGTTGTGCCAGCACTGCTGCATGCAAGTACTACTTCCGTTGAATGTCCCTAATGTGAAGTCGCACCGTTTGAAATTCCTTTTAATTCTAACTAGCACTATTGTAGGACCATAGTTGTGTGTTTGAATCCGAGGTCTTGCACAGTAATTTGTGGGTATCAACGTCTCCCTCAGTGAGACCCGAGGTGTCTGAGTTACAATAGCGGCTTCAGAATGACATCTTGTAGCTTGTTGACTGCGCTACTGACTAGAATTTTTGGTTCAGCTTCGTTTTGAGTAATGTTTTGTGCGCTTTGTGGCGGTGCAGTTATCGAGCTGCGCACGCAGTTCATTTGAGATAGGAAGCATTCGAAGGCACTCGATGTGAATTTATCACATTGTCTGGTGCTTGGTACGTCGGAAGCCCGTTTTCCTTGGAGGCGTTTGCGTTTCAACTGGCTTTGTCCAGCATCAGCCTGTGCTACCTGCGTATTGAAAGTTGAAAGAAGGGAACACTGTTTTTTGCAAATTCAGAACTGAACAGCCTGCTGGCGTGATCATTGTGCACGTTTACCGTAGGAGTATCTTTTAAAGGCGCAAGGTATTTCGACAAGCGTAACTTTGGTTAACCGTGCTACTCGCTGCGGATTGCGTTTGGTTCGTTTCGAAGACTGGCGGCGACCGTGCATTGGACGTAAGAACGACTTCCAGCTCGTGAATTATTTCACGCAAATGCTCGCATATGGTACTTGTAACCATAAATACGGCTGTCACATATGGAGACAAGTTTCCGCTTCCTAATTCATGTTTTTCATGGTAAAAGGTGCGAGCGGAGAGCCAGGACACTGTGATAGCCGGCACTACGCGCATACAAAATGGTTTCTCATAGAAAACCGAGAGTTTGGGAAGTTTCTCAAGCCACGAACCATAGCCTTTTCACATACATGGGGCGTGAACCTTCATAGCAGACGACACCGATGAAACATTTGTTTTTGACTCTGGGAGAACGAAAGCTCCTATAGTTTACTACTTTAAGCTTTAATTTTTGAAAAAAATATTTCTCGGAGAAGTACGTCTGTTAAACGCAAAAAAATGTTTACGATGGCTAGATACATTTCGCGGCAAGAAGAGAGAGCCCTCTAATCATGGAAATTTGCCGCTCGTGTACGCCTATCCGCATTCTGCTCAGTTATTGAAATATTCAGTAATCATATTTTATTCGGAGACATATTGATTATAAAAAATGTTTCCTTGAATAATATGTTTTGCGAAAATTTGTCTTTCTGCAGTGGTAGTTATGTTTTAAGTCTAACACTAGCAAAGCCAAGTACAATACCACTGTCTCGTCGGTATTCCCACGGTGGATGAAGTGCCATTCAAGAGTCTGTCATAAATGGTGGCGATAACTTTCCTTCCAGGTACGATTGGAGACTCTATGCGGTGACCCACAAGCGCTAAAAAACGTTTAGGCTCTGAAGGCACCCCATCAGTGCGGTTACGTTGCCAACAATGCGCATCAGCCACTCGTTCCAGTCGGGTTGCCTTAGCTCGAATTCCGGTTGGTTTTTACTGATGTTCTGTTTCCGTCCACCCCGAAGCATCAAAATATCAGTAGTAACAATAATTGTAGTTACTGTATTAGCAGGTGGCGTGTGTCAATGTCACTTTCCCCCCGAGGTCACGTCATTTCATTTAGAGCCTTCGCTTTTAACGTGATAGCATCGATATCCGGTGCTGGAGTTGTCGGCGCCGGCACAGTGAGCAAAAAATCATGGGCATGGATGCGGCAGTTGGTCCCCAGTTGGCAACCTTGGAGGCAGGTGGGCCACCTTCGCCACGTGACGTTGCGGTGTGATCACTTACCGCATAGTGAGTAAACTGCTCACCCTGGCAGGTGGCAGTTAAATAAATGACTGGCTGCTCGGGAAGTGCATCTTGGACCACGCAAGGCCCACCGCTGGGAGGACGTGCCATCGCACGTCAGAGGCGCATCGCTTGGCCGCTGTCCCACTGCGCCAGTAGTAGCATGAGGACTCCCAGAGACTATGAATGTAAAGAAGTGAATGACCAATTCTGCAAACAATAGAATTAACCCATTATAGGGTATCGATTTATACCCTTAAAGCGTACGTTACGTGTAACCTCATTGTTTTTACTTACTGATGACTTGCTTATCAATGCCGGATCGGGGTTGGCCTTCTCTCCTTTCGTAGCTTCGACGTGACGTGACTTTCACCACATATATCCCCGCCCATGGTGACCTGTCCGCAACTCGCAAAATACTGATGGTGATATTCACCACTTGTTGAGGGTTTGCCCGGCGCTGAAGCCAACGGCAATTCGGCACTTGGCAGTAGCAGGTCTCCCGCCGAAGAACCCGCCGCATAACCGCTTCCTCCTCGCCTTCATTAGATAAGCTCATTGAACAACCTGTTTTTTTTCTTTATACGTTCCCCCTTTCATTTATGCCCTGAGGCAATAGTGTTATGACAAAAAAAAAGAATGTGCCATAATGTCACGAAAATTGATTTCGAGAAAACAAATCTGTGCAACTCCTCGATGGGCACCATCGTAAGGGAAGGACTGCACGAGGGAGGGAAAGAAGACCGAGAAGTAAATGCCGTAGTAGGGAGCTTGGTAATAATTTCGACCACCGGGGATCTTTAGCGTGCACTGATATCGCATGAAACAGGAGCACCTTTTGGAGCGAAAGCTTCACTACGCTAGGTAGAGCCGCGCTTCGCGTGGCACTAAATTTGACCTCCGAGTTTGAGGTCATGCAAGGCTATAAGTCGCACCACAGCTAAGCCCCCCAGCCTAACCTTGTGGACCATCATGGCGTCGCACCACATGGTCATGACCTCTGACCTTTGACGTTTACCTCTGAACTTTAACCTCTGACCTTGAACTTAGAGGGTGAGGGTGGTAGAATAGTCAGGTGACAATCGCGTGATGTCATGCGATTGAAACTGCCGTTGTGATGTCAGTATGGGGGGAATATATGCGTGCGCAGACATAGACGCCATGGACGAACGCGACGAGGAGCGCACGTATAGCGTTCACTGGGTGACCGACTGGCACGAAATTCGGCGCATCTTCGAAAAAACGACGCTGCGCGTAAGCAATCGCGCCCGCGCGCTGTAAAATACAAAAAAAAATAAACAGCGGGGAAGGAACCCCGTAGAGTGTGTAACTTTGCGTGTGCTGCTGCCCTTCCCAGTGAGCTCGCCGGAGCGGCGCCAAAGTAAACATAGCCACGCGCGGCGTCGATTTCTCTAAAATGTCTGAGTAGCTTGTACTCATCGTCGACGGAGGGCGTGACCTTGACCGCGCTGAAGTGATATCCTCTCCCCGTCGCTCTTGCGCCGATGACTTCGCGTCGGAAGAAGGACCCAGAAATTTCTCGAAGGCTGTCTCCGCGCTCGACCAATGGGGTCGCGCGCCCGGCGCGAGAAGGAGAACGAGCTTGTGCAGTTGATACTGCGTGTATGTGCGCGCCTGCCTTGGCGCGAAGAACAAACAGACGCGGGCTGCGTCTATATAAATGAGGGGCTTCGACCGCTGTCTGTTAGCCTGAGCCGCCGTTTAAACTTCCGAGAAGCGCGCACGCTCGACTCCCGGGAGGACACCAGTCGCCCAGCCACGGACCAGCGAGGCAACGTGCGCAACCTGCGGGACGGCCCGTCGAGCTCCTCAGGTCGTGCCCGGCGAACAAACTGTGTTTTGTTCGTTTGTCTCTGTGTTTGTTAGTGCACTTTAGGTGCAAAGATTTTTGTTCGATTGTAATCTCTCTCAAGTGTTACTTTGCACGAGTTGAATTGTATTTGTAAATCACTTTGTATGCGCTCGTACGAGTGATTACGAAATCCTCTGTATCGTCTCTTCGCTGTATAAACCTTGGTTTGTTTTGTGAACCTTTGCCTCCAACCTATTCCTTGGCCTGCGACCGGAGAAAGCTGGGCACCAAACGACCAATCCCCCTTGTTACTTGGTAGCTGGTCTCCTGCTGAGCTTGGCACGCTGAGTCGAGGGCAAATCCTTTGTGACCGAGACCGCTACCCCTACTCCTACTAAGTGTGTCTGGGAGTGCACGCAAAAGTGCGCGAAGTGGTGACACCGACCTCTCACGATGAACAAGGGTGAGAGCACTGCGCATCCAATGTGCGGAGCGCGCTCAATGCTACAGACGCCAAGCCGCGTCTACTCTACCGATACACCAATGCTCTCGTTAAAATTTTCGCTTCAGTCGGAAAATGTCGTCCCGCAGTCGAAATGTGCGGGCCTGGCACTGTATCTACAAACTATAGGCAGGCGGGATGCGCACAGCTCTCGAGCTGTCGCTTTCCTCTTCCTTGTAACGGAAGGACGAGATATCTGTGGTTGTTTTTGCACATGTCTTCTGAATATTGGTTGTTTTTATTCAAGCTCCCTTTGCATAATTGTTGCGATATTCCTGCTGATTATAAGCCGGGCTTGAGAAAATTTAACTAATCGTGGATAGCGATTCTAACACAGGGAGCTACCGGGGCACCAATGTGGACTCTGCGGTGAGAAGACGGCTCCAGCGACTGGGACCCAGACCTCATGTCCCGCAGCACACAGACTGAGCCCGTTGCAGAGAGCAGTACTCAGACCGACAGCCTGCAATGCGGCTCCGGCGATGGGCTGCCGGACGCTGTGTTCTCCGTTGTCGCCATTCCTGGCGTGCATCAACAATGACGATTTTTTATTTTGGATTCAGTGCGTGAACATTTAATGAGATATGGCTTCGGTAGCGGGTAAGCCAGAAATTATAAAAATAAAGCTGGGGAAAGAAAAAACAATGCCAGATAAACAAAAAAGTGTCACTGTCTCAGCCCTTGCGTAGGTGGTGTAGGTGCGGTATAAACAAAACAATATTCCTTAGATATGCACGCGAACACCACGGTGTTCCGACTTATCGCCGGTGGTTGTGCTGGACAGCACTGCTGATGCTCTTTCTGACCCTAGAAATCTATTGTGGACGGCAATCTGTACTGAGGTGCTCAGGTTTAAAGCTGAAGGTTTAAAGTGCAATTAGCCGCAGTGCAACCTCTTCACAACAGTGCACACCCGAAATGGAAACTTCCGATTTTTACGCCCTAGCGGCTTAAAACTAATCTGCACGAAACGTTGACAGGAAACTTTTGTTTAAAAAATGCAAGTATAGTCTTGGGACATGCCTATAAAACCACTGAATCTCTCTCATGCTATCAGGAACTAACTTCTATGCTCTTTTTGCGTATTTATGCACGCAAACTTGCCGCCGCCTCCTCCGCGCGGTAGGAACTGCAACTGTTCATTTCTCGACGCGAAGGCAGCACTGCTTCTTGAATAAACAGCGCGAACAAAGACGAGCACAAAAGACACGAAAGCGAACGACACGTCTTTTGTGCTCGTCTTTGTTCGCGCTGTTTATTCAAGATGCTTAACCAACTAGCCCGCCAAAACGTGTTAAGCACTGCTTCATAAAAAAATGTACACCTAAGTACTAGAAAGAGTCAGATTGTGTACACTGACTTGTGGTCACTCTGGTGGGATGCATCGATTCTTTAAAAATTTCACCGCAGAACGTCACAACGTATGAAGTCGTCGTCAGTGCCAACTGATTTCTTGTCCAACCCTTAATAATACGCCTCTGTATATAAACTTTAGTCAGTCAGTTTAATTTCCGCGAAATCTTGTATGTGCCGGTATTACTCGTTCCCTTAAAATGCGATTATAAAATTCGGCAGGTCTGCGATGCAATGCCTTAGCCCGCGGTTGCTCGTAAAACAAACGGCATATGACCCTTACAGTGCGGCAGTTCTGGCGGCATTCCGCAGGAATTACTTCAGGTCTCTAACCGCGATGAACAGTTGAATGGAACTTATCTAACCTGCAATGTACAAACCCGTAATAAGTGATGGATTATCAGGATTTGCGTTCCCAAAACAGATTTCGAAAGGAGCCACACCTTCGGATGCGCCCTTGCCATATGCAGCGAAGCTTGCACCGCCTTGAAAATAAATTAGAGCTTCGTGATTGACTGAAGGAATGTGTTTAGCGGGGATTTTTTTGGATAGCTGAGTAGACTGCACTCGCTGTCAGCCGATAGTTTGGCCACCAGTTTCATCGCAAGCGGTCACCGTTCCGAAGCACTACGCTACAGCCTTCGACAACGCCACGTCGAAGACACCACCGGCGACCGTGTCTGGGTCCGGACTCAGTCCGTCAGCGAGGACTTAGCGATAAGCTGAGCATGTATTACGGACTCCACCGAGTGTGTGCGCCACCTGTGTGGCTATGAGCTAAGGTCGATGGCACAGGAAATCTGCGAAAGCTCTTGCATCCCGACGTTGTCCGTGCACTGTCACCGGAAAAGCTCTTTAACTGTAGGTACATGGTGTACGAATCAAACGGAGTTACGAGAGGCAGTATTACGGCGCCGCTGCTCAAGCGCTAACATGCTAATTACTGCAGTAGACCCTTGTATGACCAAGGGGACAAACAGTCCAAAGTTACAGCAAGTGAGGTCACACACTGTGCACTTTCAGCTGCGGTGTACAACATGCCTGATTCGTGTTTCAGGTTGAAAAGTCTATAGAGTACAGTCGCGAGCAAAAAAAAAAAAAAGCCGCCACCGTCTGGAAGACGTTGAAGTAACGAGCGTGAGCTTTATCAGCCATGCGTAAAACGAAAGTCTTTCCGCATCTAGCGGAGCCAATGAAGAAAACCCTGAGCGGTTCGGAAAAGTAACAACTCTTCAACCTAGTAGAGCGATCGACGCCCAGCGCCCTTTATCAGAGGAATCACGACGCACATCTGCCAGTTGTCGAGTTACACCCGCTCAAGATACACCCCAAAGGGAATTTGCTTCGTTCGGGAGTTACAAGGTGGGCCTAGAATGCGGCTTGCGGTGCGATATGGTAAAGCTTCATTATTAATTGCATGTATACAATGTTTACCCATTATTTAATTGTGGTTTTATTTCTATACCACATTCAATAGGGTTTTATTTGCCTAAAAAATTCGGTACACAAGTGTCCCCGGATGTTTTTGTTTATTGATTAGGGATGTTTAACTTCCCAAAGCGACTCAGGCTCTGAGGGACGCCGTAGTGAAGCGCTCCGGGAATTTCGACGACCTGGGGTTCTTTTACGTGCACCGACATCGCACAAAACACGGGCCTCTAGAATTTCGCCTCCATCGAAATTCGGCCGCCGCGGTCGGGATCGAACCCGCGTCTTCCGGGCCAGCAGCCGAGCGCCATAACCACTCAGCCACCGCGGTGGCTTTTGTCCCCGGAGAAGTGCCCCTTGTTGTCAGAGTATATATAGCGGAATGAACGTATACGATATAGCGTGCCCACAACAGGACAGTTTTCCTACCATAATTTTTTAAGTGGGTGGGTGGGTGGGTGTATGGGATGGTAGGGCATAATAAATGCTTATGGCCGCAATCTCGGATTTGAGAAACTGAAACTATGCCGCCATGTCGTCCCCTCACATCATACCTTGGGGTAAGGAGGAAGGAAAGCGTGGGAGGGCAGAATCAATTTTAATGGCTGCTGTCTTGGAATTGAGAAACGGAAACTATGCCTCCATTTCGTCCCCTGACGTCATACTCACAATAGTTTCACCTCTATCCACCATATTGGACAATGACATCATTATTGGCACCTGGCAGGTGGTTGCTTCTACTACGCCATTGCAGAAGGCGCTATAAGTCTCAATGTGGGATGTGCTGTTTTCTAGTTGCTGTCACAGATGGCGCTGTGATCTCAGGGTGGTAGGGGAAACCACGAAATCTCTAAAGTGATGAGTAGTTGCTGCCAGAGATTGTGCTGTGATCTCAGGGTGGTAGCAGACCCCACGAAACACGAAATGAGATTAGTAAGAGCTGACGCTCTTGAAAATATTTGCATTAGTGACGTGCCACCGCAGCAGCAGACAGCGACCATCGGCACTACGGTTACGAACACGCCGATAACAAATGTGTCAGGTGTGTTCGCAAAACACGGCACCGGCCAGGCGCGCGATGCGATTTTCGTCCCTTTCGCAACGTCATTTTGCAAATATCGTTTACTCGCGACTGCACATATTAATGCGGAAGAGTTTCTTCTGTGATGAATGGCGTGTACAGAACCTGTCAGCGGAGCGTGCAAGTAGAGCGTTTCACGATACCAAGCACACATGAAAATGACCATCCGGAAAAGAAATTTGCCGGTATTGCGGTTCAAACCCAGGCGCTCTGTGCGCCAGGCGGCCACGATGAACCATTACTTCTTAATTGCTTGTTTCCAAAGTTTTGCAACAGGCCACAAACAGATTATGTTCTGCACTGCACTCATGAATATCTGGAGCGGACATGCGTTCCGCTCACAGAAACTCAGAACCGTTTCAGGGAATACAACTGCCCCATCAGATTGATACCTGATCTCAAAAACACAGCTCCCGGGCAGACCGCGCATCTTCATCGTAGTGCCGTACAGCCATCCTGCTGAGCCAAATACTGTGCAGGCCAAGGAGGAAGAATACGAAGGGTCGTTGGTTCAGGGCTGTTAGTGGGGCACGAAGTGAACGTGTTGTGGTGTGTACGACGGTAAATTGTGTTGGGAATGTGCACTGACGACATACAACGATGACTTGCAAAAAAATTTGGTGAGGTTATTGAAGGCTCAGGTGAAAACACGGACTTGGAAAAAGTTGCCCACGTAATCGGAGGACACGTGATATTTGTACCGTGACAACGATAACTTCAAAAAAAAAAATTCGTGACGTTCAAACGCAAATGCTTTCGCATTTCGCGAGTGGAGCAGACTGCATTGCTAAATTTTTTTTCATCAACTGGTTGCAATGCAATATCTGTGGAAACTACAAATGTCCGCCATATAGGAAACATCTTGTCATTCAGCCAAGGAAAATCAAAGGAAATGTTTGTATTGCCCTGTAATCAATATATATTTCGGTTGAGAAGAGGAAGCAGACAAATAAACTCTACATATAGATGAAGTAAGTGGAAGAGACCCAGCAAGGACACTATTCACCCGAGGACAAAGGAAGAAAGTATTCGCGTTCCTCATAGCAGAGTACACTAGTTTATTCATATGGTACTTTCCTCTGTCAGAAGATAAAGGCAGCATAAAGGGAGAATTCATTTCCAGAAGCGATTTAAGACAACCGATTGCCACACCCGCAGGAAAATATTCCTGACTCGCAATGAAAACTACGATATCTCCAATGCATGGCTTTCGCTGCCGCATAGGCTAAGCGATGGCGTAAATGCAAAATGATTTCAGAATGATCGTTACACTCTTCTGGTTTCCTATTTCGTGTACCTGCCGGCGACAATACCACATGCGTGTATATTAGCGGGATTTTTTGGCTTGTGGAGAGTAAGCATTATTCCGTGAACTTCCTGCTTGCGGTAACTGTAGTTGCGAAATGTTTGAGGTGACGCATCATGGATGTCGCACGTGAGCCGAATCATAGAATTAGCCATATAAAAGAGAAGGTGCTGGATCTCCACTTTGTGGTCCCGCTTGGGCAAAGCCGAAAACCTGTATGCACATGCGTCGTATATCTGTCATGCAACAAGTCGGCCACTCCGGCTGTAGTTTCCTTGTGACCTATCCTTGACCGAGAAAAGCTTTGCTTTGGAGTGCGTTTGAGACCTAGAAAAAGGTCTTTTGATCAATCTTCTTGTGACTTTAGTTCTCGGGGACTAATGGAGTAAGCGACCTCAGGTGTCATTCGGTGGGGCATGTAGGTGTTTAGTAGGATGTGTGGCCTGTAGCAGCTGCTGATGTAGGCCAGCTTCCCTCCAGACAGTGAGGGGGGGAGTAAACGAAGGTAGACCTTGCGCCACAAGCGTAATATTGTCCTCGCGAGGCGTGTGTGCTGTCAGCCTCTGCTTCACATTTACAGCGGTGCCGCTAAGTGCCCCCGAGCAAACCTATTTCCGTTCTTTGCTGGCAAGCTCGTGTCTGCGCTCTTACAGGGCGCAGGTGAATCCGCTAGTAGCAATACAATGCGGTAGCAGCAGGCGTAGGTTGCAAGTTCAGCAGATGAGTTGATTTCATCCCTCAAATAACCTATATCCTCCACCGCAGCGTTTATGATCTGAACCGGGGGGATTAAACGAAGCTTCATAAATGAGTCATGCCTACGACTCCACCATGTGTCGACTCAACCAAGTGGATTCAGATTTTTTTCCAATCCGTGATTGCTCTATGGGAAGCGACTACCTATTTTGTGAGTGGTGTTGCTGGCGATTAGCTGTTGTTAATTATTACTGGTTCCCGAGAGAGAGAGAGAGAGAGAGAGAGAGAGAGAGAGAGAGATAAAACTTTTATTGTAATTCGGGAAGGTTGCTCTAATCACTTGGGCGGCACGCCTAATCCAAGGCGCCACTGGCTTTCGCTGACTGACGGACTTGCTGAACCTGAGAAGCTTGCGGCAAGTATTTGGCTGTAGCTTTAACGAGCTCGTTGAGGTAAGGGGTTGTGGTGGTAACGCGTTGTTCAGCGGCGACTGGTGCCGGCGAATTGTCCGTGCTGGCCACTACAGTGATTCCACACCTGTGCCCTTACATCGGAGACCTTTCTCGCATTACGCATGCTGAAGCCCATGTCTTCATCATTGCTGCTTCTGCGGTGATGCAAGCTGCGCAGAGTTGTTCTCGCCGCTCGGTGTCTTTCTGGCTGCATATTTTGTGGTATGGGTGCGACGCCGTTCCACGAAGTGATGCAAAATACGCGATCACCGGCTATGAGAGGGGCAGTGTGGGTAAATTCACCGCGTCCCTACTCATAAATTACACACCTCCATCCACCATAAACGTTGTATGGGAGCCGGTCCAATCCGGCTGGTGACGAAACGAGAAAGGGGACGAATGTGCCCGAGGGTTAACCAACTGGGCCGTTTGCACGAATGAGCCGCCGGCGGAGCCACCCACCACATAGAACGAGGTTACAAACATGTATAGTGAAAACAGACGACTTTACCCACGCCAACACCCAGAATTCCCCAGGGCACACGCCACGGCTCTTCGAAGAGCTCAGACAAAGTCTTGTGGGCACATATCTATTGGTCTTAATAACAAAACGTGAAGTTAATTCTAATTGCTAAATTTGTGGCAAACACCTAACCGCAGATGATGACCATAATATCTGGGGATGCGAGGGAAATCCAACCGAACCAGAAAGCTCCTGCTATATCCCTCAGCTCACAGCTGGGAAAAGATCATACGAAGTGAAGACAAAGTTCCCCGGTTCGAACCCGACCGCGGCGGCTGCGTTTTTATGGAGGCAAAACGCTAATGCACCCGTGTGCTGTGCGATGTCAGCGCACGTTAAAGATCGCCAGGTGGTCGAAATTATTTCGGAGCCCTCCACTACGGCACCTCTTTCTTCCTTTCTTTCACTTCCTCCTTTATCCCTTCCCTTACGGCGCGGTTCAGGTGTCCAACGATATATGAGACAAATACGGCGCCATTTTCTTTCCCCAAAAACCAATTACTACTGAAGACAAACAAGTACAAGCCAACATCGCAGATTAGATCCTCGAGATCGCCCCTTCATGGTGGCCACGTGTGCCGAAAGTGAGTAATAACGACAGAAAAGTCTAATAAAGTTTATTCCTCTTCCTCCGGGATTGTAAGTAATGGAATTCAGTATCTGCAAAATACGTGGATCATCATAGCGACACACTACCTGACCCTCTCTCTATGCCTAGGCAAAAGCCCTACCGAATGCAACCGAAGCAGAAGTAGCCAAATTTTTCGTAGAGTGCATTCTTTTGCGATAAAGCGCCCCGATGTGCTCATCACGGATAGAGGAACAGCATTCAAGGAACTGACGCAAGCCATTCTGCGTCACAGCCAAACCGGCCACCGGACTACAACTGCATACCATTCGCAGACCAACGGGAGCACCGAGTGCCTCAACAAAATCATCGCCGATATGCTCGCCATGTATGTCGATGCCGACCTGGGACGCCATCCTGTCTTACGTCGTCTTCGTCTACAACACCGGAGTGCAGGAGACCGCCCAGATGACGCCTTTTAGGCTCGTCCATGGCAGGGAGGCCACGACCTCGCTAGACGCCATGCTGCCCAACGTTGCCGAAAAAGAGAACGTGAGACATCGCCGCCTGCCTTCAACGCTCAGAAGAAGCCCGGAGACTTGCCCGATTACGAATAAAGGCCAGGAGCGGACCGACGTCAGACGCTACAACCTACGAAGGCGCAATGCGGAATACAAGGAGACCGAGTCCGGGTCTGGACGCCCATTCGCCGCCGAGGATTGTTTTGCGCCGCTATTTCGGCCCGTGCAAGCTTCTTCGTCGGCTAGGTGAACTGGGCTACGAAGTCGTCCCTGACGTCATGACTGCATTGCAGCGATGCCGCGTATGACCAGAAGTTGTCAGTGTAATTCGTCTAAAGCCTTATGATGCGTCTAAAAATTGAGGACGCTGTGTTTCCCCATCCGGTGTTTATTTTAGAAAATTAGTTTTGTTTCTGGTCTCTTTATGTTTTAAAGCATCGGGTCGATGCTTCTTTAAGAGAGGAGAAATGGTGTGAACATTTGTAGTGTTTGCTCATTTATGAAAGCTGCCGCCAGGACTCAATCTCTTTATTTGCGATGCTAGACGGGACCGGATTTATCTCGATTGATCGCATCCAGGCGGAGCGGATTCTACGTTGTTCCAAAATGCAGCAGTAACTTTGCACGCTTTACTAGAAAATTCGCTATCAGCTTTAAACCGAGCACGGCCGCGAACGGCGCGCATTCTGTTCGACGACCGCCGAGCGCACGATTTTCTAATTCGCCGCCGAGTGATTCAATCCATTCCGAGTCTAAGTCAACCCAAATAAAGAGTTCGGTTTCGGCGCTATATTTTTGCTGTCTTTCTGCTCTCCGGATTGCAGTCACCACTCCTTCACAATATGTTGTATGCGTGGTTTTGATTCTTATTCCTGTTCACTGGATTGCCTAGACTTGTCTTAGTGGCTTTGTGCTTTGTGCTTTGTAATGAGTCCTATGCGTATGAATAATGGTGCCATCGTTTTAAAAAGGCTCTTTTGTTTACCACTCGATTAGTGAGCCTCGCCTCCGTCTCTTCATATGCTTACGCCAAGGCCAAAGACCAATGAGCGACCTATGATCGACACTTGCCTATCTAAGCATGGTGGTTACTTCATAAGTTAATTTTCATCACAAAATGAAGAGAACTGAATTTGCAGTAGAACGATGTGATGTTCCAGGTTCCATTCAGCCGCTGATTGGCTGCGAAGACATTCGTGGGGAAAGCAAGGTTATTTGGCATGGGTAGGGACTTTGCGGTTGATTAGTCGAGAAGGAAAGAGAAAGGTGTCCGCTTGAACCCTTACAGATATCGAGCGCGAAAAGCCTATTTGAAACTGCAATGTGGAGACGGTTCTGGCCAAACGTTTTTTCACAGGGTGGGTAAGACGCTGCCTAAATGGGGTGAGAAGTCCCTCTGAAGAAAGCACACGGCAATGAAGTTATTCTTCGCCACGCACTTTTATACAAAACAGTTTTCAGCGTTAGGCGTAAAACACGGAGCAACAGCAGGGTTTCTCTCATACATTTGAAACCAGAAATGTGATGTGTCTTATGCACATTTCTCTCAGTTCAACTGCTTCAGCGATTGTACTGTGCAATCATACCTCACCGTTCATTTTCTCCTATATACGAGCGATATGCACTTCTCCTATATATGAGCGATATGCACTTCTTGTAAAAGATGTGAAAGAAGTGCGCACTGATTCTCGCCGCTGCACGCGCTCCTCGTTCCGCAACTGCTCCTCGCATGACGCCATGACCGAGCTGTCGTGCTTGATGCAGCTCCGCCGAGCATCCTACTTGTCGCCGCTGGCTTTCGCCCGGCATCCGCCGTCTCAGTGGGAGCTCCGCAGAGCAGCAAGCTCTTCTCTCCAGGTTCCAGCCATGGTCATGGCCAGAGCTTCTTCCGCCATCCCGACCCGCAGCTACGTCAATGCCCAGACAGCGCAACACCACTGCCCCTCCTGCCGGGCGCCTTGCGCCTATGACGCCATGAGCCAGCCATCGAGTTCCAGGCCTCTGCGACGGGCTTTGTCACCGCTGCTTTGGGCACGCGCTCCACCTGCGAAGGGGCATTTCGGCAGGGTCACCACCACTGCTCTGTGGTCTGCAGTCCTGGACGCCGTCGGAGCTGCTGCGGTCGCCCACCCTCGCGCCTACTCCACCACACAGGCAGGGCGATGCCAGTGGCCCCGTAGCTGACTCTGATAAGAGGTACGATACGAACGCCATATGCTGACTTGGCTGGTTCACCTTCACGTAGGAAACGGAACAAGAAATGAGACAGTGATCGAGAACACCGCTTCTCAGTACCCCGCTTCGTTCGCGTTCGCGACAACTCGCCGCATATTTTCAGCAACAAGCGCTTTAACGACGCTCCACATTTAGACGACCGTTCTCCCGCCACATGGGGAACAAGTTCCGCTAATCGAGTACAGCCCTCGCCTAGCGCACGTGCTATCAGCTGAAATACGCAGGTGACGAGGATATCTTTCCTTAGGGCCCTCAGAGTTCTGCGTTTTCGCAACCCTGTTTAGGAGATGGCTTTATATTTACTCATATAGGCTGATTATGGCGAAATAACCCCTGTGTCTCTTCGGTGGAATTTAATAACGACTTCTTCACTAAGGGTGACTGAATAGGCCCAGTATGAGTAATTAGTAGTACGATTTGTGAGTATCTTTTTGTCATAGCGAAGCTACGCAGCCGACAGTGTAAGGAACAGCTAAGTGTGTTTTTTCTCAACGTTTTCACATGGTGGTTCAGAATAACTGATAGGATGCTGCTGGCAGAAAACTCACAGGGGACCATTAAACTCCGCGTTAAGGGTATGACGCGATACCAAATAGGTTAATGCCCATATATGTAGAACTGGCAATTCGTAACATTAATAGAACCGCGGGAGTCTTCATACCGCTCCTTGCGCAGTGGTGCAGTGGTTAAGCTATGCGCCACTGCCCTGCGGTGGCAGGTGCAGCCGTTGGCGGGACTCTTGCGATCCAGTTTGCTCTTCCGAGTAGCCTCGTGCGACCAATTCCTAATTTCTCTGCCAACTACCATGGTGTGGGGGAAACTGCCATGGTGCGCACTTTGCTCACAATCAGTAGGCACGTTGTGATGACTCCACATGGTCACGCGGCCTAGATGGCTCACTTACCTGCTGGGTTGCATCTCTGGGGAGTTTTCGGGGTTTTTCTGCTCAAGGTCAACGACACCAATGACGCGGATTACCGCTCTGATGCTGTGACACGAGCTCCTGAACGCCATCGCGTTATAACGCAGCAAATGAGCTGCCGTTGCACAAGACACCATAGCTATCTCTCTCCGCTATACGCCGGAGTTTTGCAAGAGTTCTCATTTTTACCGCATTCATTAGTGATCATTCAAATGTCTGCTGAAACGCTCGTGTTTAAAACCTAGGAAAGCTGTCTCTTTCATACATTTTCAACCAGTCTCTCAATGCACACTTGAAACGACTTCACTGCTCCTGGGAATGCGCTCCTGTTAAAGGTGTAAATATGTGGGGTGCTGTTTTTTTTTTTGCCGCATAAGTGACTTAAGGCTAACATGCGCCAAACACAGTGTTGATTTTGTGCGCTTTCTGGGAATGAGCAAAATGGTTTATAAATTAAAAGCCTATACCTCTGCGTAAGTACTGGTAAAATTGTGTAGAGTTGGCACATTGGCACTGAATCACGAATGAAAGAAGCTAGAACACAAAAATATAACTGTCGTTACGTTAAATTATGTTATGTACGCAGACGGGGAATGGTTAGGCTTGTTTCCACAAACCAGATAGCGTAGACCACTAGGGGACGATCGATTTGCCCATTCTTCGTAGCTCCCCGGGTGCTTCTAGCAATGAAGAAATGAATACAGTGAGATTGGCGCCGTATTGAAAATAGTTTATAACTCTAATTACACTTAATGCCACGACTTAGATGTAGCTTGGTACCATTCCTCAGGCCTTTGTTCAAGTGCTATTTTTTTTTGTCTGGCTAGTTTGACACAAAAGCCGAATAGTAGCAGCTACACTTATTATGGAGCCCGGAGCCCATTACTTACCTGAAACCCAAGCGCTTGTTCCATCTTCAAAGGGTTTGTATAAAAGAGCCTGAAAAATTTGTTTATTAGAATGCTTGATTCTAGCCTACTGTTAAGGAGAAAACTCTTGGTACTTTGGAACAAACTGAATCTAGAGTTTTCAGCCATTTTGCGCCCCTATCGACGTAGTGCTAGCGGTAGTAAGAGTAGCAGTAGTAGTACCAGCAGTGTTGCATGCAAGTATTGCTGCCGTAGAAACCCTCTAATGCGAAGTCGCATCATTTGAACTTCTTTTAATTCTAACACCAAGGTGCGGGACCATAGTTGCGTCTTTGAGTCGCTGTTCTTGCACAGTAAATTGTGGGTATCAACGTCTCCCTCAGTGAGACCCGAGGTCTCTGAGTTACAATAGCGGCTTCAGAATGACATCTTGTAGCTTGTTGACTGCGCTACGGACTAGAATTTTTGGTTCAGCAACGTTTTGAGTATTGTTTCGTGCGCTTTGTGGTGGTGTAGTATTCCAGCTGCGCACACAGTTCATTTGATATCCGAAGCATCCGAAGCCGTTCGAAGTTAACTGATCACAGTGTCTGGTGCTTGTTAAGTCGGAAGCCCGTTTTCCTTGGAGGCGTTTGCGTTTCAACTGGCTTTGTCCAGCATCAGCCTGTGCTACCTGCGTATTGAAAGTTGAAAGAAGGGAACACTGTTTTTTGCAAATTCAGAACTGGACAGCCTGCTGGCGTGATCATTGTGCACGTTTACCGTAGGAGTATCTTTTAAAGGCGCAAGGTATTTCGACAAGCGTAACTTTGGTTAACCGTGCTACTCGCTGCGGATTGCGTTTGGTTCGTTTCGAAGACTGGCGGCGACCGTGCATTGGACGTAAGAACGACTTCCAGCTCGTGAATTATTTCACGCAAATGCTCGCATATGGTACTTGTAACCGTAAATACGGCCGTCACAAATGGAGACAAGTTTCCGCTTCCTTATTCATGTTTTTCATGGCAAAATGTGCGAGCGCAGAGCCAGGACACTGTGATAGCCGGCACTACGCGCATACAAACTGGTTTCTCATAGAAAACCGAGAGCTTGGGCAAGTTTCTCAGGCCACGAACCATAGCTTTTCACATACATGGGGCGCGAACCTTCACAGCAGACGACACCGATGAAACATTTCTTTTTGACACTGCGAGAACGGAAGCTTCTATAGTTTACTACTCTAAGCATTAAGAATTTTTTAAAAAATATTTTTCTGAGAAGTGCGCCTGTTAAACGCAAAATATTGTTTTCGATGGCTAGATACATTTCGCGGCAAGAAGAGAGAGCCCTCTAATCATGCGGAAATTTGCCGCTCGTGTACGCCTATCCGCATTCTGCTCAGTTATTGAAATATTCAGTAATCATATTTTATTCGGAGACATATTGATTATAAAAATGTTTCCTTGAATAATACGCTTTTCGAAAATTTGTCTTTCTGACGTCTCAGTTATGTTTTAAGGCTTACACTACCAAAGCCAAGTACGATACCACTGTCTCCTAGGCATTCCCACGGTGGATGAAGTTCCATTCAAGAGCCTGTCATAAATGGTGGCGATAGCTTTTCTTCCAGGTGCAATTGGAAACTCTATGGGGCGACCCACAAGCGCGCGAAAACGCTTAGGCTCTGAAGGCACACCGTCAGTGCGGTTACGTTGCCAACAATGTGCATCAGCCACTCGTTCCGGTCGTGTTGCCTTTGTTCGAATTCCGGTTGGTTTTTACTGATGTTCTGTTTCCGTCCACCTCGAAGCATCAAAATATAAGTAGTAAGAATAGTTGTAGCTACTGTATTAGCAGTGGGCGTGTGTCAATGTCACTGTCACCCCGAGGTCACGTCATTTCATTTAGAGCCTTCGCTTTTAACGTGACAGCATCGATATCCGGTGCCGGAGTTGTCGGCGCCGGCACAGTGAGCAAAAAATCATGGGCATGGATGTGGCAGTTGGTCCCCAGTTGGCAACCTAGGATTCAGGTGGGCCACCTTCGCCACGTGACTTTGCGGTGTGATCACTTACCGCATAGTGAGTAAACTGCTCACCCTGGCAGGTGGCAGTTAAATAAATGACTGGCTGCTCGGGAAGTGCATCTTGGACCACGCAAGGCCCACCGCTGGGAGGACGTGCCATCGCACGTCAGAGGCGCATCGCTTGGCCGCTGCCCCACTGCGCCAGTAGTAGCATGAGGACTCCCAGAGACTATGAATGTAAAGACGTGAATGACCAATTCTGCATACAATAGAATAACCCCTTACATCCTACCGCGTTATACCCTTAAGGCGAACTTTAAAGTGTGCCCTCCATTTTTTTTTGACTTGCTGATCAATGCCGGGCCAGGGTTTCCCTCACTCCTGTCGTCACTTTCGACACATATATCCCCGCAAAGGGTGACCTGTCTTCAAATCGCAAAATATTGAGGGTGATTTTCACCACTTGTTGCGGGTTTGTACTGCGCTGAAGCGAAAGGGAATTCGGCACTTCGTAGTAGCGGGTCTCCGACCGAAGAACCCGCCGCCTAAACGATCCCTCCTCGCGTTCATTAGGTGGGCTCATTTACCAACCTGTCTTTTTTTTCTACCTTCCAACCTCCCTTTATGCCCTGAGGGAATATTGTTGTAAAAAAAAAAAGGAATGTACCATTTTGCCATGAAGATTGGTTTCGAGGAAAGCAAATCTGTGTCGCTCGTCGATGAGCACCATTGTAAGGGACGGACTGAAATATGGAGGGAAAGAAGAAAGAGAATTAGATGCCGTAGTTGGGATGCTTGGTAACATTTTCGACCGCCTGCAGATGTTTTTAACACAAATTGACATCGCATGAAACAGGAGCGCCTTTTGGAGCGAAAGTTTCACTACGCTAGGTTGAGCCGCGCTTCGCTTGGCAGTAAATTTGAACTTCTCTGAGTTTGAGGTCATGGAAGGCTAAGCCCACTGCTAAGCCCCTCAGCCTGTCCTTGTGACTATCATGGTGTCACATCCACATGGTCATGACCTCTTACCTTTGATGTTGACGTCTAACATTTTACCTTTGACCTTTACCTTTAGATTCGCCGAAAGAGGGCGGTAGAATTGTGACGTGGCAATCGCGTGATGTCATGGGATTGAAACTACCGTTGTTATGCCAATTTGGGGAGAATATAAGCGTGTGCAGACTAAGACTCCATGGACGAACGCGGCGAGGAGCGCAAGTATAGCGCTCATTGGGTGACCGACCTCTCACGATCAACAAGGGTGAGAGCGCTGCGTATCCAACGTTCAGAGCGCGCTCTATGCTACAGACGCCAAGCCCGACACACCACAGCTTTCGCTCTAATTTTCGCGTTCCGCTTCAGTCGGAAAATGTAGTCTCGCAGTCGAAATGTGTGGGCCTGGCATTGGGCCTCCCAACTATAAGCAGGCGGGACGCGCACAGCTCTCGAGCTGTCGCTTTCCGCTTCCTTGTAACGGAAGGAGGAGATATACCTGTGGTTGTTTTAGCACAAGTCTTCTAATTATTGGTTGTTTTTATTCAAGCTCCCTTTGCATAACTGTTGCGATAATCCTGCTCATTATAAGCCGCGCTTCAGAGAAGTTATCTGGTCGCGGATACCGATTCTAACACAGGGGAGCTACCGGGGCACCAAGGTGGGCTCTGCGGTGGAAAGACGGCTCCAGCGACTGGGACCCAGACCTCATGTCCCACA
The DNA here is from genome assembly GCF_052857255.1 of Amblyomma americanum. Taxonomy (NCBI): domain Eukaryota; kingdom Metazoa; phylum Arthropoda; class Arachnida; order Ixodida; family Ixodidae; genus Amblyomma; species Amblyomma americanum. The sequence goes on along the minus strand of NC_135502.1, from coordinate 107,318,654 downwards.
GCACCCTGGCAGAACCCGTTGCAGAGAGCAGTACCCAGAGGGAGAGCCTGCAATGGGGCATCGGCGAAGGGCTGCCGGATATTGTGCTTTGTGCTGGCGCCAGTCCTGGCGCGCATGAACATTGACGATTTTTATTTTGGATTCAGTGCGTGAACTTTGAAGCAGATATTGCTTCTGTTGCTGGTAAGCCAGAAATTATGAAAATAAAGCTACGGCGAAAGAAACCCAGTGCCGGATAAAAGAAAAAATGTCGCTTTCTCACTCCTTCCGTTGATGGTGTAGGTGCGGTATAGAAAAAACAGTATTCCTTAGATATGCTCACGAGCACCACGGTGTTTTGACTTAAGGCCGGCGGTTGGGCTGGACAGGACTGCTGATGCTATTTCTGTACCTAGAAATAAATTGTGGAAGGCAATCCGTACTGAGGTGCTCAGGCTTAAAGATGAAGGTGTAAGGTATTAGCCACAGTGCAACCTCTGCACAACTGTGGACAACCGAAATGGAAGCTCTCGACTTTTCCAGTCCTAGAGGCTCAATACTAATCTGCATGAAACGTTTACAGTAAACGTTTGTTAAAAAATGTACGTACACTCTTGGAACATGCCTAAAAACCTCTGAATTAGTTTCATGCTATCAGGTACTAGCTTCTATGTCCCTTGTGTATTTATGCACACAATCTTGCCACCGCCTACCCCGCGGCGCTGTAAGAAGTGCAACTGCTCACTTCTCGACGTCTCGGCAGAGCGTGTCATCACAGCGTGTACGCATGAAACTGAGCACCCGGAAAAGAAATTCGCCGGTATTGGGGTTTGAACCCAGGCCCTCTGTGCGCCAGGCGGCCACGCAATGCATACGCCACGATGAGTCTTTACTCCTTCATCGCCTGTTTCGAAAGTTTTGCAACAGGCCAGAAACTGATGATGCTGTGAGCTGCACTCATGATTATCTGGAGCGGATATGCGTTCCGCTCACAGAAACTCAGAAACCTTTCAAGGAACACAACTGCCCCATCAGATTGGTACCTTATCTCCAAAACATAGCTCCCGGGCAGACCGCGCATCTTCATCGTAGTGCCGTACAGCTATCCTGCTTCGCCAAATACTGTGCAGGTCAAGGAAGAAGAATACGAAGGGTCGTTGGTTCAAGGGTGTTATAGGGGCACGAAGTGAACTTGTTGTGGTGTGTAGGACGGCAAAATGTTTTGGGGATGTGCACTGACAATATACAATGATGACTTGCAAAAATATTTCGTGAGGTTTTTGAAGGGTCACGTGGAAACACTTGACTTGCAAAAAGTTCCCACTTATTCGGAGGGCACGCGATGTTTGTCCGGTGACAACGATAACTTGAAAAAAAAAATTTGCTGACGTTCAAACGCAAATGTTTTCGCATTTCGCCAATGCAACAGACGACATTGGTGAATTGCAGACGGCAATGCAACAGACGGCAACTGGTTGTAAACGATATCTCTGGAAACTACAAAAGTCCGCCATATAAAAACATCTTGTCATTCAGCGAAGGAAAATCAAAGGAGATGTGTGTATTGCCCTATAATCAATATATATTTAGGTTGATAATAGGAAGCAGACAAAATCTACATATAGATGAAGTAAGTGGAAGAGACCCAGCAATTACACTATTTACTCGAGGACAAAGAAAGAAAGTATTTGCATTCCTCATAGCATTCTACACTAGTTTATTCATAGTGTACTTTGCTCTGTCAGAAGATAAAGAAAGCATAAAGGGAGAATGCATTTTCAGAAGCGAGTTAAGAGAACCGAATGCCACACCCGGAGCAAATTATTCCTCACTCGCAATGAAAACTACGATATCTCCCATCCACGGCTTTCGCTGTCCCATAGCTTAGGCGATGGCGTAAATGTGAAATGATTTCAGAATGATAGTTACCGTCTGCTGGTTTCCTTTTTCTGGTACCAGGCGGCGAGAACACCCCATGCGTGTATATTAGCGGGATTTTTTATCTTGTGGAGAGTAAGCATTATTCCGTGAACTTCCTGCTTGCGGTAACTGTAGTTGCGAAATGTTTGAGGTGACGCATCATGGATGTTGCACGTGAGCCGAATCATAGAATTAGCCACATAAAAGAGAAGGTGCTGGATCTCCACTTTGTGGTCCCGCTTGGGCAAAGCCGAAAACCTTTATGCACATGCGTCGTATAACTGTCAAGCAACAAGTCGACCACTCCGGCTGTAGTTTCCTTGTAACCTATCCTTGATCGAGAAAAGCTTTGCTTTGGGTTGCGTTTGAGACCAAGAAGAAGGTCTTTTGATCAATCTCCTTGTGACTTTAGTTCTCGGGGACTAATGGAGTAAGCGACCTAAGGTGTCATTCGCATGGGGCATGTAGGTGTTTAGTAGGAAGTGTGGCCTGTCGCAGCTGCTGATGCGATTCGGGTTCTCTCTAGATGATGATGGGGGGAGTAAACGCGCCAGACCTCGCGCCGCATGCATAATATGGTCCTCGCAAGGCAAGTGTCACCTCATCCCCTGCTTGACATTTAGAGCCGTGCCACTAGGGGCCTCCGAGCAAACCTCGCTCCGATGCTCGCTGCCAAGCGCGGGGGTCCGCTCTTCCCAGGGTGCAAGAGAATCCGCTGGTACCAAGACAGTGCGGTAGCAGCAGGTATAGGTGGCAAGTGTACCCATGGGGTTGACCCCATCCCTCAAATAACCTGCACCCTCCACCGCAGCGTTTCTAAACTCAGCCAAGTGGATTAAACGTACCTTCAATACGTTAACTATACCTATCACCGCACCATGTATTGATTCAAACAATTGGAGTCACATTTTTTAGAGTTCATCTCGGCTCTATCAGAACCGACTACACGGTTTGTGCGGGGTGTTGATGGCGATCATCACTTGTTCAGCCTTACTGGTTTCTGAGAAGCTTGCGGCGTAGTATATGTATATGGGTGTAATTTTAGCGAGCTCCTCGAGGTAGAAAGAAAAACTGGTAATGGCGCAAGAAACGGGGACACAGAAGGCACACAAAAGACAGGACTGACGCCAAATCAGACTTGAGTATCTTGCAGACGCGCCTGACGTGCCCCCAAGATGGCTGCAGAACACCGAATAATGACTGAACCTCCAAAGGAACTATCTTCCGTTTCAAGCAGTAGGAGACCACTCGAGACTGGCACGTTGAGATGGCAATCAGGTTGGGACACGTAATGGCAGGTTCGGTGCGTCGAAAGAGGAAAGGGTCCATTGTAGGAGAAATATAATCAAGTAAAACTCTAGTTTGGGCGAGTTGGTTCATGTTGAAAGAAAAACTGGTAATGGCGCAAGAAGTTTTTCTTTCAACATGAACCAACTCGCCCAAACTAGAGTTTTACTTGACCATATTTCTCCTACAATGGGCCCTTTCCTCTTTCGAAGCTTTCGAAGGAATTTTATATGCAATGGGCGGCTGTAACACAACGTTTGATATGGATGCCCAGAAAAAGAGTCCAGCTGCTGCCAGATGAAGGCATAGACAAAAGAAGATTAACTCTTCCAATCCTGAGGTCGTCACCTGGCACTTGGCTACTCAACAGGAGGAAATGAGCATTAGAAAGCGAACAGAAGAGCGGCGACGCCCGAACAGAGCGAGGAACGCCTTGGCAAACGGAGATGCCAGACCGCCGAGCGTAATAGACGGCGCATAGCCCCAGAGATGGAACCCAATGTCTCTCATTGCTAAACATACAGCCACCACAACAAGCTCATCCAAGCAAACGTACCTCTAGCTACGTATATCCTGGCATAGCCCGGCTAAGCCACTGCCGATTTTTTGTCACTCCGCGGTTCAGGCGTCCTCCGAACAAAATGAGGCAGTTAAACGCCTTTCGTTTACTCATATCGAGGGGAGGCTCACGTCTGCGAATAAGGTTATAGCGGGAACTGGACAGTCTCATTTGTTTCGCGTAAGCGGGACTACGAGTACGTCAAGTGTGCAGGGAGCGCGGCAGAATCGTGGCCACAAGCCGAAAAAGGTAGAGTGCGCACGTGGGCGCAGATACGCCCTATTGGACGTCAAAACGGGCCGACAGCTCTGTGCCTCGAGGCCGCTAATGCCAGCCAGCTTTCGCTGATTAATGCGCTTAGCCGGTAAGATTAGGTCCCCTAATTATTAGTTGAAGTGCGCTCTTCAGGCCCAGATTCTTTTACAGTAACTTCGGGAAAGACAAAATTAGGTGCCCGCTTTCACACACGGCTCATTGAGATCCCAACAGCTGTACTCAAAACGCCCAGCAAGGGTACCCTGAGGGGACACCCTGGGTGAGATCAAAGTGTGCGGGTGTACATTAAATTTGAGTAGATGTGCGTGTGGTGGAATTTCAATGAAAGTGTATTGAGTTCTGAACTTCCTCTTAAGTAGCTTGTTCCATACTAATTTGCTGTATCTAGATCTTCGTTTCTTCCATCATTTTTGTTTTTCACATGGGAGGGAGTATACGTTGTAGGAGTTGTTTTGGTTCTTGTTCTAGTTCAGTGGATTACCTTGTCCTGTCTTAGTAGGTGTATACTTTGCAATTGGCTTGTATATGCGTCATGTGACTAAGAGGTATAAATTTTGGTGTCCACGTTTTATAAACGGCTATTTGCCCCTCTATCAGCGAGCCTCGTCTCCGTCCCTTCACAGGCTGTCGCCCTGACTAATGAGCGCTACGGCACCGACACTTGCCTTGTGGAACTATGGGAGGACAGCCTTCCACGCCGCACTCCCTCTCCGCGGATGCAGCGTTTCCTTTCGCATACCACGGGGGTGTTCGTGCTCGAGGGAACAAAGGGAAGGAAAGAGCAAGAATGAACACCCATCTCCTATTTATTCCACGTGCAATTAATACACATAGCGGGCCAGCTAGCTACAGAACACCGACGAGGCATTCCTCGGAAATAGAAGGCTGCGTAAGAAGGACTTCCGACTTACCGGCTGGGGCAGGGGCGCGACTTCGGAGGTATCGGCGGCGAACGTTTCTATGCGCCGACAATGGCGGCCGGGTTCTCCCGTGCGGGCCGCATTCTTGGGGCAAAGCCATCCACGAGAACTTCGTGGTGAAGGTGAAGCTCCCTTCGCTGCCTGGAACCAGAAGTCCAGCGGCAAGGTACGACGGATCCCCGTGCGCCGGCCGCGCAAGGTGACGAGAGCGTGCGGCTACCACCGTTCGTGACACTGGCCGAATCCAGAAGAGGCTCTCAACGGCTCCGCGGAGTTCCGCTTAGCCTTCAAGGTGGCGCTCCCCTCTCCCTTTCCACTTCCGCCATGAGGGCAACTTCCCTCCTCGCCCAACAGGTGCTATTCTGACGCATGATGGGGAGAATGGGCCGCGTCGAAATGGAAAGTGGGAACAGGTTCTCCACAGCCTGTCAAAGCATTGTTGTTTCTTCACAGGTTTCATTGTCATCACAACATGATCAAAAGAGCAGAAATTGCACTAGAACGATGTGATGTTTTAGGTGCCATTCTGCCGTTCAAAAGTTCTTCCAAAGAAAGTAGACGGCAATGATTTTATTCCTCGCCTCGTACTTTTAAAGTAGTAGTAGTGTTTAATGTAAAATAAAAACAAAAAGGAAGGTCAAAGATTTTTGCTAACGCCGGCATCTGCCATCACTACGGCCGCACCTGAGCTGGGGCAGCTGAAATAAAGGATAGCAGCCAGTTTGAAGAAGTGAACTGAAAGAGGTGAGGGGACTGACAAAACAGTTTTCAGCGTTAAGGCATTAAAGAACACGGCACAAGCAGCAGCGTTTCCCACGAACTTTTGCAACCAGGCATGTTATATGTCTTACACAAGCTACTCTCAGTTCAACTGCTTCGGCGATAGTACTGTGCACTAATACCTTAGCGGTAATTTTCTCTTCGATACGAGCAATGGGCACCTCTCGTAAAAGTTGTGAAAGAAGCGTGCACTTATTCTCGCCGCTGCACGCGCGCCTCGTTCTGCACCAGCACCTCGTGCGACGCTATGAGCGAGCTGTCGTGCTTGATGCAGCTCCGCCGAGCATCCTGTTCGTGGCCGCTGTCTTTCACCCAGGTTCCGCCGCCGCAGGGGAAGCTCCGCAGGTCGGCAAGCTCTTCTGTCCTGTCTGCAGCCATGGTAATTGCCCGAGCTGCTTCGGTCATCCCGACCCGGAGCTACTCCACCGCCCAGGAAGCGCGACGCCAACGTCCCTTCTGCTGGACGCCTTGCGCCTGTGATGCTGTGTGCCGGGCATCCGGTTCCCGGTCTCTGCGACGGGCTTTGTCACCGCTGCTCTTGGTACGCATTCCACCTGCGAAGGGGCCTTGCGGCAGTGTCACCACCACTGCTCGGTGGTCTGCAGTCCTGGACGCCGTCGGAGCTGCTGCGGTCGCCCACCCTCGCGCCTACGCCACCACCCATGCAGGCTGCGTGACTCCGGTGCCCCCGTAGCCGATTCTGAAAAGAGGTACGATACAACGGCTGAGAATACATTGGCTGGCGCGCCTCCTCGTTGGAGAAACAGCACGATACGCGACAGTGATGGACAAAAAATGCCGCGAACTACCCCGTCTCGTTCACCGTCGAGTGCCTCCAATTTGTTGCTAATTTTCAGTCGCAAGCGCTTTCGCTTCATATGCTTTTATACTGCCGTTCTCACGCCACACAGGAGAAAGCTGCGCAAATCAAGAACTGCACTCGCCTGTAGGGTCTCCTATTTGCAGAAATATGGAGATGTTGAGATTTTTCTCTCCGGCTGACAGAGCTCTTAATTTGCTTCCCATTGTTACTTGTGCATTATTTGAAATCGGCGGAACTACTGCCGTACTAGCAGTGAGTGCCTTCGGTGGGATTTAATAATGACTTCATGGCTTATGGCGACTATATAAGCCCAGTATGAGTTGTGTAGCAGCGGGCCTTATGAGAGAGTACTCCACTGTCACAGTGAAACTGCATGTGCAGCTCGCACAGACTCTAACCACTATTTTCTCTGCACCTTTTCACTGGTACCCTCAGCTAGATAAATGATAAGGTGATGGTGCTTGCCAAAAAAACTTAAATAGTGCTCCCGTTACACGATACAGCAGAGCTGTGTCTTGCTGCTACACGCGTATTTTTCGCCAGAGTTCCAAATTTTACCGAATTCATTCGGGACTATTCAAACGCCTGCTGTAACGCTAGTGATTATGACCTGGGCAGGTAATCTCTTATACTGCGCTGCTTTTGGGAAAGCTTCTTGTTACAGTTGCTGACCTGTGTTGTGTTTTTTATCGCAATGAGATTAAGGCTTTTCAAACGCAGGACTCAATTTGTGCGCTCTCTGAAAAGGGCTAAATTTGTTTGGAGTGTCAGGGTTCTAGATATTAAACTTGGTATACACCTATCACTGTGCCTATGTTTTTCGCGAGTAGCGTAGATTTGGCACGTGTGGATCCAAACAGTGATAGCAGAACCGACAACATAAATATCCCTGCCGTTACATTCTGAACTTTTACGTACAGAGCCGGCGAATGAGGGATGCTTGAATTGTTTGTACAAAACAAATATCGTAGACCGCTAGAGGACGACTAACTTGCCCATGCAGCAGCATAGCTGGGTTGGCGCTTCGAGCAGTGGCGATGCTGACTAAAATAAGACTGGCAGTGTATGTGAAGATAGCCTCTAACTCTAAATATATATTAAGACCACTACATAGGCCCAGCTTATCGCTCCCAAACAGCTCTGGCGCCATAGTTTTTGCCTAGCTGCTTAGGAACAAAGTACAAATAGTTGTAGTTAAACTCATTACGTCGACAACCAACTATTTGCCTAAAACAGGGGGGGGGGGGGGGGGGCTTGTTCGATCTTGAGGGGCTTTGTACTAGACAGCCTGAAAAATTCATGTGTATGAGCTTGACTGATTCTAGGGTACTCCAATCTACAAATCGTTTGCTACTTCAGAGCGAACTGAATCCAGTCTTCATGGATTTACGATGCTACCGATGTTCTGTGTGCGCTATTGAGAGTAGCAATAGCAGTACCAGCAGCGTAGTACCTGTGCTGCTGCCTGCTAGTAGTACTGCTACAGAATCTCGTTATTCCTAAGTCAAATGATTTGAACTTCTAGTTCATTCTAGCTAACGCTGTGGTTCCGCCAAACTCGTGTAATTAGATCGGAGGAATCGCCGACATAATTTGTATGGCTCAGCGTCTCACATAGTAAATTGGAGCAGGCCGCGCAGGAGGCCTACATTAGCCGGCGAAATCTGAGATCGAAGCGGGTTGCTTACGACCAGTAATGAATGGCTGCGCACCAAAAGTTATGACAACCGATCACGTGACAGAATTAGTTGAAGGTTATCGCGTTGCCGGGGGCCCGGCATTTCATTATTACCCTGAACAGCCTCCCGTCAAAATATGCCGCTTATTACCAGCTTTATAGTCAACCCAGCACGAAAAGTAGAGGCATCCGTCATGGCGTCCCTTAACTCTGTTCACTTTGGTAGTACCGCTTCTTATCCCAGGCGTGTATCTGAAGGGGGCCGGTTACTTTTGGCGGGCCCAATTTAACGGCTGAGGTACTCGAGCAGTAATATGTGAGCACACGTAGGAGGGTACTACTGGTGCATCACCTTGTTCTTACCGCTTGAAGACGCAAGCGCGCGAACAATCCTCTGCTGCGGATATGAACACATCCCCTGCGGTTACGTTCGCAACGAAGTGCATCGGCCACTCGTTCCGACCTGGTTCCCTTCAGTTGGAATTCTGGGGCCGAATTCAATTAGCTGTACACTTGGTTCTTTGTCGTTGGTCAATCGGATATGCCCGCGGCATTCAAGCGCCTGTATGAAGCGATTCGGCCATTGGGAAGCTGGTGACTGGACCACGCCATTAGCTGCTGCATATCGCAGCCAATGGGCGCGAGTGGTCAGATCCAACCGCTTGCTTCTGACAGAGCGCTGTGATGCACTTCACCATTGGCAGCATATTGCAGCCAGTCGTGAGCTACGATGGGCAACCACCCAATTTTCCGGTTCTTTACAAGTTCGCTTGAAAGCTGCGGGTATGAATGCATCTCAGCGACCAATGACAAAGGGCTAAACGGACACGAAATGGACAGCATAAAATCGAGCTCTTTTGGAATACGGCCCCTGGTCAATTCATACCAATTTTCTGCGTCCGTTCATTTCGGATTATCGAAATAGTAATAGTTGCTCTAATAATGGTGGGTTTGCCTCAACATCCTTGCCACATCCATGTGACAAATCAAATTAGACCCTTGCTTTTTAACTTGCTCCCCAATGAAAATGTGCTGCTATGCCCTGAAAATTTGTTTCGAGGTAAGTAAAGCTGTCTCACTTCTCGGTTGGGCACCCCAAGTCCACTGCAAGGGAAGAGCTGAAGGAGGCAGTGAAAGAAAGAAGAGAAAAACTTGCCTTAGTGGAGGACTTCTTAACAATTTCACAATTTCAACCACCCGGGGATCTTAATTACCGTGCACTAATATGACATAAAACACGAGCGCCTTTTGCGTTTTGCCTCGTTCTGAAAATTTTATTCACAAGTCGAAATGTGTTGCCTGTGGGCCTGGCACTGGGCCTTCCAGCTATAGGCAGGCGCGATGCGCACGTCGATCGCATTCCTCTTCCATTTAATAGAAGTACGGGATATGTGTGATTGTTTTCATACATTTTTTCGAACCGTAGGTCTAGTTTTATTCAAGCTCCCTCTGCTTAAGCATCGGTCTTCCTGCTCACTACAAGCCGCGCTTCAGAGAATTTAGCTCTTCGTGCAAACCAATTCTAACACAGGGATGCTGCCGAGGCGTCGAGGTGGGCTCTGCGCTGGAAAACCGGCTCCAGCGACTGGGACCCAGACCACAAGCCCCGAGCCACGCAGACAGAGCCCGTTGCGGAGAGCAGTATCCAGAAAAAGAGTCTGCAATGGGCCACCGGTGATGGGTTGCCGGACATTGTGTTGTGAGCTGGCGCCATTCCTGGTGTGCACGAATATTAATTTTTTTATTTTGAATTCATTTTGTTAAAATAAGGCCTGGATATTTATTTTGTTGTGCTAAGCCAGAATTAAAATAAAAAACTACGGCGAAAGAAACCCAACATCAGATTAAAGAGCAAATGTCAGTTTCTCATTCCTTCCGTAGGTGGCGTAGGTGCCGTATAGAAAATCAGTATCTCTTATATATGTGCGCGAGCACCACGATGTTTTCACGTACGGCCCCTGATTGTGCTGGACAGCACTGCTGATGCTGCGGACGGCAGTCCGTAGAACTGTAGAAGTGAACGTGGACGCCACTCCGTAGAGAAAATCTAAGTTTTATTGACGCCAAGCAAGTTTTTCCCGAGTTATATTTGCTGTGCTAACAGGCTTTTCTGCTTAATATCACTTTCATAGTCACATACACAGGTCTCCTCTGAAGTCAAATTAATGCACTGCAACCTCTGCATAAGTGTGAACAAATAGAAGCACCATATTTTTATAAGTCTGCGAACATGTAAATTATCAGAAAAATAAGATGCTCCCGAAACTGGAGTGCTGAAAGCTAACTTGGACCATACCTTTAAAGAGCAAGCTTGCGGTAAAAAATGTAACTGTAGTCTTTAAACATGCCTCTCAAGCATCACTGAATTATTTTTATGCCATCAGCCGCCGTGGTGGCAGAGAGGTTACGGCGCTCGGCTGCTGGCCCAAAAGATTCGGGTTCGATCCCGGCCGCGGGGGTCGAATTTCGATGGAGGGGAAATTCTAGAGGCCCGTGTGCTTTGCGATGTCAGTGCAGGTTAAAGAACCCCAGGTGGTCAAAATTTCCGGAGCCCTTCACTATACGGCGTCTCTCATAGCCTGAGTCGCCATAAACCATTTTTATGCCATCGAAGAAAATCTTATGCACACTTATGCACGCAAAACCACCGCCGCTGCCCTGCGCTATAAAAGCTGTTACTGTTGATTTGTCATGATTTACACCTCTAACTCAAGCTGGATGATGTAAGCCTCGATCAGAGTTACGAGAGGCAGCATTATCGTGCTGCTACCCATGCGCTAACATCAGTACTAACATAGTAGACCCCTGTTTTGCCTAGGGGAAGAACTGTTTGACGCTACAGCATGTGACGTCATTCGCTGTGTAGTGTCAGCTGCGGTATTCAACTCGCCTGATGGATAATTCTGGGTTGCGTGTCTGTCAAGTACGTATTAATTAACCGGCTGTAAAGTAATATCTCTATGTAGAGTAGGAAAGTACTGCATATGAAAAACACGTCATTTGCGCAAGGAAAGTTTAAGGAAATGTGTGCATTTCTTTCTTAGGCAGAGTAACCAATCTATATGAATTTCGGTTGAAAAAAGTGAAACGCCAAACAAATTCTACACGTAGAAGAATAGATGGAACAGGGTAAGCAATGATACACTATTCGAGGACAAAGGAAAGAAGTATCCCCTTTTTTTTTCAGACAGCCTAAGCTAGCTTATTTAGAGTACAGGTCCCTCTGCCAGATAATAAAGAAAGCTTGGAGGTGAAATGAAGTTTTGAAAGCAAGTTAAGACAACCATGCCACACCCGCAGCAAAGTATTTTTTACTCGGCATGAAAATTACGATGTCTCCTATTCAATGCTTCCTCGGTCCCATGGCTTAAACGATGATCTAAATGGGAAATATTCAGTGATATTGTTTTCTGTCTTCTGCTTCTTCTTTCGTGTACCAGACCGCAAAAACAGCAAATGCGTATACATTACAAAGATATTTTCGATAGCGGAGGTTTTACGTTATTCCGTTAACTGCATGCTTCCGTGAACCATAGTTCCTAAATGTTTGAGAGCGACGCCTCACGGCTGTCGCGGGTGAATAAAATGCCACAATCAGCCGCATAAAAGGGAAGCTGCTGGATTTTCTACTGCAGCCCCGCTTGGGCGAGAAAGTCGAAAAACCTCTGCGGATATGCGTCGTGTACATGTCATGCAACAAGTCGGCTACTTCGGTTGCAGCTTCCCTGTAACCTGTCCTTTACCGAGAGAAGCTTTGGGTCACCTTTGACACCAAGAGACCTTGATCAATCTGCTTGTAACATCAACTCTGCCATAACACTTAGGGACTAATAGAGTAAGTGGCCACATGAGTAGCTCGCAAGAGGCATGTCGGTGTTTAGTGTGAAGGGCGGCCTGTCTGCAGCTGCTGATGCAGGGCAGCTTCCCTCTAGACCTGGCAGGTGAGGAGTAAAAGCGGTAGGCCTCACGCCGCACACGTAATATTGTAACAGTTGTTACACTGAAAAGTAACTGCGGCGGCTGAGCGAGGGCACCAGAGAAACGGACCTACACTTCAGCGTCGTCTACTTCTAGAGGCTGCGATCTCTTTCTTCTTCTACTTCCAATCCTCGTGTCACTGCCCCCTCTTCAGGAGCATCGCCCCGATGCGATGTTACCGTCAGACCGAATAGCGGGGAGAAAAAGTGTTCAAGGGGTACACCACGAGTCTGTCATCACGGAATATGACTACATGCAGCCGGAAAGTCACTCGGGGGGGGGGGGGGGGGTCGCTCGTAGTACGGCTTCATTCGCACCACATGCACAACGTCGCTGCGCTTGCCGTTGTGCGATGAACGAGCTGGCGAGGCTGGTGCAACTTCGTACGTTACGTCGCTGAGGCGGCGGACAACAAGGTAAGGGCCGAAGTAGCGGCGCAGTAACTTTTCGGACAGCCCGCGACGACGAACGGGCGTCCAAACCCACACATAGTCGCCTGGGTGGTAGGTGACGTAGCGGCGTCCAAGGTTGTAGCGGTCAGCATCGATCTGCTGCTGACGGTGAATGCGGTGTCTGGCCAGTTGCCGCGCTTCTTCCGCGCGCTGAACATAGGTGGCGACGTCGACAACAAGTTCACTCTCACTGTCAGGGGGGTCCACGGGTAGCATAGCATCGAGGGGGGTGGTAACCTGTCGACCGAAGACTAATTTGAACGGAGCGAACTGCGTCGTCTCTTGCTGCGTGGTATTATACGCGAATGTTGCGTATGGGAGAATTTCGTCCCATGTCTTGTGCTAGATATCAATATACATGGAAAGCATGTCGGTCAAGGCCCTGTTGAGGCGTTCTGCCAAGCCATTTGTCTGCGGGTGGTAGGCTGTTGTACATCTATGGCTGGTGTGCGTGAGCTTGAGTACAGCCTGAGTGAAGCGGGCCGTAAATGCAGCTCCACGGTCAGTAATGATAGCTGCAGGAGCGCCATGACGCAGGACGATGTTGTGGACGAAGAAGTCGGCGACTTCAGCAGCAGTACCGTTTGCAAGTGACGTGGTCTCAGCGTATCGGGTCAAATAATCTGTCGCGACCGCAATCCAACGGTTTCCTCTGGTCGACTTTGGAAAACGGCCGAGGAGGTCTATGCAAATTTGCTGAAAAGGGGTCTTTGGTGGTGCTATGGGCTGCAGAAATCCGGCTGGCTTCAGAGGAGGAGATTTGCACCGTTGGCAATCCCGGCATGTTGTTACGTATCTACACACGGATGGGAGTAAATTTGGCCAGTAATACTTAAGCCGAATCTTTGCCAGTGTGCGACTAACCCCCAAGTGGCCGGCGGATGGTTCATCATGACAAGCGCTTAAGATTTCGGAGCGTAACTGGGATGGCACAACAAGCGGAAACGTCGCTTGGTTGCTGTCAAAGTTGCGCTTGTAGAGGACTCCACGCCGCAGAATGAAGGTCTGTAGTCCACGGCGAAACACACGAGGTACATGAGAATTCAAACCCTCCAGATACTTAACGAGTGGCGCCAACTCAGAGTCTGCTCGTTGAAGCTGCGCCATACGGGAGATGCTAATGGCACAAAGAACAGGGCAATCTTCGGGGATGTCTTGCGTAGCTGGTTCCATGGGCGCTCGTGATAAACAGTCCGCGTCCTGGTGCTGCCGAACCGATTTATAGACGACCGTAACGTCGTACTCCTGTAAACGGAGGCTCCATCTGGCCAACCGGCCAGAAGGGTCTTGAATGCTGGCCAGCCAGCATAGCGAGTGATGATCGCTGACAACACGAAACGGTCGGCCGTAGATGTAAGGTCGAAACTTACTCAGAGCCCAGATGACGGCAAGGCACTCTTTTTCGGTCGTCGAATAGTTCCGTTCCGATCGAGAAAGTGTGCGGCTCGCGTAGTCGATTACTCGCTCTGCGCCGTCCTGCCACTGTACGAGGATCGCTCCGAGGCCGACATTGCTGGCGTCAGTGTGGACATCAGTCTCTGCATTCTCGTCAAAATGAGCTAGTATTGGTGGACTTTGAAGGCGGCAGCGGAGTTCCTCGAAGGCTGCGTCTTGGGCACTTCCCCATACGAAGGATGTGTCATCTCGAGTCAAGGCAGTCAATGGCTCAGCTAGGCGAGAAAAATCTTTAACAAAGCGGCGGTAATACGAGCAGAGGCCCAAAAAACGTCGGAGGGCCTTCTTGTCGGTTGGGCGTGGGAAACTGGAGACGGCGGAAGCCTTGTCGGGGTCTGGAAGAACACCCTGTGCGCTGAAAACATGTCCTAGGAAACGGAGCTCCTCGAAGGCGAAATGGCATTTCTCTGGCTTGATCGTTAGTTGTGCAGACTGAAGAGCTTGAAGGACAATGCGCAGTCGCTGCAAGTGTTGTTCGAAGCTAGACGAAAAGATGACCACGTCGTCCAGGTACACAAGGCACGTCTGCCACTTCAAACCAGCTAAAACAGTGTCCATAATGCGTTGAAATGTGGCCGGAGCGGAGCAAAGTCCAAACGGGAGCACCTTAAATTCGTACAGACCGTCGGGTGTCACGAAAGCCGTTTCCTCGCGGTCTCGCTCGTCCACCTCGATCTGCCAATATCCGCTTTTCAGATCTAAGGAAGAGAAGAACCTGGCGTCCCGGAGTCGCTCAAGGGCATCATCGATCCTCGGGAGTGGGTATACGTCCTTTTTGGTAACATTATTCAGTTTCCTGTAATCAACACAGAATCGCAACGTGTTGTCTTTCTTTTTCACCAGGACCACCGGCGACGCCCACGGACTTGTTGACGGCTGTATAACGTCGTCTGCAAGCATTTCATCGACTTGCGTCCTAATAGCTTCGCGCTCTTTAGGCGAAACGCGGTATGGACGCTGACAAACTGGTGGCGTGGCCGAATCGGTGACAATGCGATGCTTGGCTACCGGCGTACGTCCGACCTTGGAGCTCGCCGCGAAGCAATCTTTAAAATCAAGTAGAAGCGACGACAGAAGGTTCTTCTGATGAGGTGACAACTCCGAGTTGATTTTAACCTTCTCAAGGACGTTACTTGGTGCGGCATTGTCGTGAAGATTCACCTGTACGGGGCACAGATTCGGCAACCTATCCACGTCGTCGAGGAAGGCGACGGCCGTTCCCTTGGCGAGGTGCTGAATTTCGTTCGTGAAATTCGTCAGAAAAACTGTCGCACAGCCGTCATTCAGTTCAACAAGACCGCGCGCAATAGCCACACCCTTCTCGAGCAACAGCGAAGGGTGACTGTCCGCAATACCTTCGTAGTCGTGAAACGAGTCGTTCCTCACTAACACCAGCACACTGGACCGTGGTGGCAGCATTACGTCGTCTTCGACTATACGCAGAGCGTTGACTCCTGGGGCTTATGTGTTACTGTGCGCCACGGCTTGCTTCGTCGAAAATGTGACTCGCGCCTCGTGTAGATCGATCACAGCACCGTTTGCCTGTAGAAAGTCGAGGCCCAGGATCAAATCTCTCGAACACTCGCTCAACACGACGAATTCATCCACGTAGACGAAACCGCGGATGCCGACTCGGGCTGTGCACCTTCCGGCCGGGCTAATGAGGTGACCTCCAGCCGTGCGAATGCTAGGGCCCAACCATGGTGTCAAAACTTTGCTCAATTCCTGGGCGAGGGTGTGGCTCATCACGCAATAGTCAGCCCCAGTATCAAGTAAAGCGATGGTGTCAGTTCCGTCAATCGTCACACGCAAATCAGAAGTAGCGCGTCGGATGCTGTCGCTACCCTGCCCCGGTGAGGAATCAGCGTATCGGTATATCGGCGGCGGAGGATCTTCAGTTTTCCCGACAGCAGCAGCCTTGCCTCCGGTGACCGCTGGAATTAGTTTTCCCGGCGTGGACTGGGAGAACGCCGCTCAGGGTAGCCGGCGTCTCGGCGAGGGCTTGGGGAACGGTAACGCAGCGGAGATGACGACCTAGGATCGTAGCGACCGTATGTCCCAGGCCTCTGACGGGCCGACAGATGAGCTTCAATTTCGAATGGTCGTTCGCCATTCCGGGGGCAAGGGTCGTCGGGCGCGAAACCACGCAGACCCGCTCGGCGGTACGGGCAGGCTCTGTAAAATGTCCCGCCTCACCACAGTAGTAGCAAAGGGGCCGCCGGTCCGGTGAACGCCACACTTCACACTTCCGTGGCCGCTGATAAGCTGGTCGAGCAGGCACACGGGAAAGACCAGACTGCTGCGCTGCGTGAGTCGCGGTATTCACGTCGTAGCCTGGCGTTGGGGCCCGGCAGAGGACAGATGCATAGGTTGGTCTGACCTCAGTCTGTCTTGGGATCTCAGGCAGTTGTTGCTGCTGTGCTGCTAGGCGCACCTCGTCCCGGACGACTTCAGACAGCGATGTAACAGACGGAGCGCTGGGAGGAAGCTGGAGGGCTTGTAATTCCTCCCTGACGATCGACCTGATTAGGTCCCGTAAAACGGCCGCATCACTCCCTAGTGGCATCGAAGAAACAGCGGGCCCAAGCGTGTTTACATCCCGATTGTATTGCCGGGCTCGTTGCAGGAGCGTCGTCTCCATGGTAGTCGCTTCCGTGAGGAATTCGGCAACAGTACGCGGTGGACTGCGCACAAGACCGGCGAAAAGTTCCTTCTTGACACCGCGCATGAGGCGGCGAAGCTTCGTCTCCTCCGCCACGGATGGGTCAGCACGCTTGAAGAGGCGCATCATGTCCTCTACATACATGCGGACGCTTTCGTTAGTCCGCTGGTTACGGGAGCGAAGCGCAGCTTCAGCTTTCTCCCGGCGGTCTGCGTTCGGGAATGTAGCTATGAGATTTTGGCGAAATGTCTCCCAGGTGGACAGGTTGCTCTCGTGGTTCTCGTACCATGTCCTAGCGGAGTCCTCGAGCGCAAAATACACATTATGGAGCTTACGGTCGTCGCTCCAACCGTTGTAGCGGGCGACCCGCTCGAAGGTGTCCAGCCATTCTTCCGCATCTTCGTACACGTCGCCGTGAAAAGATGGCGGTGTTCGCGGCGTGTGGTAGAGGATGGGCGCCGGGAACCTACTGTCTATGGCCATTTCTGGTGGGACCGTCGGTCGAGGCTGCGTCTTCCTCGTCGGGTTGTCAAGAGGCCCGAACTCAGGTGTCTCACCGCGGAGGCGGCGGCTTGGGCGCTGATGGACCGGTGTGAGTGCCGTCTTTATCTCGTAGGCGTACGCAGGTCGGGAAGCGTACCCAGCACTGCTCCACCAGATGTGTAACAGTTTTTACACTGAAAAGGAATTGCAGCGGCTGAACGAGGGCACCAGAGAAACGGATGTACACTTCAGCGTCGTCTACTTCTAGAGGCTGCGATCTCTTTCTTCTTCTACTTCCAATCCTCGTGTCAATATTGTCCTCTCAAGGCATGTATGCCCTCAGGCATCCTTCACATTTCGAGCCGTTCTCCAACTCTCCCCGAGGAAACCTTATTTCGTTGCTCGCTTGCAAGCGCCTGTGTGCGCTCATTCCAATGCACATCTGAATGCTCGGGTACCAGGGCAGTGCGGCAGCAGGCGTAGGTATAAAGTGCAGCGGTGAGGTTAACTCCATCCCTCAAATAACCTGCTCCTTCAGTGCATATTGTCCCGTAGTGGTGACTGCAATCCGGAGAGCGAAAACATAGCGAAAATGGCGTCTAAATAAACTTATTTATTTGGGCTGACCTGCGCCCAGAATAGACTGAATCGCTCGGTGGCGGCGTAGCTGCTACGTGCTCGGCGGTCGTCGAACAGAATGCCCGCCGCTCTCGGTCGTGCTCAATTTAAAGCTAACCGCGAACTTTCGAGATAAAGCATGCAAAACTACTACAGCCTTCTTGAACAACGTAGAATCGGCGTCGCCTGGAGAAGATGACTCGAGACAAAACGTGGTCGCGACTTGTATAGAAAAACAAAGCGATAAAGCTGCGTGCCGGCAGCTTTGAAGAATGAACCAACACTACAAATATTCGCGACAATATTTTGTGGTATCGGTGCGACGCGGATCTGGGATTATAGGTAATGGAATAGTGTATAGACTTGCAAAAAAGAGCCTCATCAGATGAGGGTTCAGGAATGCTACGGCCAAGATCAGATTGCCATGAGAGAACCAGAACGCATTTCTAGCGTTGAAATTAGTTTGAGTGACGCGCCCAGCTAAACGCCTATTTACCTAGCATCCACACCTCTACGCCCTTGTGGAAATTGTTCTCAGTCAGATGGACATAAATTGGAAGGAAAAAGAAGGAAGGAGACGTGTCGCCCGCAACACGTCTCAGAGGAAACCTTCATATTGTCCGCATGATTAAAACCCCGAAGACGAGTCTTCTATGTACCGCAGACAGCGAAGAGAGACTGAGAGATTACGACGCATCCGCCGCCTGCCTTCCCCTTCCACACTCCTTACTCGCTGCGAATCTGCTTACGTTAGACCAGTGCGAACTAGCCTGTGACCTCTACAGCGACTACAACTTCAACGGCCTTGGCCACCCCCGCTATATGCTATGTGGCGTTTGCCCTGACAACACACAAACATATTTCACCTGTCCATGCTCCACTGGGTACCTGCTGTACCTCGAACAGAAGTAGTGGCTCCCCCCCCCCCCCATTTAACCAATCGCTAGAAAATATTGCTGTGGTTTAGCTCTGATTAAACATGAAGTGACGCGATGGCTACATCTGGGCGAGTGGAACTAGTTCATTCGAATTGCAAATTCAGTCTTTAGCCGTTCCGTTTCGATGGGCATTCCTTCTTCATCTTCATCGCACTTTACACAGCGGATGCGCACAGCTGTTGCAGCTGTTGCGAGCCGCGCTGCCGGCAGCAGCAGCTGCTCCGCACCATGTGACCATCCACGTGACTAGCCATGTCACCAACGATCGCCCCACGTGATCAACCCACGTGACCAATGGCACCGCCGCCGTGCTCAAGTGGTGCCACGGAGCTCAAGTGCATGGTTCCACGCTGAAGGGTCGAAGAGGTGGCATAGTGTAGCTATCGCTACAACACTGCGATGTTCCATCTGATGCCTTAAGCCAAAGAGTGCGGCCACTGCTTGTTGAACACATCGGCCACGTTTTGCGAATGAACCCATCGGGCCGAGCTGCACCCTCAGCCCAGCGACTTAAGACAGCGGCCGGACATAGGAGACGCTACAAAAATGTTCGCTATCCCTCAATAAAAGAAATACGTTTTGAACAATGACAAGTTTATACACAGAAAAGGGTTCAAGATCACAATGTTTCTCGCAAGTGTTCTAGCGATAGCCACGCTACGCCACCTCTTCGACCCTTCAGCGTGGCACCACTTGAGCTCCGTGGCACCGCTTTAGCTTCGTGGCGGCAACGTTGGTGACGTGGTTGATAACGTGAGTTGATCACGTGGTGCGGCCATTGGTCTCGTGGTTTCTCACGTGGGTTGGTCACGGGGTGCGGAGCAGCTGCTGCTGCCGGCGGCGCGGTGCGCCGGCGAAACCGAGCTGCCACAGCTGTGCGCATGCGCCGTGTCAAGTGGGACGAAGATGAAGAAAGAACGCCCAGCGAAACGGAGCGCAGACTGACTTTGCAATTCAACTGAGCGAGTTCCACTCGGCCAGATGTAGCTCTCGCGTCCCTCCAGGATTTAACCAGAGCTAAACCACAACAATTTTTCGGTCTGACAACAAATACCAAAGCGCTTCAAGCCAATAGACTACAATAGTAAAAAGTGTGTTGTATATGTGGCTTTGGTTTTTGTTTCAGTTTAATGGATTTTCTACTCTTTTCTTGGCAGGTGTGAATCTTTTTATTATCTTATATAAGTGTCATGCTACAAGAGAACGTAAATAGGGGTGTCGTCGGCTAGTAAAGGGTGTTTTTTATATCTTACATTGAACAGTTTTCGGTAGTGAATTTGTTCTAACTGACTAGACAGGAAGTTGAGCCGTGGGGCGTTTTGCACTAAAATAAATGTAGAGAGCAGGCGTCGGTTTTGGGCAGGAACACCAGCGCCGGTGCTTGACACTAAGCGACAGCTCATTTGGCCATAAGGGATGTTAGTCATTGCAAACGCAGCGGCAGCATACTCCCCCTACATACTTCACATGTGGGCTCTTGACATACATGAGACAGTTATGAAGATCAGATGCACCCGAGCCGAGTTCACGGCTGCACCGACATGGGTTCTTAGATTCACAATTAGATCACACGAAATAAGTGGTTACAAAATCATGGTAGCTCATATTCTTTAAGTCCGTACGTTCCGGGTACCACTCCAATCTTCGTGGCACTTCAGCAAATGTGCGTCGCTCACGTCATTTTTTTTGTTCGTCTGGACTGAGCGTCGGTCTCCAGCAGCGAGCAAAACAAGTCATTGCATGGTGGGTGTTTTGTATCAAGTAGCTGCCTCGTCTGCATTCTTCGTTTTGATGCGACTGCACAGAGTATTTAGTGCAGAAACACTATTAGCCTCCAAATTCGCCAAGTCAAAAGGTAGACGTCAAGCCTGTGAGAAAGTCACGAATGGAAAGGCGCATTGCTGCTTCCCAGGGTGACCGGACCCCAAAATCGCCCTTTGAGCTACTCGGTGGTATTGACAGAGATGTGCGCACCATGAGTTGACGCTGACAACGCAGATGCATAAATACGGCATTGGCGCAATAGGCGGGACCCGCCACGGTCGCTCAAAGGTTAGTGCGTTCGGCAACCCGGGAACTCCAGTTCAGTAGCCGCCGGGTATCTATGGCGGCAAAACTCACAAAGCGCCCGTGTGCTGTACGATGTCGCTGCACGTTAAAGATTCCTAGGAGGTCGAAATTATACCGGAGCGCTCCACTACGGCACCTATTTCTCTGTTTGTTCTTTCACTCCCACCTTCCTCTCTTCCCTTGACCCATGGCTGACCCTTCTGTAAAGGACGGGAAAGAAGAATCAGCTCAATTCTGTCCGACTGGCCGAGAATGTCGCCAGGAACCGAGAGCTCTCGGCCTGCACCTAAGCTGACCGCCCGAACCCTACGGCCCTGTCCCAGGGCTTAGGAGCTATCTATTCTGTTCGACAAAATAAAGTTTAATCTCTCCCTGCCTTACTGCGCTGTACGGGTGTCCATCGAGTTGTGAGACAAATCCTGCGCCATTTCCTTTCCTCAGAAACCAACATTACAATTTTCAATTTGGTAATGAAGTAGAGATTTTGCTCTAAAACAAGCTAAAGCTGCTATCGCGTCTACTCTCAAAGGCGAGCTTAAGCAGTCTCCTAATTTTCCTGTATGACTAGCGGATCATGTGTCCATCGACAAAATGAGCCGGTTATACGCCTTCACTTCACTGCTATCGATGGGTGGCTCACGCCTGCGAATAAGGTTAGACTGGGAACTCGGCAGTCTTTTTTGTTTCGTGCGTGCGGGACCACGAATTCTTCAAGTGTGCAGGGAATGCGGTAGAAACGAGACCACGAACGGAAGAAGGTAGAGCATGCACGTGACCGTATAGATTCCCAAGCGGACATTCGCCTGTGAAACGCCAGAATGGGTCTACAGCTCCGTGCTTCTCGGCCGGTAATGACAGGCAGTTTTCGCTAATTATTGCGGTAAGACGATAACTTAAGGCCCACAAATTTTGTAACGGGAGCTACACTGGGCTATCCGTCGAGCATTTCGCGGTACATGGGAGAGGCCAGCTGCGCGCATGCGCCGTTACCATGACAAGCGAAGAGGAGCGAAATGCTGCTTGCGCTTCGCCGTCGCCGCGACCGATCGCCCGCTCCACCGTCAAAGCCGAGCGTGACGTCACGCGGATGAGCAGTTGTGCGCATGCGCCAATACCATGACAACCAGAGAGACCTCACAGCTGCGCCGCGTTCTTCGCCGCCGCCTCACCGCACGCCGCTCTATCACCCGAACCATGCTTCGCAGGCGCAGCATTGCGTATAAAAGGCGGAGATGTAATGGGCGGCTGTATCACAACGTTGGACATGCAGGCAGAGAAAGAGAGTGCAGCCGCTGCTAAACGGCGGTATAGACGAGGGAAGATTAACTCCTCCGATCCTGATGATGTGCCCTGGCAGTTCGCTTGAACCAAATAAGAACGCTGGAGTCTGTATACATGTACGTGAAACAAGGTACCACCGCTGTCAGACTTCTCCTTCGATCGCGTTGAATAATGGTGAATAATGGTTGAATAATGGCTGCTGTATTCGGCTTCTGGAAAGCGGCATTATCATCCAAGGAGTCTACGTGGCACCGGGAACATCTGCCAAGCAAGCAGACTATTGACATGGTTGCCGCTTGTATACCAGCCTACGGCACGGTTTCACAGTTGTGTGTGACTTTGGGTGATTTCAACAGTGAAGAGGACTCTCTTAGCCAGTGTATGAACGAAAAGTTTGACTTCAATTTAGCTTCGGACCCTAAAGTCCAGACTACACAATGGGGAACTACTACGGAGCTTGCGTACTAAAGAGGCTCTACCAAATCGAATACTGTATCGACAAAATTGAGATCCCTGCATGCTATTTTGCAGATCATCGGGCAGTCTTCGTCTCTGTCAAGCAAAATGAACAAAAGATGTGTATACTTAATGTCTCTCATTGCAAAACATACAGGGACCACAACAAGCCCAGCCAGGGAAACGTGCCTCTCGCTACGTATATGCTGGCATAGCCGAGCTAAGCCACTGCCAACTTTTTAATTGAAGTGCGCTCTTCTGTTCCGGAGTTTTTAAAAATATTATTTGGCCCGATCAAAGTTCAGGTGTCCGCGTGCGCAGACGGCGCATTGAGAACCCAGCAACAGTTATCGATATGCCCAGCAAGAGTGGCCTCAAGGGTCACCCTGAGGAAGATGAAATTGTGTGGGTGTACACTGAATTTGAGTCGGTGTGTGTGATTGAACTTCCACAAGAGTATATTCAGCTTTGAACTTCACCTCATGTAGTTAGTCGCATGTAAATTGTCGTGAGTTTACCTTCTTTTGTTCCATTATTTTTGTTTTCTACAAAGGAGGTAGTATATGTGGTATGTGTTGTTTGGCTCTGGTTTCAGTTTAGTGGATTGTCTAGCCTTTTCTGTGCATGTGTTTACTTTGTAATTGGTTTATATATGCGTCATGTCACTAAAAGGAATAAACACTGGTGCCCTCGACTACTAAAGTAACTTTTGTTTACCACACTAGCAATGAGCCTCGTCCCTGCCGCTTCGAAGACTTCATCTCCGACCAAGGAGCGCTAGGGCATCGACACTTGCTTGTCTAAGCGGAATGGCTGCTTCACAGATTTCATTTTGATCCCAAGATCCCGAAAAGAGACGAAATTGCGCTAGATTGATATGAAGTTTAGGTTACATTAAGCCGCTGATTCAATGTGGCGGTACTCATGGTTCAAGCTCGATAATTTGGTGTCGGCGTGGACTGCGTAGTCGAGCAGGAAAGAGTTAAACGCAAATAAATTATGCTTGAACATTGAGAAAACGAAATACATATTTTGCGTCGCCAAACAAGCCCAGGAAATCTCAAATAGAAATTTTGTTTGATGGCAAAGAAATAGCTTGAACCAGGGCCCAAAAATTTTTAGGCGTGTGGTTTGAAGAAAGCTTATCGTGGAATTCTCATGTAAACAGCCTCATAGCTGACCTTAGTAAAACAACTGGCCGCCTCTTTATGATTTGTCTACCAACACCTCAATTGTTATGAACTGTTCTTTATTACTCACTCTTTTATTCCAAGCCTTCCTACTGTGCTTTAGTCGGGGGTACCACTACATGTCAACATTACAAAAGATTAATTATCCTGAAAAAAGTGGTAAGAATATTTGAACAATATATCACGGCCCACCTAAATTACTGCGGAAAAGGCCGCTTTTCCTGAAATACAAAATGTTGAAGGCCAATCAAATTTATTATTTGAAATTGCTTCAGTACATGAAAAAAACGAAGCTTTACTGTGTACAAAAATTCAATGAAGCGCCCGCATACACACTCCGTGAAGAAACTTCACGGCCGTCAAAATAAGGACGAATTATGGACGGCAACATATTTAATTTCAAACAACTAACCTTCTAAATAAAATACAAGAATTAAGAGATCTGAGAGCTAATGTCTCCAAAAAAACGCTTAGAGCTCTGCTGCTGGAAAATAACTTAGAACTCACATAATCTGCCATGTTTCTATCCCTAATTGCTATTTTTTAGGAGTGCATTAACGTTTTGAATGTTGCTGTCGTGTTTTGCTATTATGATGATGCTATTTTTTGTTGCTAAGCTTGCAACAACCATGTTCAGAATTTTGTTATATTTGCATCTTTTACTAAGTATTTTGTGTTGGCATGTACGAATTATTGTATGTTGCATACGCTTATATTTCCGTTACATGATTTATTTACTTTTTTTCCCCTCAGGGCTGTGTGATATTTTCTTATTTCCCCCAGAAGATTTTGGTGTGCAACTTTTCTCTTAAAGCTACGTTAAATAACCAATTGTGCCAAACTGTATGCGGGGAAAGAGCCATCATCAGGAGTTTCGCCTTTTTCTCAGTCACGGCTCAGTGGCCCGTGACAGATGCTCCCTTGCAGCGGCGGTTAATACCCCCACCCCTTCGACTGCACAGCCAGCAAAACGCAACCTTCCTGGGCTCCTCCACCACGGCGGAGGTGATGGGGATCCGGCTCGGGCTGGGCCTGCTGCTCACCCTCGGCCCTCCGCCGCCCAGGAGTGCTCTGCTGTGCGATTCCCGCGCCGCCTTTAGCCACCTGCAATCCAACGGCCACGGTACTCCACTAGTGCGGGAAATTCGCTCGCGCAGAGAGGGTGTGCCGTGCGTGCACAGTAGGTGCCCGGTCACTGCGACATCACCGGCAACGAAGAAGCTGACGACCTCGCGACCGCCGCACATCAACTACCTGCCAGCGATTTGCCTTTTGCGCTGGAGGACGTGCGTGCGGTCATCCAGGAGCCTCTTCGAAAGCAGCACCCCGACCCACGCATCGCAGGAGGTGAGCGCATCGACAGCATCACCAGCTGTTGCGCACTTAAGCGGTCGCAACGTGTATGATCCTCCGCGCGCACACTGGCTGCGTGTGGTCCGGGAAACGACGGGAGCGTCAGGGAATCGCGACGAGTAATGTGTGTGACGGACGCGGTTCAGTGGAAACACTAGAACATCTGCTCCTTCACTGTACCGCGGTCGCCACTGCTCGTCGCGATATGCTTGCGTCCTATAGGGCCCTGGGCATACTAACAGATTCCCTCAAGACGCTATTGCGGTCGCAGGGCAGTGCGCCCACCTGTGAGCGAACCTTGGTGAGGTTCTGTGCGTTCCTCGAACGGACGGGCTTGACATCCCGTCTGTTCTCCGCCATGTAGTTACACGCAGTGACCGAACGCTGCGCGAGTTCTACCTTGGACGACTAACAAGTGTACGCCGCACTCCAGTTGTAGTCAACGTAGTGCTGTGCGCGTGTGGTTTATTGCTCCGTCATGAACTATTGACACGCACAACCTGGACACATTTCTTATTGTGTAAATAGTTTGTGTATATCGCCTCTCCTCCTATCCTCTCTTCCTTTCCCCTCACCTCTTTCATTTCATTTCTCCATACTGCCTGCTGTAGTTTATTTCCGGTGCCCCAGCTCCGGTTCTTCAGTATCGATGGCAGATGCCGGGGATAGGAAAAATCTTTGCCTTCCTTTTTGTTATTATTTTATTAAAACCACTTAATACTCTCTTGCTCTTCTTTCTATATGAAGAAAAAAAAGCGTCCATTCGAAGCCGTACAGATATAGTGCCCGCCAAAATCCCAGTAGAAAGTGTAATCTTCAGGGGTCGTTGGCCAAACCTTTTCGTCACTGAGGAAGGGGACAGCGCTGGTAAAATGGGATTAGAAGCTGCTCTGGGGAACGTACATGGCAATGAAATTAGTCATCTCCACGTACTTTCGTACAAACGAGTTTTCAAAAACACGACACCAGAAGTAGGGCTACTGTCGCACTGTTGCAACGGGACATCTGTGATGTTTCCTATCCACACTTCTCTCAGGTGAACTGCTTCAGCTACAGTACGGTGCTATATCATACCTTAGCATTTATTTTCTCTTTTATCCGAGCAATTTGCTCTCATGGAAGAAGTGAAAGAAGTGTGCACTGATTCTCGCCGCTGCACGCGCTCCTTGTTCTGCACCAGCTCCTCGTGTGACGCCGTGAGCGAGCTGTCGTTCTTGCTGCAGCTCCGCCCAGCATCCTGCTCGTCGCCGCTGCCTTTCACCCAGGTTCCGCCGCCGCAGGGGAAGCTCCGCAAGTCGGCAAGCTCTTCCGTCCTGTCTGCAGCCATGGTCATTGTCCGAGCTGCTTCGGTAATCCCCACCCGCAGCTACGCCACCGCCCAGGTGGCGCGACACCACTGCCCCTCCTGCGGGACGCCTTGCGCCTATGATGCTGTGAGCCTGCCATCGAGTTCCCGATCTCTGCGACGGGCTTTGTCACCGCTGCTCTTGGCACGCACTCCACCTGCGAAGGGGAATTTCGGCAGGGTCACCTTCACTGCTCTGTGGTGCTGTGCTGTCCTGGACGCCGTCGGAGCTGCAGCGGTCGCCCACCCTAGCGCCTACGCCACCACCCAAGCAGGCAGGGCGACGCCGGTGCCCCCGTAGCTGATTTCCGCAAAGAGGTACGATACGAACGCCATTTGCTGACTTGGCTTCTATGCCTTCACGTCGGAAAAAATGAAAGATACTCGACCTGGTATCGTTCGCCGTCGTGTTCCTCCAACTCTTCCCCATTTTCACTCAGAATTGCTTTCGCATCGATATGCGTTTAAACTTTTAATCTACCGTTCTCCTGCCGCACGGGAGGAAGCTGCGCTAAGCAAGAACAGCGCTTGCCTTGCACACCTTCTATCTGCTGCAATATGGAGATTTCGAGTTTTGTAGCGACAGCTACGTTAGGGTAGCATTTCGAGCCTTCACCGTGGCGGCGCCGCCACCCTTTGGCTGCGGCGCCACGCGGTCAAGTGGTGCGGAGCAGCTGCTGGCGGTGCGGCGCCGTTGCTGATCACGTGGTAGGTCACGTGACCAAGTTCCACTCGGCCAGCTGTAGCTATCGCGTCACTCCAGGTTTGACCAGAGGTAAACCACCGCCATTTTTTTTTCTTTTTGGCTCACAGAGCTCTTAGCCTGCTTCGCACTCTTTAAAAGATGACTTTTATGTTATTTTAAATCTGCGCAGATACCTTCACATTAGCAGTGTGACCCTTCGGTGGGATTTATTAATGAGCTCATTGTGGCCCAATATGAGTTATATGCCAGCCAGTCTTATGAGTGGTTTTGTCTTAGTGATACTGTGCATCACACTCAGCAATGAACCATTAAATATTTTATTCTCGACCTTTTCACTTTCGACCCTCAGCTAGATAAATCTTGAGATGATGCTGCTTGCCAAAAACGCTGCAAATGTGCTGCGGTTACACGACATAAGATAGCAGTCTCTCCCCGTTACACGCCTACGTTTTGACAGAGTTATAAATTTGACCGCGTTCATTAGCGACTCTTTCTATAACTGCTGTAATGCTAGTGATTAAAACCTAGGCTAAAAGCCGCCGCGGTGGTACAATGATTATGGCGCTCGGCTGCTGACCCGAAAGACGCGGGCTCGATCCCGGCCGCGGCAGTCTAATTTTGATGGAGGCGAAACTCTAGAGGCCCGTGTACTGTGCGATGTCAGTGCACGTTTAGAACCCCAAGTGGTCGAAATTTCTGGACACCTTCACTGCGGCATCCCTCATAGCCTGAGTTGCCTTCTGACATTAAACCCCCATAAACCATAAACCAAACCAAAACCTAGGCTAGTCATCTCTTAACGCTCACCGCATCTGGGAAAGCTTCATGTTGTTGTTTATAGACCTGTGTTGTGTTGTGTTTTTATCGCATGTGCGACTAAGGCTATTATGCTGCAAACGCAAGGTTAAATTTGTTCGCTTCCTGGAAAGCAGGTAAGACTTGTTTGCAGTTTCCGAGTTGCAGGTATTAAACTTGGTATTATACCCATTGCACTGTACCTAGGTTCCCTACAAGTGGCATAAGGTTGGCACATTAGCACTCTATCAGTCATCAAAGAAGCGAAGATATAAAAAAGTATCACTGTTATTACATTTTGTAATCTTATGTGCAGAGAAGGCTTATGCGGGGAGTTTGTAATTGTTTGGAAGAGGACGACTGACTTGCCCATGCTGCGGCATAGCTGGCTTGGCGCTTCGAGCGGTGGTGACGATATGATTAAAATCAGACTTGGAGAACGGTGAAAACAGATTGTAACGAATTATGAATTAAGCACAGTACTTATGTCCTCCTTATCATTCCCAGACAGTTTAAAGGAAATTTATTTGCGTAGCTGCTTAGGAACAAAGGCCAAATAGTTGCAGCTAAAGTCAGTGTTAAGTGCGCAGCAGCTAATTATTTTCCTAAAACAGATGTGCTTATTTGGTCTTGAGTGATTTTGTAATGGACAGCCCTAAAAATTCATCTATATTAGCCTGAATGACTGATAACTACAAAGCATCTGGTAGTTTAGAACAAACTGAATCTATTGTTTTCAAGCGTTCATGACTCTATCGACGTTCTGTTATTGCTGATGAGAGTAGTCGTAGTATTACCAGCGCTGCTGCATACTGCTATATCCTATACTGCTGCATACTACTGCTGTAGAATCTCATTAATGCGAACTCACTTCATTTGGAGTTCCTGCCAATTCCTACTAACACAATTGCCCCGCTATAGTCACGTCTTTGAATCGCAGTTCTCATACGGCTATTTGTGTGGATCAAAGTCTATTTCAGTTATAGAGACCCGGCCGCGCAGGAGGCCGGGTCTAATTCCGGACTGGATCAGTTACACCAGCCAGGAAATCAGGCGAAATGAATGGCTGCGCCACAAGAAATATGACAGCTGATCACCTGACTGCATAAGATCAATATGATCGCGCTGCTGGGGCGCTGTGCTGACGCTCGTCTTGTGACTATCACCCATGACTGCCTGCCTTCAACGCAAGCCTCTTACCGCCAGCTGTATAGTGAACCCAGTGCGGAAAGTAGAGACGTTCGTCATTTCGTTCCTTCATTGTTCCCTTTCCTAGTGCATTTTATTCTGAAGGGGACCAGTGGCTTAGGGGCCCGAGGTCACGGCTGACGACATATAGCATGCCCTAACGCGTAGGAGGCTACCACAGGCCCATCAACTTGTCCTATCCACGAGGGCGCTCAAACGCTTACGGCTGCGCAAACAGGCCTTTACTGCGGTTCCGTTCCCAACGAAATGCATCGGCCACCTGTACAGTTCTGGTTTCCTTTTGTTCGGATTCAGGTTGATTCGTATTGATTTTTTGTCTCCGTCCACTTAGGATTATCGAAATGGTAATAGTAACAATAGAATTTGTTGCTTCAAGAATACTGGTGCCTGTCAACGTCACTGCTACCTCGAGGTGAAGCAATCATAAATTGACTCTGTTTTTGCCCTTGCTTACCGATGAAAATGCGCCCCTATGCCAAGAAAGTTGGTTTGGAAGAAAACAAAGCTGCCCCACTCCTCGGTTGGGCATCAGAAGTCCACCGTAAGAGAAGGACTGAAAGAGGGAGTCAAGGAAGGGAGAGAAATAGATGCCGTATGTAGAGGGCGTCAGAATAATTTTGACCACTTGGGGATATTTAACGTGCGCTGACGTGGCATGGAACACGTGGCCTTTTGTGTTTTGCCTCATTCCGAAAATTTTGTCCCTGAGTCAAAATGTGTTGCCTGTGGGCCTGGAACTGGGCCTTTTAGGTAGGCAGGCGGGTTGCGCATGGCTATCGCATTCCTCTTGCCTTTAACAGAAGGACGGGATATGTGTGGTTTCGTTCGCATATTTCTTCAGAAAATAGGTCGTTTTTATTCTTTGCACAGCCATTGGTATATTCCTGATGACTATAACCCGCACTTCAGAGAATTTGACTGGTCGTGAATCCCGATTCTAATACAGGGATGCGGCCAGGGCACCGGGGTCTGCTATGTGCTGGGAACGCGGCTCCAGCGACTGGGACCCAGACCCCAGGTCCCACAGCACACAGACAGAGCCCGTTGCGGAGAGCAGTACTCCTGCATTGCGACACCGGCGACGACTTGCCGGACCTTGTGTTGTTTGCTGACGCTACTGCTGGGACGCTTTAACATTGCAGATTTTTTTATTTTGTATTCAGTGCTTGAAATTCGAGCTCGATATTTTTTCTGTGGCGGATGAGCCATAAATTAAACTACGGCGAAAAAAACAAAGCGCATGGTAATGGAGAAATTTACTTTTTTGTCCTTACACAGGTAACGCAGATGCCGTAGAGAGAAACCGGAACCCTTAGGTATTCGCGCGAGCACTGATCTATTTCGAGTTAATAGCCAGTAATTGCGATGGACGGCACTGCTATTGCATATTTTAGACCCCCGAAATAAATGGTTGAAGGCAGTCTGTACTACGCTGCCCAGGTTTAAAGATCGAGCTTCTTGACACCATGCAAGTTTTTCTGAATTATATTTGCTGTGGACACTGCCTTTCGGGTTTAATATTATCAATTCCCATTGTCACATGCATAGGTTTCCTCAGAAGTCTGCAACCTAAATAAAACTAACTGCATACACATGCGAAAAGCCACCAGTGAATAGGTAACGAAGTGCCATTCACTGGATCGCAACCTCTGTTTAACTAAACCCCCACAAATGTAAACACATTTTCCTTGGCCTGAGGGGGAACGAGAAGACGCACGCGACCGCCAGAGGGCTCACTTTCCGGTCGATCGCCGCTCATGCGCCGCTTCCACCCGAGGAACACCTCCCTTCGGGTGACGAACTCGCAACGTTTCATGCAATAATTTCTCATTATAAGCTCGGTCGTAAGACCCATCCAGCAGCAGATAAACAGCTCATTAGAAAATGGGAGTAAATGTGGAGGAAATTGCAAACCGGAATGTTTCCAAACCATCAGCTGTACGGTAAATGGAATCCAGAAGTCTTTATTTCTAGATGTACGCACTGCAATACCATTGCAGAACTAGTCCACATGATCTGGACCTGCCCTTTCCATGACGACCCGAATAGAAATGTGCAATCCTGGGAGACCTTATTACTCAACAACGAAGCAGAAGAGCAACGCAAGGTCATCGGTCTCGCACTGACCGCCGCCGAGTCCCAAGGGATTCCGGCCGACGGTTGGGGATATGAATGGGGGTTTAGGCTAACTCTAAATTAAAAGGAAAATAATAAGATTCTTCCGAAATTGAAATGCCAAAAGCTAACAAGGGCCATACATTTAGAGAGTACGCTAGCGGTAAAAAATGTAAGCACAGTCTACAAATGTGGCCATTTAAGCGTCACTGAATTACTTTGATGTCATCGAATACAATCTTATGCTCATTTATGCACGCGAAACTACCGCCGCTTACCCGCGCAGTAAAAACTGTTACTGTTCATTGGCCAACGCGGAAGCAGCACTGCTTCTGAAGATCAACTATTTATTACTTAAGCAAACTTTCCAGGGAAAGTGTGAACTTGAGAACTAGGAACGCACACGCTGCTTTGCGGTCACACTGGTGTGATGCATTGCCACTTTGAACCCACCGGCGCACGTCACTTCACTCCACATGAAGTCGTCGTCGCGGCCAAACGATTTCTTGTTTCACCATTAATAACATGCATCATTATATAAACTTTAGACATTCATTTTATTTCCGCAAAATAATGTGTTCTGGTATTACTCGTTCCCTTTGACGGCACTGAATGTGCGGCGGATCTGAGATGCGAGGCGTGAGCCCGCAGCTGCTCGTGAGACAAACGGCATATGGCCCTAACACTGCGGCAGTTCAGTCGGCGTTCCGCTGCTTGTACTTAGGCATCTAACCGCAATGGCCAGTTGCAATCGAACCGATTTTACCGGTAAGATATAATGAGTGGGGAATCATCAGGCGTTGCATTCTCAGAACGTAGTTTTTGAAATTAGGCAGCCATTTGAATGCGCACTTGCGATATTCAGCGGAGCTCGCACTTTTTGAAAGAAACTACGGCTTGTTGCCTGAATGAGTGTGTTTTGTGGAGAATTTGCTGACTAGCGTAATAGGCTGTACTCGCTATCAGCCGCTAGTCTTGCCGCCGCTGCTGTCACAAGCGGTCACTATTTCGATTCACAATGCTACAGCGTTCGACAACGCCTCGTCGAAGATACCATTGGGGACCGTGTCTGGGTCTGGACTCGGACCGTCAGCGAGGACTTAGCGAAAAGCTCCTATGCAGGCAATACGGACCACTGAGTTGTGCGCCGCCTCTGTGACTTACGTGCTGGAAGATGTCCACACTCCCTTACTCGGCAAGCCCGTCATCAAAGACTTGCAGGTGCTAACAGGGGAATTTCGAAAACGCTCACGCTCAGACGCTTTCAGTGCAGTGTCACCGGAAAAGCTCTCGAATAACTCTAGGTGCATAGTGTACCCCTCAATCGGAGTTGCGAGAGGTAAAGTTATGCCCAGCGTGGACAAGGGTATGCAAGGGCTGCCACAAGCCGTTGGTACCTATCTTTGCGCCTGAAACTTTTGATGACTTTAGACCGTGGTTACAAAGACTTCAAATGCGAATGATGAGGTACCAGTACGAAGTGGTATATGTACCTGGGTAAGAACTGCTCGCGGCCGACATGCTTTCCGGAGCGCCTCTGCAGGAGACTGGTGATATAGAGCTAGAAAACGACATCGAGGCTTTTTATTGGGCTGCGCGAGGAACTCCTGTCTCATCAAGCATCACTCTCTTGAATGGCTGAAAGAATCCTCAAAGATCAGATTGCGTGTGCTTGTATCTCCAAGAACTCGTCACAAAAGAATGGCCTGCCCGACGAGATTTACCCCTGTAAGTGAGATCCTTCTACAAGCATCGTCAACACCTCACCGTAGAGGAGGATCTGCTACTCTACGCAGCCCGTGTCGTTCTCCCCCTCACGTGCAGGAAAGAAATTTATCGCCTTTTGCACGAGGGTCACTTCCGCATCACGAATCCCCTGGCCCGCGCTAAGGACTCCGTTTGGTGGCATACAGTGGCCAACGACATCGCAACCACCATAAAACATTGTCTAAAATCTGTCATTACGTTCAGAAACCGAAAAATGCCCTTTCAAAGCACTGAATTTCCTTCAAGACCTTGGGAGAGAGTTGCGATAGACTTGTTCTTATTCAATAGCCACAAGTGGGTAATCGTGACTGATTATTACTCAATATATCCAGAACTGACTGGTCTAAAGAAGCTATCGTCAAGTACAGTGATCAACCACTGCAAATCAATTTTCTCCCGAACCGGCATTCCAGAGGTGGTGGTCTCCGATAATGGTCCGCAGTTCTCGTCCTCGGACTTAACTAAGTTTGCTCAATAATACGGGTTGAAACACGTCACATCAAGCCCACACTACCCTCAGAGATACGAACTCGCTGACGCTGCTGTAAAAATCAGCAAACCTTCAGTGAAGGATACCCAACACCCGTAGTTGGCCCTCTTGTCCTACAGGTCAACTGCACTGAAAAATGGCTACAGCCCCTCTGAACTACTGATGGGGAGGCGATTGCGGACAAAGATTCCTTGGACTCACTTAAGGCTTGTTCCCCGTTTGCCAGACGCAGCTAAACTTCGAAATTTTTAAACCCAATACCGCGAAGAGCAGCGAAGACACTACAATAGATGATATGGCGTACGGCAAATTTCCGGCCATTTCGTCCCCTGATGTCATAATCAGTTCCACCTCTATCCACCATATTGGACTGTGACATCGTCATTGTCACGCGACAGGGGGTTGTTTCTACAATGCTATTGTAGATTTCGCTTCAAGTCTCAATGCGAGATGTGCTGTCTTCTAGTTGCTGCCACAGATGGTGCTTTAACCTCAGGGTGGTAGCAGAGCCCACGAAATCACGAAATGTGATGAGTAAGAGCAAACGCTCTTAAAATTGTGAAAATTTGAAAATTGCTTCACACTGTTATGGAAATATTTAAGGTAATGGTCCATTCATCCGATATGTAGCATAATAATCTTTAAACTGTTTCCATCATCGCATCAAACAGTTAAGACTGCCACAGAACAACAATGGGAAACGCTTTTGACGACAGCAAAAGTGTTCATAAAAATACAAGATTGCCGTCATGCTATCTGCAGATATATTGATTGTTGTAGCAATACGTCTTAGCTTATATGAAAAAAAAAATGCGTTCATAACTGTGTAGTTTCAGCTGCAGTATTCAACTTGCCTATAAAAATAATTGTTTTTTGGGGGGAAAGGAAATGGCGCAGTATGTGTCTCATATATCGTTGGACACCTGAACCACGCCGTAAGGGAAGGGATAAAGGAGGGAGTGAAAGAAGAAAGGAAGAAGAGGTGCCGTAGTGGAGAGCTCCGGAATAATTTCGACCACCTGGGGATCTTTAACGTTCACTGACATCGCACAGCGCACCGGCGCCTTAGCGTTTTTTCCTCCATAAAAACGCAGCCGCCGCGGTCGGGTTCGAACCCGGGAATATTCAACTTGCCTCATTCATGTTTCTGGGTTAAAGGTCTACTGAGTACACATTCATTCATATGCCACCTGCGAAGCAATGTCTCTACAAAGTATAAAAGCACGGCACATGAAAAACACCTTGTCATTTACCTAAGGGCAGCTAAACGAAATGTGTGCATTACCCTCTAAGGCATAGTAAACATTATGGATTTCAGTTGAGAAAACGGAAAAGCCAAATTCTACACATAGACGAATCGTGGGAACAGGTTCAGCAAGGACACACTATTTACTTGGTGACAATGAAAGAAGATTTTCGGTTTCTCATAGTATTCTACACTAGTTTATTCATAGTGTGCTTCCTTCAGTAAGAAGATAAACGAAGCATAAAGCCAGAATGCATTTTCGTAAGCGAGTTAAGACAACCGAATGCCCCACCCTCATGAAAGGCATTCTAACTCTCAATGAAAATTACGATTTCTCCTATCCACGGCTGTCGCTCTAATATGGCTTAACCGATGGCCTAAATGCGAAATGATTACTAAAATATAGCGTAATGTTTCCTGGTTTGTTTTTTCGAGCACCAGGCATCGACAACAGCAGTTGCGGGTATATTATTGCGGGTATATTGTGGAGAGTTAGCATTATTCCGTAAATTGCCTGCTTCCGTGAGCTGTAGTTCCAAAAAGTCCGAAGTGACGGCTCATTCATGTCGCACGTGAAGCAAATCACGGAATCAGCCCAATAAAAGGGAAGCTTCTGGATCTCTGCTGGTGGTCCCGCTTGGGCAAAGTGTAAAAATGTACGGACATGCGTCGTATATATGCCATGCAACAAGTCGGCTACTCTGGTTGCAGCCTTTGTAACCCGTCATTTACCAAGGGAAGCCTTGGTTCACCATTGGCGCCATGAGACGTTTGGACCAATCTCCTTGTGAATTTAGCACTACCATAACACTTGAGGACTAATGCAGTAAGTGGACGCAGCTGTCATTCGCAAAATGCATGTGGGTGTTTAGGGCGAAGGGTGGCATATATACTGCTGCTGATCCATGGCAGCTCCTGTCTAAAAGATGAGGTGGGGAGTAAACGCGGTAGACCTGCGCAGCGCACGAAATATAGTGCTTGCAAAGCATGTGTGCCCTTAGCCCTTGCACCCCATATCGGGCCGTGGCCCTAGCAGTCCACGAGAGAACCTCGTTCCGTTGCTCGCTCGCAAGCTCGTGTGTGCGCTCTTCCTAGGGCGCAGGTTAATCCTCTGTAGCAGCAGGCGTAGGTGGAAAATGTAGGGGTGGGGCTGATCCCATCCCTCAAATAACCTATATCCGCCCGCGGAGCGTTTGTAAATTTAACCGAGTGGCTTAAATGTAGCTTCAATAAATTAATGATACCGACCAATGCACCGTGTATCGATTCAAGCAAGCGGATTCCCATTTTTTTGCAGTCCACGTCTGCTGAATTGGAATTGACTGCACGTTTCATGCGCGGTCCTGATGACGATTATCTCTTGTTAAGTATTACTGGTTTCTGAGAAGCTTGCGGCGAAGTATATCGGTGTCGCTTGAAGGAGCTCCCCGAGGTAAGGTCTTGGTCTAATGTGCTTTTCAGCGGCGACTGGTGGTGGCGAATTATCCGTGCTGGCCATTGAGTCATTCCTCACCTGAGCTTTGGCATCGGAGACCTTTTTGTGCATTACATGTGCTGAAGCCCTTGTCTTCAGCATTGCTGCTCCTGTAGTGTATACGAGGCGCGCAGAGTTAATTCCAGGCGCGGTGTCCTTCTGTCTGCGTATTTCGTGGCATGGGTGCGACGCGGGTCCGAAATTGTAAGTAATGGAATAGCTGTATGGACTGGCAAACAGGAGGACCTAGCGCTAAGGATTCAATAATGCTGTGTCTGAGATCACACTGCAATGAAAAAGCCAGAACGTTTTTCTAGCGTTAAAATTAATTTCAGCGGCACGCGCAGGTAAACTCATATCTAGGAGAGCATCCACACCTGCATGCCCTTCTGGAAAGGGTCCCTTCCTCAAGGGATTAAACAGAAAGGAGGGAGCATGTGCCCTCGCTCGCGATACGTCCCTGAGCAACCCTTCATCTTGGCTGTATGATTACAACCTCAAGGACCAGCTTTCTAAGTGCCGCAAACACCGAAGAGAGAGACAGAAAGATTACAACTCATCCCCACCTGTCTTCCCCTTCCTCACACCTCACCCGCTGCGACTCTAATTACATTACACCAGTGGGAGGTAACTTCTTCTCTAATCACCTACATACCAAAGTAGAAGACTGGGCGAGTTGGTATGTACTCATACTGAAAAACAGAACACACAATACAGGGACGAAGAAAAGAAACAACACGAGCGCTACATAGCCTGGCCACCCTCGCTTCCAGGAATGTGTCGTCTATCTGACAACACACACACAAATTTCACCTGTTCATGCTGCACTCAGTCCCTGCTGTTCCTCGAACACGCATTCCTGCCCCTTCCTCATTTACCTACTGCTATAAAAGCTGGGCAGCTCCTACTGATGGGCTACGCCCGACAGTGCTGCCAAGGCTTGTTGGTCACATCGCCCTCGTGTTGTGAAAGAACCCACCTCGACAAGATGCACCCTCAGCCCACCGAATTAAGACACCGGCCCGGACGTAGGAAACGCTATAAAAGTTTTCTGTATCACTCGCGCAAAAAAATACCTTTTGAACATTATTAAGTTTCTACACATGAAAACGGCTCAAGGCCACAATTTTTTTAAATGGTATTCGGTTTGACAACAAAAACCGAAGCTCTTCAAGGTAGTAGGCTACAGGAGTACAGAGCGTGTTGTGTATGTGTTTCTGGTTCTTGCTTCAGTTTAATGGATTGTCTACTCTTGTTGTTACAAGTGGGCTTTTTTTAATTGGCTTATATAAGTTTGATGTTACCATAGGCCATTAATACGGGTGTCGTCGTCTAAGCAACGGTCCTTTGTTTACCATGCATTGATCAGTTTTCAGTAGCGAGTTTGATTTGCCAGGTTCGCAGGAAGTGGAGGTGTGGGGCGTTTCGACCAAACGAAAATCAGACAGCAGGCGCCGGTTATTGGCAGGAACACCCGCGTCGGTGCTTTACACTAAGGAAGAGCTCACTTTGCCATAGGATATCTGCATAAAGTCATTGCAAATGCAGCGTACACCCCGTACATACTTCGCCCACTGCGAAGAACAGCAGATCTACAACAAATAATACGGATGTGCCCATCTTTTTCGCGAGGGAGACGCAACATTTAGCACACACCAGATGACGACATGGCCACCCTAGCACACCAGATATGATCAAGTACCGGAGCAGAACGTAGCATTTCGGCATACGGCAGTGAGAGCGGCCTTTCGAGTAGTGTAGTAGATGTCGACTGACTTACGACGCGCAGTATTGAACGCTGCGAAACTGACCGACTAGAAGTTTGCTTCTGCCCCTACACGCCAATTCCTCCTAATTCTCCAAGAGGGGGTGAGAGCCACTCCAACCTTTAATAAACGTTTCATACAGATATTCATTGTACCACTCCACCAGTGAACCTCGTCTGCGTCAATTCGGGGGCTTTTGCCCCCACAAAACTGGCTACGATGGGTCGCTAGACTCGCACCGACATGGCGTCGTTGCAAAATCATGCTAACTCATATTGTTTAAGTCCGTACGCTTCGCGTACGGACTTAAATCACAACTTCTCCAGCAAATGTGATTCCTTTATATCATTACCTTTGTTCGACTGGACTGAGCGTAGGCCTCCAGCAGCGAGCAAAATAAGTTGTTACAAGATTGTTCCGTATCAAGTAACTCCCTCGTCTGAATTTTTCGTTTCGATGCGACTGCATGGAGTTTTTTCATGCCAAAGCACTGTTAGCCTCCTACCCCGCAAAATCAAAAGGTGGGCTTGAAGCCTCTGAGAGAGTGACGGAAGAGAAGGTGAGGCGCATAGCTGGCTCCCTTGGTCAGTGGATCACTCTGTGAGCTACGCGGCGGTAGTTATAGAGTGTTGTGCGGCACATGCGTTGGCTTTCACAACATTGGGGCAGAAGCGCGGCACTGGCGCAATAGGCTGGGCCTACCGCGGTTCGTCAGTGGTCACAGCGCTCGGCTACTGAGGCGGAGTTCTTGGGTTCGAACCCGGCCCAGGTGGCCGCACTTCGATGGACGCGAAATGTATAAGGCGCCAGTGTGCTGCGCGATATCATAGCACGTTGAAGATTACTAGATAATTGAATTTGTTCAGAAGCCCTCCAATAAGGCACCAATATCTCTATTAGTTATTTCACTCCCCCCTTCCTGCCTTTCCTTACGGTGCATTTCGGGTGTCCATCGTGGTGTGAGACACTTACTGCGCCATTTCTTTTCTTGACAAATCAACTTTCTAATTTTCAATTGGTCGTGATGTAGAGCTTTCGATCTAAAGGAAGGAAAAAGCGCTATCGCGTCAACTCTCACAGGCGGATCTTAAGCGGCTTCCCATTTTGACGCGACAGCGTTAAGGGTCCCGTGCCGCAGAAAAGCCGGTGTCGTCGGCGTCGGCGGAGTTGGCCGTAAGCGAAAAATGGCGCAGTATAGGTCACATCTCGGTGGACACCGGAACCGCGCCGTAAGGAAAGGGATTTTGCTTCCCTTACGGCGCGGTACGGGTGCCCAGCGAGAATTGTGACACAGGCGTCATTTCCTTTCCTTGAAACCAATTTTTTATTTAATTTTCCTTCCTTTACGGCCCCTTTTGGGTGTTCACCGAGATATGTGAGACAGGCGTCCTTTCTTAAATTGTCCAACGGGCCGCGCGTCGCGCCGAACGGGCAATGGCGTTCCGTGGACCCCTTGGCAACGCTGCAACACGTCGTCGCGTCTCGCTTATAAAGACGAAGCTTAAGCGTCCTCCAAATTTTTACAGCGAAAGCTTTACTGGCCGCGAACTTGCGATTTCGCCGTGGCGGTGCACCGAGGAGGCACATGATGTCACAACGCGCGCCTCGCCGCGATTATTTCTCTCTCTCTCTCTCTCGCTCCCTAGTCAAGCGTTCCGCGTACCTTTCCTCAGAATTTAAATTTCAATTTTCAGTTTTCTCTTTCTTCCTTCCCTCCCTAGTGGTTAGGGTGCTCGACTACTGATCAGGAGTTCCCGGGTTCGAACCCGAACGCGGCGGCTGCGTTTTTATTTAGGAAAAACGCTAAGGCGCCCGTGTGCTGTGCGATGTCAGTGCACGTTAAAGGTCCCCAGGCGGTCGGAATTATTCCAGAGCCCTCCACTACGGCACCCCTTTCTTCCTTTCTTCTTTCACTCCCTCCCTTATCCCTTCCCCTTCGGCGCGGTTCAGGTGTCCAACGATATATGAGACAGATACTGCGCCATTTCCTTTCCCCAAAAACCAATTATTATTATTATTACTTCCCTCTCTCCTTTGCCCCGCCGCGGTGGCTCAGTGGTTAGGGCGCTCGACTACTGATCCGGAGTTCCCGGGTTCGAACCCGACCGCAGCGGCTGCGTTTTTATGGAGGAAAAACGCCAAGGCGCCCGTGTGCTGTGCGATGTCAGTGCACGTTAAAGACCCCTAGGTGGTCGAAATTATTCCGGAGCCCTCCACTACGGCACCTCTCTCTTCCTTTCTTCTTTCACTTCCTCCTTTACCCTTCCCTTACGGCGCGGTTCAGGTGTCCAACGATATATGAGACAGATACTGCGCCACTTCCTTTCCCCCAAGAACCAATTATTATTATTATTACTCCCTCCTTTATCTCTTCCTTCACGGCGGGTGCCCACCGAGATATGTGAGACGGTTACTGTGCCATTTTCTTTCGTCAAAATCCAAACAAAACAAGTGAGCCGTCGGTGTTCATAGAGTTCATTGACGTTTTCAGTTTTGCAAAGGCCGTTCATTTTCACGAAAGGAAAGGCGCACAACCGGCTTCGTGGGTCAGTGGAGACCTCAATCTCGCTTTCATGTACGTGGCGTTGGTACCCTATACTGCAAAAGCCTGCTTTGATTGCGTTCCGCACACTGGATAGGCAGCGCGCCCTCCCTGCCACCCTGGGAGGTGGCATGCAGTTAATAGCTGATCGCTAGAGATTGATTACCAAATGAACGAACGCTAGCTATTGCTGCAGTGCTGAATGTAAGCCACAACGCTGTTAGCGCTAATGCATTCAGGCCACATCTCTCTCTCACCACCGCCACATGTATCAAAGCACGAATGAGGCGTCCGCGTATCCAGGGAGCTAGTTATGCGCCTTTCCTTTGCTCAAAACCATCGCCGCCTAGAACTTTGTCAACGCCAATGCATTCGCTTTGTATATTCTGGATTAGCTAAGCTAATCCACATTATTTTTTTTTGTCGCTACGCTGTTCAGCTGTCCGCCCACATAATGAGCCACTTATGCGCCATGCAGCGATGGCGTAGAGGTAGAACATCCGCCTCGCGTGCAAGAGGACCGGGGTTCAAATCTTGGTGCCGCGCAATTCTCCACCGGGATTAAAAAAAAAAAACCGCGTGTCGATGGAATTGCATAACCAGGCCTAGAGTGCGGCCTTATCTCGGTGACCAGAACCGACAACGCACTCTCTCACCAGAACAGGATTTGACACCCTGGTGTAGTACTTGGCCACAACCGTCTATGATCAAACCAATTAACCCTCGGCCCTCAGTCCCCAGCGGCTGCAGAGCAACTGACCACGGCGGCGGTCAGACCTGTGACGCAGCGGAGGGTGCTAAGAATCTCTGGCTCCGGACAGGCCGCCATTGGAATCTGAACCTGGCAACGTTTAACGCTAGAACTTTAGCTAGTGAGGCTAGCCTAGCAGTGCTGTTCGAGGAACTAGCGGGAATTAAATGGGATGTGATAGGGCTTAGCGAAGTTAGGAGGACAGGTGAGGCGTATACAGTACTAAAGGACGGACACATACCGTGCTATCGCGGGTTAGAGGATAGACGAGAACTAGGTGTGGGTTTCCTCATTAATAAGGATATAGCTGGCAACGTAGAGGAGCTCTACAGTATTAACGAGAGGGTAGCAGCTATAGTAATTAGGCTGAATAGGAGGTACAAGCTGAAAGTGGTGCAGGCCTACGCACCCACATCCAGCCATGATGACCAGGCCGTTGAAAGCTTCTATGAGGACGTAGAATCAGCAATGAATAAAGTAAAATCGCAGTACACTGTACTGATGGGTGACTTCAATGCGAAGGTGGGCAAGAAGCAGGCTGACGACCACGCGGTAGGTGACTATGGGATAGGCTCTAGAAATAGCAGGGGAGAGTTATTAGTCGAATTCGCGGATAGAAATAATTTACGGATCATGAATACCTTCTTCCGCAAACGAGAAAACAGGAAGTGGACCTGGAAGAGCCCCAATGGTGAGATTAAAAATGAAATCGACTTCATACTATGCGCTAAACCTGGCATCATTAAGGATGTGGCCGTCCTCGGAAGGGTGCGTTGCAGCGACCATAGAATGGTAAGGTCTAGAATTAGCTTAGGCTTGAAGAGGGAACGGAAGAAGCTAGCGAAGAAGACCATTAACGATTTAGCCGTAAGAGGGAAAGCACAGGAGTTTAGGATAGCGCTGCAAAACAGATACTCGGCTTTAACTGAGGAAGATGATCTTGATGTTCATTCAATGCACGATAACCTGACATCAATAATTACGGAGTGCGCAGTAGAAGTAGGCGGTAGGACAGTTCGAAAAGATACCGGGAAGCTATCTCAGGTGACGAAAGATCTGATTAAGAAGCGCCAAAACATGAAGGCATCTAACACTACCGATAGAATAGAACTAACGGAGCTATCAAAGTTAATAAATAAGCGCAAGGTAGCCGACATAAGGAAGTTTAATATGGAGAGAATCGAGCATGCTATAAAGAACGGAGGCAGCCTAAAAACAGTGAAGAGGAAACTAGGCATAGGTAAAAACCAGATGTATGCATTAAGAGACAAGCAGGGCAATGTCATTAGCAATATGGATAAGATAGTTAACGTAGCCGAAGAGTTCTACACAGACCTGTACAGTAGCCAATGTAATCAGAGCACTAATGAGAAAGACAGCAGTGCACAGCAATGCGTCATCCCGCCAGTAACGAAAGATGAAGTAAAGAAAGCCTTAAAAGCAATGAAAAGAGGAAAAGCAGCTGGGGAGGATCAGGTAACAGCAGATCTGTTGAAGGATGGAGGGGACATCATGCTAGAGAAACTAGCCACCCTGTATACGCAATGCCTTATGACCTCGACTGTACCAGAAGCTTGGAAGAATGCAAACATTATCTTAATTCATAAGAAGGGAGACGCCAAGGACTTGAAAAATTACAGGCCGATCAGCTTACTATCCGTTGCCTACAAAGTATTTACTAAGGTAATCGCTAATAGAGTCAGGGCAACGTTAGACTTTAATCAACCAAATGATCAGGCAGGCTTTCGTAAAGGATATTCTACAATAGATCATATTCACACTATCAATCAGGTGATAGAGAAATGCGCAGAATATAACCAACCTCTATATATAGCTTTCATTGATTACGAGAAAGCATTCGACTCAGTGGAAACCTCAGCAGTCATACAGGCATTGCGTAATCAGGGGGTAGAAGAGCCTTATGTCAAAATACTGGAAGATATATATAGCAACTGCACAGCTACTATAGTCCTCCATAAAGTCAGCAATAAAATTCCAATAAGGAAGGGCGTCAGGCAAGGAGACACTATCTCGCCAATGCTGTTCACCGCATGTTTGCAGGAGGTATTTCGAGGCCTGAATTGGGAAGAGTTGGGAATAAGAATAAATGGAGAATACCTAAATAATCTGAGATTTGCTGATGACATTGCCTTGCTGAGTCACTCAGGAGGTGAACTGCAAATCATGATCAACGAGTTAGACAGGCAGAGCAGATCGATGGGTCTAAAAATTAACATGCAGAAAACCAAGGTAATGTTCAACAGCCTAGCAAGGGAACAACAGTTCACAATTGGCAGCGAGAGCCTAGAAATGGTGCCGGAATACGTCTACTTAGGGCAGGTAGTGACAGCTGATCCGGATCATGAGAGGGAGATAACTAGAAGGATAAGAATGGGGTGGAGCGCATATGGCAAATTCTCGCAGATCATGAGTGGCAGTTTACCAATTTCCCTCAAGAGGAAAGTGTACAACAGCATAATCTTACCGGTACTCACCTACGGGGCAGAAACGTGGAGGCTAACGAAAAGAGTTCAGCTTAAGTTAAGGACAACGCAGCGAGCCATGGAAAGAAAAATGATAGGTGTAACGTTAAGAGATCGGAAGCGGGCAGAGTGGGTGAGGGAACAAACACGGGTTAATGACATCCTAGTCGAAATCAAGAGAAAGAAATGGGCTTGGGCAGGGCATGTAATGCGAAGGCAAGATAACCGCTGGTCTTTAAGGGTAACAGAGTGGGTTCCAAGAGAAAGTAAGCGTAGCAGGGGGCGGCAGAAGGTTAGATGGGCGGATGAGATTAAGAAGTTTGCAGGCAAAGGGT
This sequence comes from Amblyomma americanum, assembly GCF_052857255.1. Classification (NCBI taxonomy): domain Eukaryota; kingdom Metazoa; phylum Arthropoda; class Arachnida; order Ixodida; family Ixodidae; genus Amblyomma; species Amblyomma americanum. Next base: position 107,274,472 of record NC_135502.1, on the reverse strand, counting down.
GGATGCAGCTGGCAAAGGATAGGGTTAATTGGAGAGACATGGGAGAGGCCTTTGCCCTGCAGTGGGTGTAGTAGGGCTGATGATGATGATGATGATGCGCCTTCCGTTTACTCCTATCGAGGGGAGGGTCACTACGGCGAATATGTTTATATTTGGAAGTGGACAGTCTTATTTTTTTCGTGCAAGTGGGACCACAAGCCCGTCAAGTGCACAGGGAGGGTGGTAGAACTGAGACCGGAAACGGAAGACGGTAGGATATGCATGTGGGCGGGCGTAGAGACGACCAACCGCACAATCGACTGTGAGACGTCAAAACGGCCTTACAGCTCTGTGCTTCCCGGCCGCTGGCGCAATAACCAGATTTAGCTGCTTAATCCGCTAAATCGGTAAGCTTGGACGCGCTAATTATTAGTTGAAGTACGCTGTTCCGCTCCAGGGTTTTTCTAAACAACGTGGAGAAAGATCAAAGTTTAGATGCCCGCTAGCAAACACAGGTCATTGAGAACGCCATTGTCCACGTGGCGCCCAGCCAGAGTACCCTCAGGGGGAGGTGAAATTATGTGGGTGTATATTAAATTTGAGTCGATGTGTGTGCGATTGACTTTCAGTGAGAGTGTATTCACTTTAGAATTTCATCTGATACTGTTAGTACTATGTAAATTGCTGTGCGATGATCTGCGCTAGTTCCATCATTTTTACTTTCGCCAAGAGAGAGAGTGTATATTGTGTGTTGTTTGGCTCTTGTTTCAGTTTAGCGGATTGTATAGCCTTGCATTTGTATGTGTTTACTTTGTAATTGGCTCATATATACGTCATGTGAGTAAGGGGTATAAATACTGGTGCCCTAGACTAATAAAGGGCCTTTTGTGAACCGGTCTACTAGTGAACACCATCTTCGTCCTTTCGGGGGCTTTCGCTCCGACCAAGGAGTGCTTGGGCACCGACACTTGCCAGTCTCAGCACGGTGGCTGCTTCATAGATTTCATCACAAAATGATGGAAAGAGAAGAAATAACACTAGAATGATATGAAGTTTCAGGCGGCATTGAGGGGCTGATTGAGTGTGATATAAATCATGGGAAAATATAGGTAATTTGGCATCGGCTTGGACTTTGCAGCTGCGTAGTCGAGGAGGAAGAGGCCGAACAGATACAGTCTGCGCCAAAAGCCAAGTCGGAAGTGTTATCTGGAGGGGTCTTTACCAAACCTTTTCGTTACAGAGGGAGGTGAAGGCGCTGCTAAAATGGGTTTATAAGCTACTCTGAGGAAAGTACACTGCAATGAATTTAGGTATCTCTGCGCACATTTATATAAAAAGTTTTCAGCGCTGAGGGGCTAAAAAAACACACCAGCAAAAGGGCTTGTGTCACACTGCTGAAAAAAAGACATCTGATTGACAACCTAAAACTGTCAAGTAGCCCCTGCCCCGACGGTATCCCTACAAACGTACTTAAGTCCATTAAAATTATTTCCAGCCTTATCTTACAGATCATATTCATCCAGTCCTTAGCTTGCAGTTCGGTTCCAGATGAATGGAAACTAAGCATAGTAGCTCAAGTGTTCACATCAAGAAACCGCTTAGATTCGTAGAATCATTGCCCTATTCTATTAACTCTCATTGCTTTTGGCTAATAGAACACATAATTTGCTCCCAAATTTCAAGCCACCTTCGTAATGACTAATTTTTATTTACGAATCAGCATGGTTTCCACCCCGGCCTTTCATACGAGACCCAGCTCTTTGAATTCACTACTCACCTTCACTTTAACCTTGACTCGTGTTTCCAAACCGAGATCATATTTCTGGACGTCTCCAAAGCACTCGTTCGCGTCCTGCACCAAAGACTAACGTTTAAACTATCACGGCTGTGTATTGGTCCTCTGGGATTATCCTGAATTAACTGTTTCCTCTCGAACCACTTTCAATACACAGTCATCGGAGGAAATCATTTCGCTACTCACGAAGTAACCTCGGGTGTTCCCCAATGCTCCGCCCTTGGGCTGTTGCTTTTTCTAATCTTTGTAAATCACCTCCTCTCTGGCATAGCATCGTTCATTAGTCTGTTCGCTCACGACTTCGTGTTATACCGTCACATTTCTTCTCACGATGATCAGCTAACGCTTCAGAACCGCTTACGTAAAATTGAAGAAATGTGCTCACATTGGATGATAGAACTGAACGGGACTAAATGGAATCTCATGCCTGTCTCACGTAAACATTGTAACATTTCATATGCATATTCACAAAACTCAACTATCATGTCACAGGTTCAGTCTTACAAGTATCTAGTTGTTCTATGCAGCAATAAACTAACATGAATGAACATATCACAAAACTAGCCGCTGATACTTCAAGAACAATGGGCTTCACTGGAAGGTTGCTTTCACTATCAAAGCTATCCATTCGTAAACTTGCGTAGGAAACTTTCATTCGCCCTAAGCTCGAATACGCATCGGTCATTTGGTCCTCTCATCAGGCGTACCTAATCAACGAAAGTGAGTCCATTCTTCGCGCCGTCTGTTTTAGATCTTCAAATTATGACTTGCTACAGCATTAGCAGTATTAAGACATCTCTCAATATCAGCCCACTAGCCCTTATACGCAAAATTTCTCGCTTCTGCCTGTTCCATAAAATTTAACACAACTTCCCTAATGTTCGTTATTCTCTACTAGCACCTCCCGTGCGTGCATCATCTCGTCAATTTAACTCCATGAGCATCCGGCGCTTACATGGAATTACTAACGGCTTCTACAAATCTTTTTTACTAGCCGCAATTCAGGACTGGAACCAGCTTCCGGAACATATTGTAATTGAAGGTGATCCAGATAAATTTAAAAAAAATGCCTGACATGTCATCTTACATCGTAAATTGTAGCTTCATGTTCATTTTCATTACAGTACCTGCATCATTGATGTGATTTTGTACTCGAGCCTTTTCACTGTTTTGTGCTTCTGTTTTGGCCATATTTTTTGTGTTCTTTTAATGCGTTACCTCCCAGTGCCACATACGCAATGCCCAACCCGGAGCGTTTAAGGGTACAATAAATGTTGAAGGTGACGATGTTTTCAATGCAGACTGCTCTCAGTTGGACTGCTTGAGCGATAGCACTGTGCAATAATACCTTATCATTCATTTTCTCTTTGATATGAGCAATGTGCTCTAGTAGAAGTAGTGGAAGAAGTGCGCACTGATTCTCGCCGCTGCACGCGCTGCTCGTTCCGCACCAGCTCCTCGTGTGACGCCATGAACGAGCTGCCGTGCTTGCTGAGACTGCGCCCGGAATCCCGCTCGTCGCAGCTGCCTTTCACCCAGGTTCCGCCGCCGCAGTGGAAGCTCCGCAGGTCGGTAAGCTCTTCCCTCCTGTCTGCAGCCATGGTTATTGTCCGAGCTGCTTCGGTCATCCCGACCCGGAGCAACTCCAACGCCGAGACGGCGCAACACCAATGCCCCTCCTGCGGGACGCCTTGCGCCTATGATGCTGTGAGCCTGCCATCGAGTTCCCGGTCTCTGCGACGGGCTTTGTCACCGCTGCTCTTGGCATGCACTGCACCTGCGAAGGGGAATTTCCGCAAGTTCATCATCTCTACTCTGTGGTGCTCTGCTGTCCTGGACGCCGTCGGAGCTTCTGCGCTCGCCCACCCTCGCGCCTACGCCACCACCCAAGCAGGGCGATGGCGCTGCCGCCGTAGCTGATTCCCAAAACAGGTACGATACGAATGTCATGGGCTGAATTGGTTTCTGTATCTCCACGTAGCAAAAAGTGCACGATACGCGTCAGTGATGGAAGGAACTGCCGTGCAGTAGCAGGTTTCTTTCGCCATCGCGTTCCTCCAACTCTTCGCTGATTTTGAGTCGCAAGCGCTTTCGTTACGATATGGCTTTAAACTGGCGTTTTCCCGCCGCATGAAAGAACGCAGCGCTAAGTACTGGCAGGCCTATAGCATTGATTTTTGCTGAAATAAGGAGGTGCTGAGATTTTTCTCTTTTACTCACAGAGTTCTTATTCTGCTTCCTATTGTTTACAAGATGACTCTTATATTTAAAATCAGCGCAGATACTGCCGTATTACCAGTGGGTCTCATCAGCGCTTAGGGAGGCTAAGCCATGAGGTCATTATTAATTGATTAATTAATAATGGCCTCATGGCTTAGGGCGACTATATAAGCCAAGTATGACTTAAATAGCAGCCGGTCTTATGAATGGTTTTCTCTTAGTGAAACAGTGCAACACACAGTAATGAACCATTAATTATTTTTTCTCTAGCTTTTCAGTTTTGACCCTCAGATAGATAAATCTTAAACGATGATGCTTGCCAAAACACTGCAAATGTGGTGCGGTTACACCACACAGCACAGCTGTGTCACCACTACGCACCTACGTTTTGCCAGAGTTCCAAATTTGACCGCGTTCGCTAGGGACTATTCAAATGCCTGCTCTAAAGCTAGTGTTTAAAACCTAAGCAAGTTATCTCGTATACTTGCCGCATCTAGAAAATCTTGTTTGAGTTGGGAATCTGTGTTGTGTTGTGCTTTTTTTCGCATATGCGAGTAAGGGTAATATGCTGCAAACGCAAGGCTAAATTTGTCAGCTTTCTGGAAAGGAGCTATAATTTGTTTGCAGTTTCAAGGTTGTAGGTATGAACTTGGCATAACCCTAGCACTCTATGTTCTCTGCAAATTGCGTAGAGTTGGCACATTACTGCACTTGGGTGGATGCTAATGAGTAATTACTACCTTATTACAAATTTACTCCACCCATGGGGCTTCCCCTTAACACTTTACCAACGCTGTTCCCACTTCGAGTTATTATTCAATTCGCTCTCGCCCTACCATAAGCTTGCCGTCCCGGTCTGCTCAGTTAGTAGAGCGGCCGCTCCGTTCAAACGGTGGTCTCGCGTTCGAACCCCGGACCAGGAGGAATTTTTCATTAACTTCGAAGCTTTTGGGAAAGCTGTATAGCTTTCCTTTGTAGCCGTATGGCTGTGTTCGGGTGGATGCCAATGAGTAATTGCACCCTTATTAGAAATTTACTCTAGCTTCGGGGATTTCCCTAAAACATTTGACCAGCTTCAATCCGGAAGGCAACCGAGCAGCAGTTTTTATACAGAATAAAGAAGAAAGTGATGCGCGCGAGCAAAGATCAGCAAAGTTCGAACACGGAAATAACGAACAAATACGCGACCTATTCTTTATCGTCACCCACAACCAATAACGCAGCTCGAACAAGCTAAACAAAAAGGGGGAAGGAAAACAGATGCGGAGAAAATACAAAAATAAACAGCGAAGTCAAACAGATATAAAATGATGTCGATGAAGCCAAACACCATCACGGCTAAACACGTAAGAATGAAATGTTATAAAAACAACAACGTAGCGACAGCTGTGCGAGTAATATGAGAGGAGTAAAAGCGTTAAAACCAATTAAAAAACAGGAAAAGCGTGCGAAAAAACTCAGAAATTGAAACTGCTAAAAGATGACGAGGTAAAAAGCGTTAACACCGGTTAAGACAAAAGGCCCGAAAAAGCCGGTTAGAATGATAAAAAGTGAAGATGGTCTTGTACGTTAAATTTAACAGACAACACAGCCTAAAAAGAACAATGAAGCATGAAAACCTGGCGATAAAATCGATGATGAAATAACAGATGTTTGTTGGCAGAAAATTAAGAAAGGAGAGCTTGTAAAAAGTGGGCGCGAGCAAAGCATCGCAGGAAAAAACCAAAAGGATGCACAAAATCATGTCGAGGCAGAAAAGAATGAACACAGTTTTCTAACAGGGCGGCTGACGGTGTGCTAACGCACTCATCCTTTTAGCTTGTTAATAGTGGCGGCTTCTTTGCATTCTCGGTTACTTTATTTTTGCTCTTTGCCGGTATTTCTCTTTCCTTGAAGTTCGGGGAGAGGCGTCGTCAGGAATTGGAGTCTCGGCAGTGGATTGCCAAATCGCCAGTATTAGCTTTATGCTCTAATACCTTTTTGTCTATCGGCCGGTTGCTGTTTAGCTGCTGTACTTCCTGCCGTAAGGTTAAGGGATTGTATAAGCGACGCCCTATGAGCACGTTGCGACAGATTCCCGATGCTTAGTTGGGGATTCAGGAACTTTTGCACGAGACCCATTGACCCGCCTGCACAGTCCAGAAAGACGGCGAGAAGCAAAGAAAAGAATGTCAACCCGTGCCCTTTTCCCAATTCTTTTAAGATTGTGCGACACTGCGTGGACGTTGTGTATTGCAGCTATCTTTTTATTTCAAAGCCGCCCATTCCTTAAGATTTGGCTCTTTCCTTGCCTAGTTCTTAACATTTTCTCTCCCACTTAGGACAGGAATAAGACCAGGTACCCAGAATTGAGTTTTCTCTGCGCTTGGTCTAAGGAACTCCTCCCTATACTGTGCTCACAGGACTTGAGTAAAGGATTGTTGAAGGTTACCTCGATTATATGTCTTTTAACTAATATTAAATGCGCTGAATCCAACGATAAAAGTGGCTCATCATCCATTGGCTCGAGGATCCAGCAGACGTGATGGGGCGAAAATTGCAGATTAAGTTGTTGAAAGCTATTGAAGCCATTTTCCGGTTCTTCATGAGTTAAAACAAGATGACAAAAACACTAAAAATGGCTAGCACCTTGGAAGCTTCGGCCATGAAAGCATTTTCTGGACAGTCAAGAACAATTAGATAGCCGTCGACGTATAACAATATTCAAGATAGGCGCAATGCAAGACCCAATACATATGCCCTCCTTCTGTATAAAAAGAGATCCGTTGTACTCAGCATAAGTGGCCCTAAGATAGATGGACAACATTTCTAAACGGCCACTAGCAGAAATGCTGCAGGTAATTTGAAAGCCAAAGTGCTTCTCACAATGTTCCTTAACGAACTTGCGAGCAACACACCTTGCACTTCACCAATGGTTACATATGAGGTTCGATCGGCAACTACCCTACGGTCCGGAGCTACTCAAGGACGCTTGAAATTCCCGGGTATATGTGAGCGACCAATGATAGAGGACCAAACGGATGCGAAATAGACAGAATAAAATGGACACCTTACGGAATACGGCCCCTGGTTGATACGAACCGATTTATGCTTCCGTGCACTTCGGACTATCGAAATAGTAATAGCAACAATATTAGCAGTTGCTGTAATAATAGTGGGCTCCGTCAACAACATTGCCACGCCGAGGTGAGAAATCACATTTGAGACCCTTCACATTTTCACTAGCTCAAGATTTAAAATGCACCACTACGCCATGAACATTGGTTTCGATATATGCAAAGCTGACTCGCTCCTCGAGTGGGCACCACAAGTCCCCTGTAAGGGAAAGACTTAAAGAGGGAGTGAAAGAAGGAAGAGAAACAGGTGCCGTATTTGAGGTCTTCGTATCAATTCCGCCCACCAGGGGATGTTTAAGGAGCACTGTCATGGCATGAAAACGAGCACATTTTGCGTTTCACCTCCATCGGTATATTTTGTCTCGCAGTCGAAATGTAGTGCCTGTGGGCCTGGTACTGGGCTTTACAGCTGTAGGCAGGCGGGATGCGCACGTCTATCGCATTCTTCTTCCTCGTGACGGAAGGACGAGATATGCCGGGTTGTTTTTGCGCCTCTCTTCTGATTATAGGTGGTTTTTATTCAAGCTGCCCTTGCATAACCGTTGGTATATTCGTGCTCATTATAAGCCGTGCTTCTGAGAATTGAACTGATGCTGCAAACCAATTCTTACTCAGGGATGCTGCCGGGGCGCCATGGGGGACTCTGCTCTGGGAAAGCGGCTCTGGGGACACGGACTCTGACCTGAGGTCCCGCAGCATCCAGGCAGAGCCCGTTGCTGAGAGCAGTACTCAGACAGACTGCAATGCGCCACCGGCGATGGCCTGCCGGACATTCCGTTATATGCTGGCGCAATTGCTGGCGTGCCCAAATACTGACTTTTTTTTATTTCGGATTCAGTGCGTGAAAATATGATCTTGATATTCCTTCTGTGCCCATTCGCAAGAAAATAAACTCTGGCGACAGAAACCCACCGCCAGGAAAAAAAAAAATATTATTTGGTCCTTCGTAGGTTGTGCAGGTGCCGTATACGTAGATACAGGATCTCTTAAATATTACGTGAGAACCGCGGAATTTTGAATACGTAGCAGGTGATTGTGCTGGACAGTACTGGTAATGCTGTGGACGGCACTCCGTAGGAATGTGGAAATGCGCTGTTGACGTCACTTCGTAGAGAATTGCTCAGGTTTATAGAGTGAGCTTGTTGACGCTGAGCAAGGCAGTTTTAGCAACTGCCTTTCGTGTTTAATGCCCCTTTTTGACCGGCACACACACAGGGTTCCTCAGAAGTCTGCTAACTGATTAGAACTAATCGAACACACGAGGAAAGCCGACAGTGAAAAGGTCCCAGTATCATTCGCCGCGCTGAAACCTCTGTATAGCCGTGGCCACCCGAAAAAGAATTTTTCTTGACCTCAGGCCGCGAACTGCGGTTTATAAGCAAAATGTACAGATGCTTCCGAAATTTAAATGCAAAAAGCTACTTTGGATCTTGCCTTTAGAGAGTAAGGTTGTGGAAAAATGATGTAATCATGACCTTCCAACATTCCTCTTAAGCGTAACTGAATTATTTTTATGGCATCGAAGACAATCACACCCACATTTACGCCCTTGAAACTACCACCGCTTCCCCGCGCTGCAGAAGATTTTACTGGTAAATAGTTAACGCGGAGGCTGCTCTGGTTTTGAAGATTAACTATATATAAAGCCGACTTTCCAGAGTAATTGTAGCCTTCAGTACTAAGGGCTGTCCGGCTGTGCACACTGCCTTGCGCTAACACTGGTGTGATGCATTGACACCTCGAACCTTGCACCGCAGAAGGTCAGTTCGCTCCGCATGGAGTCGTCGTCAGAGCCAAACGATTTCTTGTTTGACGCTCAATAACATGCATCATTCCACAAACATTAAACAGTCAATTTAATTCTATATAATCATATGTTCCGGTATTACTCATTTCTTTGGGCGGCACTTATAACAAAGTTCGGTGGATCTGAGATGCAAGGCACGCAGTAGCTCATGCAACAAACAGCATATGATCCTCACATTGTGCACTTTGGTCGGCATGCCGCATGTTTTACTTAGTTATCTGACTGCGGTGGCGAGTTGGAATCCAACTTATCACACCGGCAAGATACAACATAACCAGGGGTGGATTACCAGGCACTGAGTTCCCAAAACCGAGCTTTAGAACCAAGACAGCCCTTTGGATGCGCACTTGTCATATGCATCGAAGCTTGCACCTTTTTTGGAAGAAACTAGAGCTTAGGGATTGTATGAATGATTGTGCTCTGGTGGGAATCCGCTGGCTTGCGGTGTAGAGTCCACTTGCAGTCCACTGATATTTTAGCTGCCGCTTTCGTCACAAGCAGTCACTGTCGCGGTGCAGAGCGCTGCAGCCTTCGACAACGCAACGTTCAAGATACCACCGGCGACAGTGTCTGGATCTGGACTAAGACCGTCAGCAAGGATTTAACTAAAAGCGCCTACGCAGGTGTTACGGTCTCCGCCGAGTTCTGCGCTGCCTGTATCACTTAACTATGGGCAGTGACTGACGTAACCGAATAATTGAAAAAACGCAACACTGTTTGAGGAAGGCCACAAAACGTTCAACGCTGCCGCATATGCCGTCACACAGTTTGTACTTTAAACTTCGGTATATACAACCTGCCTGGCTCATATTTCTGGGTCAAGGGCCTACCGAGTACATATTCACATTAATATCTCTCGCGAAAGTAGAAAACTGCGGCATATTAAAAACATCTTGTCATTTATCCAAGGAAAGTTAAACGAAATGCGTGCATTTCCCACTAGGGCAGATGAACAATTAATATGGCTTTCGGTTGAGAAAAGTAAAAACCCAAACTTCTGCGTATGGACGAACAGGTGGAACATGCTCAGCAAGGAGGCACTATTTACTCGAGGACAAAAGAAGGAAGTATTCTAAGTGTTGTTTCCTCCCTCAGATGATAAAGGAAGCATGAAGGCAGAATGAATTTTCATAAGTAAGTTAAGACTTACGAATGCCACACCCGTACCAAACCATTTCTCACTCGGAATGAAAATTACCATGCCTCCTATCGGTGGATTTTCCTGCCTCATGAATTAAGCTATGGCGTAATGCGCAATGATTAGAGAAATATACCGTTTCCTGGTTTGCTTTTTCTTGTACTGGATGGTGAAACAGCTCATGCGTATATATCACCGGGATCTTTTGGCTTTCAGAGAATTGGCGTTATTCTGTAAACTGTCTGCTTCCGTGAACTGCATTTGCTGAAAGTTTGATGACACACGTTAGTCGAATCCCAGAATCAGCTGCATAAAAGGCAAGCTGCTGTATTTCTACTGGTGGCCGCGCTTGGGCAAGGACGAAGAAAACCATTACGTAGATGGGTCGCATGCATATCGTGCAACAAGTCGGCTACTCCTGCCGCGTCTTCTTTGTAACCTATACTTCACCGAGGCAAGCCTTGGGTCATCTTTGACACCAAGAGACGTATTGATCAATCTCCTTGTAACTTCAACTCTGCCATAACACTTGTGGACTAATGCAGCAAGTGGCCGCAGGTTTCATTCGCAAGAGGCATGTCGGTGTTTAGCACGAACTGTGGCCTGCCGGCAGCTGCTGATGCAGAGCAGCTTATCTCTAGACGGTGAGGTGGGAATTGAACGCGGTGGACCTCACGCCGCAGACGTTAGTCCTCGCAAGGCACGTGAGCCCTCAGCCCCTGCTTTACATTTCGAGCCATGCCCCTAACAGTCCTCGAGCAAACCTCCGTTGCACGCCCAACTAAACACCTATCTACTCGAGCATCCACACGTGCCCGTCCTTCTGGAAAGGGCCCCCGGTCAGCCGGGAATAAAACTGAAGAAATGGGCATGTATCCTCGCTCGAGACACGTCTCTGAATAAGCTTTCATCTTGGACGAACGATTGCAACCCCAAAGACGAGCGTTCTATGTATTGCAAACACCGAATAGGCAGACTGAGAGATTACGACGCTTCCGGCGCCTATCCTTCCCTTCCCCACCCCTTACTCGCTGGGAATATACTTACATTGGACCAGTGCGAACTAAATGTGTACTTGTGACCTCTACAACGACCAGAGCTTGAATGGCCCTGACCACCCCCGCTATAGGGTATGTGGCGTTTGTCCCGACTAAACACAAATATATTTCACCTGCCCATGCTCCCTTAAGTCTCTGCTGTCCCTCAAACATTTTTGCCGCCCCCTCCCCCCCTCCCCCCCCCTGCTCCCCCTCCTCATTTACCAATTGCTGTAAAAGCTTTTTTGCTCCTCCTGATACGCTATAGTATACGCTCAACACTGCGGCCCGTGCTTCATGCCCACATCGCCCACACGTTGCGAAACGATCACACCGCGCTGATCTGCAACTTCAGCCCACCGACTAAAGACAGCGGCCCGGACCTGCAAGACTCTATAAAAGCTTTCTCTCTCAGTCGCCAAGAAAAGTATCTTTCGAATATTGTCAAGTTTTTTACTCATACAAAGGAGGCGCACCTTACAAACCAGTACCTGCGCTTGTCGCAAACGGAGTCGGGTCGCCGCCTTCTTGCGCGACTCCATATGCAACGCATCACTCTCACGGAAGACCGTTTTCGCATTCCAGAACTGTGGAGACGCGCACTTCATGTGCGACATCTTCCAGCCAACATGTTGCACGCAAAGGATAATGGTCAATGCCTGGCACGAGCGCAAGCCCTAGCCCGACATTATGGCAACAGAATAGGTGCGTAATACGTGGACGCCTCCGGCCCTCACCATGGGGGTGGTACACGGCCACGGTAGGTCACAGCAGCAACACAGTTAACGTCCTCACCTTCAGAGACCGCAGAGCAACACACGCAGAAGAGGTCGCGATTGCTCTCGCGGCCTCACATTCTGATTCAAAATACAAAATCCCCGACTCGCAACGCGCCTGTCGGAACGTCGAACAAGGCCGGACTCCCTTCCTAGCCAATAGCATCTACCAGAATTGCGTACGGGATACACACCTCACACACCGTTACCTTATAAGGGCCCCTGCTCATCAGCGGTTGGCAGCAAACTATAGGCGGAGACTCAGTCGCCCGCGCGCTCTCTCACAGGGCTGTTTTCTCCTCCCCACCAAATCAGGAACCACGATTTTAACCCGGTCTGTACTTTCAAAGGTATTACAGCATGCTATCAAGATAGTGATCGCCTTACCCCTGCCCATGTAAAGGCCTCAAGAAGGCGGATGAGCTTCTCCTTCTCCGCCTTCTCACTAATACATTGCTGTGCCCGCAGCCCGAAAACTCCTTCACTACTCCTTTAGCGGCATCTGCCCGCCCTGTAGAGCGGTTTCTTCGGATACCTACCACATGGTGTGGGCCTGCCCCTCCAATCCGGCTATTCCCTTCATTCCCAACCCAACCAGGTAAAACTGGGAGGCGACACTGCTCGGCTGTCACAACTTACAGGCCCAACCCAAGCCTTAGTCGGGCGCGCCCGTGCGGAGGCCACCGGCACTGGGCTCCCGAACTAAAAACCTCCACCTAGCTCCGAAAAAAGTTTTCAGAGCTACAACAAGACACCAGCAGCAAAGCTCGTGTCACTCTGTTGCAAACAGTCTTGTGTGATGTTTCCTGTGCACAGTTCTCTCAGTTCACCTGCCTTATTAATAGTACTGTGCTATCGTACCTTTCTCGATCATACTTTCTCTTTGATCCGAGCACTGTGCTCCCGTAAAAGATGTGAAAGAAGCGGGCACTGATTCTTGCCGCCGCACGCGCTCCTCGTTCTGCACTATCTCCGCGTGTGCCGCCATGAACGAGCATTTGTGCTTGATGCAGCTCCGGCCATCATCCTGCTTGCCGCCTCTGCCTTTCACCCTGCTTCCGCCAGCGCAGAAGAAGCTCCGCAGAGCGGCAAGCTGTGCCCTCCTGTCTCCAGCCATGGTCATTGCCCGAGCTCCTGCGGTAATCCCCACCCGCAGCTACGCCACCGCCCAGACAGCGCGACACCAATGCCCGTTCTGCAGGACGCCTTGCGCAGACGGCGCTATGAGCCAGCCATCGAGTTCCAGGCCTCTGCGACGGGCTCTGTCAAAGCTACTTTTGGCATGCATTCCATCTGCGAAGGGACATTTCGGCAGGGTCACCATCACTGCTCTGCGGTCTGGAGTCCTGGACGCCTTCGGAGCTGCTGCGGTCGCCTACCACCGCGCCTACGCCACCACCCATGCAGCGCGACGCCGGTGCCCCCGTAGCTGCTTCTGAAAACAGGTACGGTACAAACGCCATGGGCTGAATTGGCTTGCGTAGCTTCACATTGGAAACGGCGCAAGATATGAGACAGTTATCGAGGACAGCGCTTCTAAGTAGCACGCCTCGTTCACCTTCGTGTTCCTCCAGCTCGTCGCCAATTTTCAATAGCAAGCGCTTTAACGACGATCCAGTTTTAGGCTACCGTTCTCCCTCCACACGGGGAACAAGCTCCGCTAATCAAGTACTGCACTCGACTATAGCAGCTCCAATTTGCAGAAATATGGAGATGTCGAGATTTTTCTTTTCGACTCAAAGAATTCATATTCTGCTTCCTATTGTTTACAAGATTACTGGTGCATTATTTCAGATCAGCGCAGATACTGCCGTTTTACCAGTCAGACCCTTCGGTGGAATTTAATGATCGCCTCATTGCTTAACGGGACTGTAAAAACCCAGTATGAGTTACATAGCAGCCGGCCTTATGAGTGGTTTTGTTTTAGAGAAACCATGGAGCTCATAGTGAAATGAACTCATAAAAATATTTTTTCTTCACCTTTTCACTTGTACCCTCAGCTAGATAAATCTTAAAAGGAAGCTGCTTGCCAAAAATCCTGAAAATGTGCTGACGTTACACAATACAGCACAGCTGTGTCCCACTGCTACAGGTTTAAATTTTGCCATAGTTAAAATTTTGATCGCGTTCATTAGCGGCTATTCAAATGCCTGCTGTAAAGCTAATGTTCAAAAGTTAGGCACGTTATCTCGTGTACTTCACTGCCTGTGGGAAAGCTTCTTGCTAGAGTGGTAGATTTGTGTTGTTTTTATCGCACATGTGACTCAGGCTAACATCCTGCAAACGCTAGGCTAAATTTGTCCGCTTTCTGGGAAGGAGCTAAAATTTGGAGTTTCAAGGTTTTAGTTATTAAACTTGGCCAACCCCTAGCACTCTGTCTTCTACGTCTGGCATATATTTGGCAGATTAGCGTTGAATCAGTGATCAAAGAAGCGAAGACAAAAATATCACTGTTATTACATTTTGTAATGTTATGTACAAAGGCGAATGCTTGCAGTTTGAATTGTTTGTACAAAATAGATACTGCATACTGCTAGAGGACGACTGACTTGCCCATACTGCAGCTTAGAGGGTCGCCGCTTGGAGCTGGTGCGATGATATGACTCGATCAAACGGGTAGAGGATTAAAAATGATTGCAACTGTAACTATGTAATAAGGCCAGTACTTAGATCCAGTTTATCTATTTAATAAGGCCAGTACTTAGATCCAGTTTATTATTCCCAGACAGTTCAAGCGTGATTTATTTGCTTAGCCGCTTAGGAACAAAGGTCAGATAGTTGTAACTAACTCATTGTTAAGTCCGCTAGATATTGTTGCCTAAAACAGAAGCGTTTGATTTGTCTAGGGCGGCTTTGTATAAGAAAGCCTGAAAATTTCATGTATGTTAGCTTGAGTGATTTTAGCCTACGCAACTACAAAGCATTTTGTACCTTAGAGCAAACTGTATCTCTTGCTTTCAGTGGTTTACGACTCTTGGTGTTAATGAGAGCAGCAATAGTTGTGCCAGACACGTAATACCTGCGCTCCTGCCTGCAAGTACTACTGCTGTAGAATCTCGTTATTCCGAAGTCGCATTATTTGAACTTCCTGTTCATTCTAGCTAACCTGTTGTCCCGTCAAACTGGTGTATATAGGTTGGAGGAATAGCCGACATAATTTGTATGGATCAACGTTTCACACGGTTAAGTAGAGTAGGCCACGCAGGAGACCTACAACAGCCACCGAAATCTCAAAGCGAAGAGCGTCGCTTGTGACCAATAATGAATGGTTGCGCACCAATAATCAAATCAAATCAAATCAAATCCTTTTATTCAGCATTTTTTTTATAATAAGCCAGGAAAAAACATTGGGACAGGAACAAAAAGCTACTATCCTAGTAGCTTGACGGGGTTCCTGCCCCTGTCTTGGCATGGGTAGCAGACAACAGGCACTTATGTACAAAACTTAAATAACGCCATAATCATACACGCGCTCAAACACAACATCGCATTAGTCATTTACAGGTCAGATTAACAACAACAATAAGACAGAAAACATAAAAAGGATAGAACATTCAAATGCACATTTGTGTCAAATACAGTCTTTGCCACTCCGGAATCATAAAAAAAATAGCAGAGTTACATGGTTTGTGATATGAGGTATTCTTTCGATTTTTTCTTTGAGATGTTACATATGTCAATATTATTTGCTTCCAATAGATTAAGGTACTTCGGTATGTGGTACTGTAGTCTGTGTAGGCCATAATTTGTGCGTGAAAAGGGAATTGACCAGAATTCTCTTTTTCTAATGGGATAGGGTGCTTCTGGATTTTTCCTGAGATTACAAAGCTTTATAAAAGTGACGCTCTCATCTTTTATGGCTTCTTTATATTTCATAATGAGGTTAAGTTGATGGACATGCTGTAAAGAAAGCACATTAAAGGAGGAAAATAGTACTTGTGTATGGGCATCATAGGGAGCATTTGCTACGTGACGAATGGCTTTCTTCTGCAGCAGACGCAATTTGTTTATGTTGCGTTGGCTTGTGTCAGCCCAGATAAGGCTACAATAATTGATATGGGGGAGAAACAAGGAATTATAAAGCGTACGTTTAATTTTCACTGGAAGCATGTGCCGGAACCGAGAAAGCAAACCCGTAGCTTTCGCTAGCTTTCCTGCCACATGGTCCACGTGCGTATTCCAACTTAAGTTTTGATTAAAGATTACCCCTAAGCTTCTAACTTCACTTGCTAGTTTTATTTCCTCTGATCCAAGCTGCATGTTGAGATCCCTAGTAATATTTTTTTGCATAGGCGCAAATAACAGAGCTTTTGTTTTGCTAGTATTGATTTCTAAACCGTTTGCTTTAGTCCACTGAAGCAATTTCATTAGTGTTGTATTTGCGGAAACCTTTAAATCGTTTAAGCAATTCGACTGGAAGAAAAGGCTAGTGTCATCTGCATATATAATGAAATATGCATGTCTGCTAATATTTATTATATCATTTATATAGATGTTAAACAGTATCGGTCCCAATACGCTGCCCTGTGGTACCCCTGCAGTAATATTTAGTACACTAGAACGCCATCCATTAATTACAACACACTGCTTGCGATGATTAAGATATGATTTAAGAAGTGTACCAGGAATACCGCGGAAACCATAATGGTCTAATTTGGTAGACAGGATTGTATGGTCGATTCTATCAAACGCTTTTGAGAAATCGATAAAAACACCCAAAGTAAGTATATTTTCCTCACAACCTTTAAGCAATAATTCTTTCTGAGTTAAGAGGGCCAACTCTGTAGATCGACCTTTACGAAATCCAAATTGCTGCTCCGAGAGAATCATATGCTTGTCACAGAAAGACATTACTCTCTTGCATATAACCTATTCTAATCCTTTGGAAAAAATGGGTAGCACAGAGATTGGCCGATAGTTTGATAAATTGTTTTTGTCACCAGATTTATGTATAACACTTACTCTGGAACACTGCATGCTTTCTGGGAAAGTACCTGCTTGTAAGCAAGCATTAAAGATAAAACAAAGTTGGGGTACTAGAAGGTCGAGGACATATTTTACAGGTCTCTGGCCTTGCTGTTCTTTAGAGACATGAAAACAGAATATATTTCTTCACTAGTGCATGGCTCAAAGAATGCAGTTTTAGAATTTTGTGAGCTTAAGAATGTTTTAGCGGCTTTCCTGTCAACCGCGTGCGAACACGAGGAGAGAGTTGCAAAGTGTTCATTAAACTTTTCTGCAAGTTCTTCGCCCTCAAGTATTTCATCATTTAGTGTTAAATGAAATTCACCACTGTGGCGAGTGCCAGAGTTCAAGAGTTTGCCGAGTTCGCGCCATAAGACATCACTTTTTGTACAGAAAAAAAGATTTACAAAGTAAGTGTTTTTAATTTTACGTAAAAAGTTTGTTACATAATTTCTGTATTTTTTGAAAGCTGCAAGGTCATCCAGGTTCTTTGTTTTTGTGAACTTCTCATACAATTTTTCCTTCCTTTTTATCATCACAAGACATTCATTGTCACCCACGGCTTACGCAGTTTTTTACACTTCTTTACCAGTTTAAGTTTAAGACAGGAATAGTAACATGTTTTGAAAAGGGCCATAAATGTTTCATAGGCTCTTTCAGCACATGTGCATTCAAACACTGGGTCCCAACATATGAGTGAAATTTCGTTTCGAAATATTTCTAGAGTCTCCGGATTTATTTCTCGCAGAGTGTATGTCCCCGAACAGCGTTTACTCCTTTTAAGAAAGTCGCCTGCTTTGCAGAACATGTAGATAGGGAAATGATCGCTTAAGCTTGTTACAATTCTCCCCGACATTGCACAGTCATGAATGTTATTTGTCACAAGTAAGTCTAAAAGGCTTTCGGAGTGATGACTGATTCGTGTAGGTACAGATATAACATTTCGACAAAAATATGAATCAAGAAGTATCTTAAATTCACGTGCCGGCACTGTGTTTTCTAATAAATTAATGTTGCAGTCACCACCTAGAATCAAATGCATCTTATTAACAGTTGCAAAACTGAGCAACTTTTCTAAATAGCCGAAAAAATTGTTTATATTTCCTTGAGGGGGGCGGTAAAGGACTACAAAGAACTTGCTTTTACACTGTAGGGTTAGAACTTCATAGTCGTCATTAACTTCATTAAAATGCAGGTTGCAAAGAACATGAAAATTTTTCCGATACTAACTGCAGCTCTCCACCGCCACGTCGGTTTTTCCTATTTAAATAAAAACTTCTGTATCCAAGCAGACTCAACACATCATCCGCACATGTGCACCATGTTTCAGTGATAATAAAATGAAAACTGAAACGGAATTCACTAAGGAACAGAGTGAGTTCATCTGCTTTGTTTCGCGCGCTTTGGACATTACAGTGAAGGATGGTGAGACAGCTAATGTCGAGAGGGCAAGCGATATCTTTAGGTGCAGCC
Organism: Amblyomma americanum; assembly: GCF_052857255.1. Taxonomy (NCBI): domain Eukaryota; kingdom Metazoa; phylum Arthropoda; class Arachnida; order Ixodida; family Ixodidae; genus Amblyomma; species Amblyomma americanum. Next base: position 107,256,166 of record NC_135502.1, on the reverse strand, counting down.
ATAAAAACAACAAGAAAAGATAGAAGAGATAAGTTTTTGTGTGCTTAAGGGGTGGAGACAACATTGTGAATCTTGTGCAGATCAGCTTCACAGTCAATTCTTATCACACGAGAGGTTTCCGATTCACGTGCGTACACTGTGCCGTTCTTGACCCATGCAAAACGCCATTTCATGTCACGTTTCCTTCCGATCGTCATGCCTAGCAATTTTTTCAGCTTCGGGCACAGATGCTCGTTTAGAAAGACCGGTTCTTTCTCAGAGAAGCCTAGTTCATCTGATTCAAACTTCATCTTTTTTGCTTTTCCAAGAACGGCATCGCGCTTCGCACGATTATTGAATACCACCACAATGTTTGAGCCAAGTCCAGTTTTCTCCTGCTGCCTTTCACTGTCACTTTCATTGGATTTATTTCTGTCGGTGGTGTTATTCCGTGTAGGAACCCGATGGCACACTTGAAAATCTTGCTCTGTTATTGACTCTCTGACTACATCGTCAACCTTGGCGAGGATATCAAATAGGTTTTCATTTTCTTTTTGGGGAATTCCTTTAATTTCAATGTTATTCCGCCTAGAGTACTGCTCCTGTGCAGTGATTCGCAACGAGTTTTCATTTGCGATTTATTTCAGTTGTTGAAGCTCATCTGTCATTTCGGCATTAATTGCTCTGAGAGCAGCGTTTTCTTTCTTCAAGTTGGCACACTCCTTTCGGAAGTCCTCAACATCTTGGGTCATGTGTTCTAGACTGGCTTTTAGCTCACGGATTTCTTTGCGCATCTCGCGTTTGAAGTCAGCCCGTTCAGTTCCCATGGCAAATTTCACTGAGCTTGCAAGGCTCAGTACACAAAAATGTTTGACAACAGATGGCAGCAAAGAGAACGGAAAAAACTACCGGCAAGAAACAGCCAAAACTCAAGAGTTCCAACCTGTGAACATGTCGAAAAAATGAGCGTCCGCTCTGTCCGTCGCCTCCGCTGCCAAGATTACGACGGATCACCTGAGAGCATTACAGTAGGGTTTCGCGTTGCTGGGGGCCCAGCGCAGACGCGCGTCTTCTAATCACCCATTACAGTCTTCTTCAGCTTAAGTCGCTTATTACCAGCCCTATAGTCAACCCAGCACGGAAAGTAGAGGCACCCGCCATGGCATCCGTTAATACTGCTCCCTTTGCTCGTACCGTTTCTTCACCATGGGTATCTGTCTCTGAAAGGGGCCGGTTACTACTGGAGGACCCAAGGTAACGGCTGACTACCCAGATCAGTACCAGTGCCAGCACACGTAAGAGGGTACTATTGGTCCATCGCTTTGTGCTCACTGCTTGGAGACCCACATTTGCGCGAAAACTCCTCTGGTGCGTGTATACCGCGGTGTGGTGTATACACATCCCAACATGCGGTTGCGTTCGTAATAAAGTGCATCGGCCGCACATACCGATCTTGTTGCCATCAATTGGTCTTCTGGCGCACTATTAAATAAGCTGTCCACTTGGTCCTCTGTCATTGGTAAATCAGATATACGCGTGGCGTTAAGCGCCTGTCTGAAGCGACCCGGCCATCGGGAGGCTGGCGAATGGACCTCATCATTACCTCCTGCATGTCGCAGCCAATGGGAGCAAGCGGTCCATCCGCTCGCCTGCTTTTGACAGAGGGCTGCGCTGCACTTCACCTTTGGCTGCACATCGCAGATAATGGTGAGGTGCGATCTCCAGCCACACAACTGTCCGGTCGCTTCGCACGGACGCTTGAGAGCCGCTGGTATATCTGGGTGACCAATGGCAGAGGAGCAAACGGACGTGATATAATTGGTTTTTGGGGAAAGGAACTGGCGCAGTATCTGTCTCATATATCGTTGGACACCTGAACCGCACCATAAGGGAAGGAATAAAGGAGGGAGTGAAAGAAGAAAGGAAGAAAGAAGTGCCGTAGTGGAGGGCTCCGGAATAATTTCGACCACCTGGTGATCTTTTACGTGCACTGACATCGCACAGCACATGGGCGCCTTAACGTTTTGCCGCCGCCGCGGTCGGGTTCGAACCCAGGAACTCCGGATCAGTAGTCGAGTGCCCTGACCACTGAGCCACCGCGGCGGGTGGACGTGATATGAACAGCAGAAAATATTGTTATTATGGACCTTATGGACGTGATATGAAGAGCAGGAAATAGACACCTTATGGAATACGGCCGCTGGTTGATATGCGCTGGTTTCCTGCTTCCGTCCGCTTCAAATTATTTATATAATAATAGGCCAAATATTTAGGTGTATCCACGAAGGTGAAAAAGATTTGAAATGGCTGTATAGCTTTCCTTTGCAGCGGTATGGCTGCGCTTGTGCTGATGTCAATGAGTAGATATTTCCGTAATATGAGATAGTAATAGTGACAATAGTAGTTGCTGTAATAATGGTGGGTATGCGTCAACATCAGTGCCACGCCAAGGGGACGTTCACATTAAGACCATTGACTTTTTCACATGCTTACAAATGAAAATGCGCCATTACGTCATGAAAATTGGATTTGAGGAAGGTAAAACTGTCTCGCTGCTCGATTGGGCACCGCAGGCCCCCTCAGGAAAGGACTGAAAGAGGGAATGAAAGTAGGGAGAGAAATAGGTGCCGCATGTGGAGGGCTTCGTAACAATTTCGATTCATCGTGCAATGTCATGGCACGAAACACGAACGCCTTTTGGGCTTCACCGCCATGGGAAAACTTTGCCCCGAAGTCGAGATGTGTTGCCTAGCTGTGAGGCTGCAAGTGGGCCCATCAGGTAGGCAGCCGTGATCTTCACTGCTGTCGCATTTCTCTTGCCTGTAAAGGAAGGACGGAATATGTGTGGTTGTTTTCGCACATTTGGCTATAGGTCAAGTTTTTATTCAAGCTCTCTTTGCATGACCATCGGCCTTCAAGCATAACTAGAAGCCGCACTTCAGAGAAATTAACTGATCATGGGAACCGATTCTAACCCAGGGATGCTGCCGGGGCGTCGAGGTGGGCTCCGCTCCGGGAAAGCGGCTCCAGCGACTGGGACCCAGACCTGAGGTCCCGCAGCACCCAGGCAGAGCCCGTTGCGGAGAGCAGTACTCAGACAGCCTGCAAATTGCCTACCGCGATGGGCTGCCGGATCTTGTGTCGTCTGCTGGCGCCATTCCGGGTGTGCGCGAATATTGATTGTTTTTTTTATTTTGGATTCATTGCGTGAAATGTGACCTTCATATTTCTTCTGTGGCGCGTGCGCCAGAAAATAAACTGCGGCGAAAGAAGCCTTACGCTGACCAAAAAAAAAGTTTTTTATTGTTTACGTAAGTGGTGTAATTGCCGTAGAGAGAAACAGGATCCCTTAGATATGCACGCGCACTGCTGTATTGTGAGATAATGGCCGGTGATAGTGCTGGACAGCACAGCTAATGCAAGATTTTGATCCAAGAAATCAATTGTGGCTGGCACTCGGTAGAGAACTGCTCAGGCTTAAAAACTAGCTAGTTGTCGCCAAGCCAAATTTTTCCGAATTATATTTGCTGCGCTAACTGCCTTTCGTGTTTAATATTGGAACTTTTCCACCATCAAATAGACGAAGGTTCCCTCAGAAGTCAGCTAAATGTTTAGAACTGCATACGCTTGCGAAAAGCCGACAGCGATTAAGACAAAAAGTATCATTCACCGCATTTCAACGTCTGCTTATCTACAACACCCGAAATTCAAACCGCAGATTTTTCTTGTTTTAAGGCTCCGAACTATGAATTGTAATTAAAATGATTAAAATGATAAGATGCTTTAAAAATTCAGGTGCTAAAAGCTAAATTGGACGAAGCTTTTAGATAGTAAGGTTGTTCTGAAACATGTAACTGCAGCCTTGGGGCATGGCTATAAAGAATCTGTGAATTATACCCCTGTCACATGGCCGCATTTAGCGCCGCATTCCACTAGTGACATTAGCCTGGAGTGTCATTGCGCAGTATCGCACGATGTGCACCAATGACACTCGCTGCGGAACCCATTTTCCTCACCGTGAATTTATGAACTCGCTCCACTTGGTCAGGCATGGCGAGTGTATTCTCAGCAGCAGTACTCCGAGATTTAAAAATATGTTTTGAGAATTAAACGTCTTAAAATCCTCACCTTGTTTTCTTGATTGTGCGCTTTTGATTCACAACTTGTTTTAAATCCTCAGCAACTAAAAATAATGCACACATTTGAACAGCTACTCTCGATCTGCAAGCGACGACGACCCTTTTCCACGATAGGCCTAACGAGTCCGCAGGGTTCGTGTATGCAATTTCGGTGATTGTGAAGTGCGAATAATCAAGTTTTAGCGAATTAAAATGGACAAGTGTAGTTTTTACAGAAGTGACCTGAAATCGACTGTTGCTTACATTACAGGACGCGCATGCACTGAACGGGAAGCGCCGGTGGGACCCAGACTGCCGCTCCATGTTTTAGGTAGCCAGCAGCACTCGTCGCGTCACTTGTGGATAACAAATACATCCATTTCAATGAATGCGAGAGGTCACTGAACATGTTCGGGATAAACTGACTCAAAATTAACTATTCGTCTCATCGGAGAAAGCAGGGACGGTTAGCGGGAAGCGCTGATCATATGCGATGTCAACAACCCGGTTACCAAGTGTTTCCCAGGTGCGCGGTCGCATCGGCGATTCCTATAGAGTTGTCGCACTGTGAAAACAAGGAAGGAGAGAATCGGTACAAAAATGAGATTATTTATGATAAGTAATGCGCAGCTTGCGTTTTATGTCCTGTGAACGTGCACTAGCAGTTTTTATACAGCAACGTAAACAAGAGTACTGGAACGCAGTCGTCTTCACCGGTGCATTACTGGACAAATTTCGCCCTTATACGCTAAGTGTACAGTGCTGTGCTATGACCTTAGAACACTGATTTAGCATGTACACACATGAAAACCAAGATTCACAGATCCGAAGTGGCGCGGCGTTGCTATGGGCGGGGCGATGCGATCGCGGCGGCGGTTGGTCAGTGCGGGCTGTGTTCGAGTTTCGGAGGCTACCCAAAATCTCAAATGAATTCGCGGACATCCGTTGACTAGAATGTATCTCAGCTGAATGCTGTTAAGAAATTTGTCTAGCAGTACAAGGCGGCAGTCCAGTCAAAAGAAATCGGTTGGAAGGCATTCCAACCACCCGTGTAGAAGGGGTATTGTTTGTCACGGATCGTGATGCTTTTTGTAGTTAGCATTTATTAAAACTTGGAAATAAAAATGAAAACTAACTCGCAGTAATTAGATTAGCGCTAAAACTATTTTCAAAGAAATACGCTAAGGCGCCCGTGTGCTGTGCGATGTCAGTGCACGTTAAAGATCCACAGGTGGTCGAAATTATTCCGGAACCCTCCACTACGGCACCTCTCTCTTCCTTTCTTCTTTCACTCCCTCCTTTACCCTTCCCTTACGGCGCGGTTCAGGTGTCCAACGATATATGCGACAGATACTGCGCCATTTCCTTTCCCCCAAAACCAATTATTATTATTATTTACGCTAAAACTAATTTCTCAGAAATGCTGCAACATCGCTCGCCACTGCCATCAATTCCAAATACACTTCTTTTTGCTGTGTGACAGCGTGCACAGAGAGTGTCATTCGTTCAAGGGAAGTGCACTTCGTGAAAGCGTCGCGAAACTTGCCCTTATGACATGGGTATCACTTTTATGCTATCAAAGATACCGGATTCTACGCTCATTACGCAGTGAAGCATGCAACCCTGCCACCGCCAACTCTGCGCTGTGTAACAGGTGCTACTGTTCGACAGCACTGCTTCTGGACACCAAATGTAATGGAGCGAAAGCTCCCCGCTCCGAGCTTCAAGTTTCAAGTTCAACAACATTTCACTTTGAACTTGAGGCAGGCTTCACACGCCTGACGTCCCATAACGTGTCTGGCCACAGCTGGAGCCAAGCTCTGCCTCTGCCACGCCGCTCACCTCACCGCTGCGCCGAGCTTTCGCCGTACCCCGTCACATGACCGCGTGGTTAGCCGTATATAGCGCAAGCCTCGTCGTGGTCACTTCAGGCGGCGCCGTTGGGGGCTCTACTCTGCGGAGCGATGGAAGCAGGTCTTTCGCTCGTCTCATTAAGTATAACATTTTTTACGTCAAAAGACATTACATAGAGGAGTGTAAACTTAAGTGCAGGAACGTGTACACTGGCTGGTTGTCACTCTAGGGGGATGCATCGACACGGCCAAAGTTTCGCCCTTGAACATCACTTCGTATGAAGTCGTCGTCAGGGCCAAATGATTTGTTATTTAACGCTTAATACATGAATAATTATAATAACATTATGCAGTCATTTTGATTGAGCAAAATCTCCGGTATTACTCTCTTTCTTGGTCCGTGCTTATACACCGGCGGATCTGTGATGCAGGGCATCACAGACGCCCGCGGCTCTTCGCGAGACAAGCTGCTTGTGACCCTCACGCTGCGGAAGTTGCATTCCGCAGGTTGTACGACTTGCACGGATGCCACCGCGGTGGCAAGTTGGAGTCGAACCGGTCTAACTGGCAACATGCAACCACTTAGCGGGTGGTGGATTATCAGGTGTTGCGTTCCCAAAACCGAGCCTTCGAATCGCGACAGCTCTCTGGATGCACACTTCCCATTGAAGCGAAGTTTGCACCATTTTCTTACAAGAAATTTGAGCTTGGGGGCTGACTCAATGAACATACTTAGCGGGTAGTTAGCGCTACAACTTAAGACAAAGACACGTTGAAGATACCACCTGCGATCGTGTCTAGGGCTGAGTACGTCAGTTAAGACTTAGCGAAAAGTTCCTGTGAAAAGTCGCTGAGAGTATATCGAATGCGCAGTGAAGCCCATAATTAAGTGATGACGTCGCGCGCGGCGCTGCACGAAGACCGGCGAGGCCACGGCGCGCGGCGAACACCTGCGACTCAGGGGCAGCTGGTTGCCATGGTTATGGCGCATGCGCAGAAGCCACTAGCGCGAACGGAGTGAAATGCACTGTTCACTAGCCTAGCTTAGCTTTCGATACAAAATCCGGGAAAACACGACGATCATCAATGAGCTCGCAGCCACTATGCAGCATGCCCAGACGCATCTGCAATAAGCACTACGGCATAAAAGAAAGAGACGCAATTTTCTTGATGCATGCTTTTGTCTTCTCGCGAGTAATGCACGATACTGGCTTCTTCCACCTAACCCCAGTCAGAAGCAGCAAAGTTAGAACCGCTAATACGCGTGGCTTACAAAACGGTACTGGGTCTCGTAAAGACAGCATCAACACTGCGGCTCATGTCTCTCGGAATCAACAATGCGCTCCAAGGACTCTAGGATGCGCAAAGACTGTCACATCTCAACCGCCTGGCCATCACTTGTGCAGGCCAGAACCTTCTGAGCAAGACACAGCTCAAAGCACCGCACATGGTCGACCAAAGGATGTAAATTTCTCCATCAATCCACAAGAAGACCCATGTCCATGTTAAATCCAGAAATAAGCACCCGACATTGAACGCGGAGCGAAGAAGCGCCAGAGCCGAAAGTCTGCTCAAGAAATGGCATGGCCGTCCGGACACGCTGTATGTGGATTCGGTCGGTCCAGTTCAAGGGTGGGTGACCCTCGCCTTAACGAATCCCGAGGGCAAACTAATGAACGGCGCGTTACTGCTCACGTCCAACACCGTTGTCGCAGGGGAGACAGCCATCGCGACCGCGCTAGCTACCAACACAATTGCTTGTGTACTGACAGATTCCCGAAATTCTTAAGCAATGGACAAATTCATCAATCATGTCTCATTCTCAGCAAAACATCCTCGTAATAAAGCCTCAATCATACAGTTTTCAGGGCGCATAGAACCTACGAGAGGGAATGGTGCTGCCCAATGGCACGCCCGCACTCTCTTATAGCGGGATTCACCTTTAACCAACGATAGAGGAACACGTTATACAGCCCGTAATCAGCTTTACCGAACACCTACAGGCCTACATACAGGCCAGAAATATGTATCTCACACCTCACAAAACTCTAGACAAGGTGGAAGAACACACCCTTCGCCGACTACAAAAGACACTCTCGTAAAACCATTAAAACTCCATCAATGGTACACCTCGTTGTACAGTCCAGTGCCCAGACTGCAGACGCCTCAGCCCACGCGCTCAACCACCGGGCATCGCTACGACACTCGCCGCCTGAGGTATCAGGACCTAATCCGACCATCACTTACAAAGAAATTATCCGATTATATCAAACACAGCATAGCCGCTTTCATCCGCCTGCGAAAGGGCTAACCAAATGCGTGGAGCGTTGTCTACTTCGCTTCGCTCACATACCAACACGGTATTGTGCCTGGAAGTGCTGCAATATTTTAATCCGAGTTTTTAACGGGGATTGCCCGCATTGTGGATGCGCGTTCTCGGACGTGTACTACACGGTTTGGGCATGCCCCTCTAACCCTGCTTACCCCTCTTTCCCCTCACCTACCCGAGAGAGCTGGGAGGCTGCCCTGCTGGGCTGCTCTACGTTAGAGAGCCAAAGAGCCCTCGTCGCTGGGGCCCGAGCTGCCGCGGAAAGCATAGTGGTCCCGGACTGGGGACCCTTCCTAATATTTGTAACGGGCTGGCCCTTCAGGCCACTTCTTACTTTCTCTCTGAAATAATCATAAAGAAATATTTTTCACCACCACCAACACCACACGGTGGAGAAATGGCTGCGGCTTTTCACACGATATGGCCATGCTTGTTTAATGCCGCTGCTGAGACTTCCTAATTCCAATTCGGAGCAGTGGGAGGCTATTCTGCACAGCGAGGACCCTGACCAGAAACGAGGATTAGTTAACAGGGCCCACGCTCCAGCGCTGGTAAATGGGCTGCTGGAACAGGCGGATCACGCAAGACTCCGAGAATTGCCATTTTGAAGTGAAAGCTTCCATACGCTAGGTAAAGCGAATTTCGCCGTGCGTTGCCGGTTGACCTTCAAGTGAGCCAAATGTCAAGTGTGGCTATGGGCCTTTACATATGTGGTCCGCCATGGTGTCGCACCCCTTGAGCTTTGAGTTAGACCTTTGACTTCGACCTTTGACCTTTCGATTTGCTGGGAGAGGGCGGTAGATTGGCGGTAGCTTTGCTCGGCTATGCCAGGATATACGTAGCTAGAGGTACGTTTCCGTGGCTGAACTTGCTGTGGTCACTCTGTTTAGCAGTGAAAGACACTGGGCTCCATCTCGGCGGCTATGCGCCGTCTATTACGCTCGCCAGTCTGGCAAGCCGTTCCTTGCTCTGTTCGGGCATCCCCGCTGATCTCTTCGCCTTCTTGCGGTCATTCTCTCTTTGTTGAGTGGTCAAGTGCCAGGCGACAATCTCAGGACCGGAAAAGTTAATCTTCTGTTTTTGCCATTTTGCAGTGGCTGGACTCTCTTTCTCTGCATCCACATCAAACTTTGTGATACAGCCGCTCATTGCATCTACGGCTTTTATACGCAATGCTGCGCATGCGACGCGCAGTTCGGGTGATACAGGGGCTTGCGGCGAGGCGGCGGCGAAGCGCATGGCGCGCCTGTGGGGTCTCTGGTTACCACGGTATCGGCGCATGTGCACAACTGCTCATCTGCGTGACGTCACGCGCGGCTCCTACGGTGGAACGGGCGCGCGGCCGCCGCGACGGTGAAGCGCACGCCGCACCTGTTGCTCCTCTCCGGTTCCCATGGTAGCGGCGCATGCCTACAACTGTCTCCCCTGGCCCACAGTGAAATGCTTGACTGGTAGCCCGGTGTATCTCTCGCTACAATAATCACGTGGTAATCGCATGATGTGCGATGGAAACTGCCGTTGTGACGTCAGAATGAGGGAAAAAAGCAAAAAGCCGGAGCCGTGCGCTTAGATGCCACGGAGGAGTGTGACGATCAGCACACGTATAGCATTCATTGTGTGACCAACCTCTTAGAATGAACCATAAACTTCCACTTGCCAGGCTGGCAGGGTGGGCGCGCGCCTATCCAATGTGTGGAACGCACTCAATTTGACAGGCGCCAAGCCACGTCTAGTTGCCCGCTACACGACAGCTTTCGCTCTCTAACCAGGTTCAGCAGTAGTTAAACAGCAGCAAATTTCTTTCAATAAAGTTTTAAATCAATAACTGCCAGCGCCGTGTCTCGGTGGTTATGGCGCTCGGCTGCTGACCCGAAAAACGCGGGTTCGGTCCCAACCGCGTAGTTCCAATTTCGATGGTGGTCGAAATTTCCGGAGCCCTTCACTACGGCGTGTCCATAGCCTTATACCCCTGTCACACGGGCACTTTTAAGGCCTTAGGAATTAAGGTCCTTTGCCCAAAGGCGCGTGACGCGCATCTACACGGCAAAGCGTCGAGACCTTTGCGAAAAAGGTCCGTAGCCGCAAAGGCGGCCGTCAGCGGCCTTAAAGGAGCAATCCAGTCTGCAGCGCCAGCTAGCGAGCTCAAAGAATAAAAAATTGACGCAAGTTTTAGTTTTGAAAACGTAAAGAATATCGAATTTATCTTATTTAACGGTTAATTTTGCATTAGAGTGCACTTAACCATAGAGGAGGCTATGACTTCAGACATCTACACTGCTAAGAAAGGACCTGAACGCATTTCAGCAGCCGCATCGACACACACGTGCTTGCGCTTCTCGTATTGCTGTTTTTTCTTCGTTTGCTATTCATGGCAATTACTTCGTTCTAGCGTCTTGCGGTTCGTCGCTCATGATTACGGCAGCACGCTAACCAGACACAACCTAATTTCTTTGAAATACGCACAAGGACATAAGAAACAAAGCAAGCTTCTCACACAGAACGAGGAGCCGAACGGAAACATGCGCCTACCGTGGTCGGACCGGGAATGATGAAAAAAAAAAAAGAAACTTTTGTTTCAAAATATCCGTTTCTCACCGTCAGGACGCTCGTTTATTATCGTGATAGCTACTTTTTCAAACATACACGAGAACACTCTTACCCTCTTAGCTGAAGTGCTACCGTATGCTTTAATTTCTTAATGTTACTAGCGCCGCTTCACACACAGCGGTGACTTTTGTCATTCACGGAGGCCGCGCTCTAGCTCCTTTGGATTTGCCGTGTAGCAGCGCCGCTGCTCCTTTTCGGTTTTCCTCCTTTAGTGCAATAAGAGAACTTTACAGCAAAGGCCGTGAAGAAGTCCCGTGTGACAGGGGTATTAGTCGCTTTGGCAAGCTTAACCCCCGAAACCAAGGAACTAGAAACCAATGTCGCAACGTGGATATTAGTAACGATGCTGCTGCCTTTAAAGCCGAGAGTTTGATGCGGACCCACGATGTCGAAAATCGCCTGCAGTCGCCTCACCATGATCTTGATAAGAATATTCTAATCTGTGTTTGTGTTGTTGGCCTATAGCCAGATTGGGTTTTATGTTTCGAGGGGCTGACATTCTTCGGAATGAGCACTGTGTGTGCCTGGCCGAAAAAAGTAGACAGACCAGAAAGTTTCATTGAATAAACTCTCGAGAATGATTGCTGTCGCCTTTAGAAACGTTATAAAATGCTGCAGTAGGCCCATCGTGGCGAGGTGATATGCTCAATCTGAGGTTATCTATTACTGCCCTGCTGCGGTAGTTCAGTGGTTAAGGAGCCGCAGTACCCGGTTTCGATCCCGACCACGGCGGCCGCGTTTCGATGGAGGCGAAACGCAAAAGGCGCCCGTGTGCTGTGCGATGTCAGTGCACGTTAAAGATCCGCAGGTGGTCGAAATTAATCCTAAGATCTACACTACGGCCCCTCTTTTTTCCTTTCTCTTACTCTCCCTCCTTTATCCCTTTCATTACGGCGGGGTTCGGGCGTCCACTGAGATATGCGATACAGTTACTGCGCCATTTGCTTTACTCAAAAAAATTTTCATTCTTCTATTTCAGAGGCATGCGTTTTTTCCGATGATCGCTTTTTTATCGGTCATTCCATGCGAAACGTCCCAGGCCTTAAATGTGACCATCACCGATTTTGTTGAAAAAAACTCGGGTAATAGTCGATTATGTGAGTGCCGTTTCCCTAAAGTATTTTCGCGGCAAAATTTTTTTTCTCACGTAAGTGCCTTTCGAAGTTTTCGCGAACACGCGAAAGTTGCTTGCGGGTAAATATATTTCAATCAAGTGTAAAGCAGATTAAATAACAAATTCTATCTTATATTATCGCGTATACAACGTTCTTTGATGCAACGTCATCAGTGCCCCCATTAAGATTTTGCGGCTTTTTCTCCGTACAATAAAGATGCAATTTTTTTATTATAAACGTCGTTGATGTTTCAGTCACAATAAATTTTTTCTCCATTCACTTGGTGGTAGAGCTGCTGACAAAAATGTTTTGAACTTTCTTTAAAGAGTATTTAAAAAAACAACAGTCCCAAAGTTGACAAAAAGGGATGATTTTCTTAGATTGAGACCTAAATTATGCATAAAGGCTCTCGAGATAAACATACCGGAGTTAATTCAGTACACGTATACACTTATTAGCTTGCAAGCCACAATGTTTTGTTTGAGTAAATTTTATCTGACTCGAGAAAAAAATTTGAAGTTCACTATACAGTATCACTGGGCGTCACTGCCCAACTGCACTTTCGCTGCGTAAGACCTATGCACCGCAGATCAATTTGGGTGCGCCTGTAAACTCCGGATCCAGTATATGGGTGTCAATGCTATTTTCTCAGTGCCAAATGGTAGTAAAATAACCATTATTATTTAGCTCTATTGCCGTTTTTTTGTTTTCACTGTAATAGGATTTTAATAATTTCCATTTTTGGGAAGAAAGTGAACCGTGACCAATTCCAGGTCTTCGTCTAGAGGGGAGGATGATCAGGCTTGAGACATTATGCATCGGCGCTGATTCATTGTTTCGTGCATGAAACAGCTGAGGTCGTTACGGGTCATGCAAGAGCCTGATTCTTGCCACTAAGCGCCAACTGTAGCACATCCGAAGAGAATTATGCTCACGTCATGCTCCATCAACGCGCAGCGTCAGCATTACTCTGTAACGCACATCCCCAGTCCACCCCCGAGTGTCAGCTTGGAGCATTTTCTGCAAGTCACCACTCGACGGACACAAAGGGCAGCAGGCAAGGCGTTCTTGGCAGCGCTTTAAATCATTTTTAGACGTGGCACGCTCACAACCAAAGTCGCAGAAAACGCACATTGGAAGTATGGGAAATAGGATCCGGTGACGGCATTCTGAAAATGGAAGGTGAGAGTCAAGATCCGGTACCAAGCCCTCCTGCATTGCCTACTGCTCAACCTGTGAGAAATTGCCAGATGTAGTGGTATGTATTGTGACCGCAGTTGGTATCCTGTAGGAGTTGGTTGAGTATTACTTCATGTTTCACATTATCAAAGGCTCATTTCAAATACAAGGCCACGACTATCTTGTCATTGTGAGGGAGTTCTTTGAGCTCTAAATTGTCATGATCGAGTTGCAGAAGGATGTCTTGTGCGGATTTCTGTGGTCGGAAACCAAACGTAATGTCTGCAAAACTGTCATGTGTTTAAATGCAAGTGGACAACCTGTCCCGCACCATAGTTTCCTTCAGTTTGCCGACAGAAGATGTGAGGGAGCTAGGGCGCAGGTGCTCCACATCAATTGGCTTGCCTGCCTTAGGAATAAACCTCACTAAGGCTGTGTTCCAATCCGGGGGAAGAGGAATCTCTCAAAGCCAGATATGGTTCATAAATTCAACGAGGTTGTGATAAGCTGCATCCGGAAGGTGTGCCAGAAGTTTGAGTGTAACCAAGTCTCGCACCGGTGCAGATTTTAGCAAGGGCCACCTTCAAACCATGGAACTTGAAGTGGGCGGCCAGCTCTAGATTTGTTTGCCCTATGCATGAGCAGCGAGAAAGGCGAGGGTCAACCGTGGTAGAGAGATATCTGTCACGCAATGTTCGGACCAGTTGTGTTGCATTACCGGGAAAGCTATGTATTGCACGTTGGAGGTGCCGCGCCGTTTTATTGCACGCGTTTGAGTGGGGTCAATAAGTGCACTAAACAGACGCCAGGTGTTGCGGCCAGACATTTGGCACGCAGCAGTGTTGCATCGATCCACCCAGTTAGTGTCGGCTAACTGAGCGACTTAGTCGGCAGCCTTGTGGGTGAGTTCAAGAATGCGGTGTCTGAGTTTCTTGTTGTGTTTCTGCTTTTTCCATCGTTTGGTGAGACTGCGGCGGGCCTCCCTAAGATGGAGAAGATGGTTGTCTACTTCGAGGTAGAGTCAGGGAGCTGGATGCATTGTTCGTTTTTGCAGAGAGTTGTCATTAGAGATGTCACCCATTCTTGATATCCCGAGCGAACAATGTCGATAGAGGGAAGTATCAAGCGGGACTTAGTCCAATCGGGAATATGTGCTTGCGTTGTGTGGCGTTTAAGAGGCCGTGTGTAAATGGTCGTATTAATGATGCAGTGGTAACTGCTAAGGGAGTCTTGGGTGTTAAGCCAGTCGGCGCGCCGAATATTGCGGGTAAGGGTCAAATCTGGGCATATATCCCTGGTTACCGAGTTGCCCATGTGAGTGGGGTTGGCCGGACCGGTATGAAGGGTTACACCGAGAGTCGAAATTTGTTCCTCCAATTTTCTGCCTCGGGGTTCCTCCCTAAGGTAACCCCATTGCCGACATGGAGCGTTGAAATTTACAGTGAGTAGGGGGTCGCGTCCAGTCACGCGCATTGCTTCTGTAAAGAGCTTAGAAAAAGTTACGTCCTTAAGTTTTGGGGGGCAGTATGTATTAAGCACCTGAATCGAGGGGTCTTTGCTCCGCAGAGGTAAGACCGTGACCATGACATAGGAGTATTCGGGGGTCGATGGGAGGGTGACCTCTTGTGCTCTGTAGTCTGTCTGTGAACTGGGATGGAGGTGTGTATGTCCCTCTGGAAAGTCTGATAATTAGTTTGGTGTTGGCTCCGGGCTCCTGAAGGGCTACCAGAGCCACGAGCAACTCAAAGGTTTCAAGGTAAAGGCGAAAGTGGGCTCGCTTCTGCCGGTCCTTGAAACCCCTGCCATTCCACTGGGTTTCTGTGAACGGATGTGTTGGGGTCGATGCTCGCGATCTATGATTAGGCCATGATCAGAGGTTGAGGGGGTGAAAGATGCTGCTGTGTTAAAGAGGTTCGATCCACTGCGGCCCGAAGCCGTGCGGATGGCGCATTCCTCGTTATCGCAATCTTCAATACGACGAGACAATTTTGTGGGGCGTGTGGGAACCCTACAGGGTCCTACGCGTTTAGAGAGACATGGGTGTTCGAGAATCCATTTCTGGGTTAAGACTGATACCAAGTGCGTGATGCGCGTAGTTATGCTATCCATCTGGGCAGCAATGGCATCATTTATGAGTTGAGGAAGCTATGCAGCAACGTTTTCGATAGCGGCCACTCGGGCCTCCAGGGCATAAGGGTGCGCATCAATGGGGGTGGAGGGTACTCGTTTAGTTATGTTATCGTCGTCCTCCGTAAGGGAGGGTATAGGGAAGAGTTTTGAGTGGCCAGAGCGTTAAGTCTGGCTCCGAGCTTCTCATTCTGTACCCGGAGAAGAGCAAGCTCTCGTTTAAGTTCAGCTTCGAGGGGCGAAGGGGAGTTAGTGGAGGTTAGAGAAGAGGGAGAGGATGGGAAGGACTGGGAGGCCGCTCTATTTGCCCAACTGCCCACCTGTGATTGTTTTGGCTCCGACTGGGGGGTGCGATCGACGACGCCTTTTTGCTGACGTAGCCCACGGGCGCTGGGTTCCCGGTGCCGCCGCTTGATGGCGCGGCCTTCTTTGGTAAATAAAAATTTAACGAAGAAGATGACACATGTGCTGTGTGTGGTAAATCTGAAGAAACAATACAGCACCTCATCCTAAAATGCGATGGTATCCATCCCGATGTCGATGCAGGCACAGTCACTCTTCCTGAGGCCTTAGGGTTTAGAGATAACAAAAGTCATGTAAATAAATCTGCGGTGGAAATTAGCAAAAAGCGATTGTAGGATTGGTGGCACAAAAGCAGAGAGGTGACATAAGTTTTAAAGTGTAGGAAGACCTTTTTTTAAAGGAAATGGCGAATTGTATTAACAACTTACAGCAGAGAAAACAAAAATAAAGGAAAAAACTGAGCATAGGGGCAACAACCACTGCCCCGTTTCAAAGGGGACGCTCCTACCATCCATCCATCCATCCATCCATCCATCCATCCATCCATCCATCCATCCATCCATCCATCCATCCATCCATCCATCCATCCATCCATCCATCCATCCATCCATCCATCCATCCATCCATCCGGTGGCTTGAACCACCACCCGATTTAAAGGGTTCAGCCTTCCTTCCTTCGTTCCTTCCTTCCTTCCTTCCTTCCTTCCTTCCTTCCTTCCTTCCTTCCTTCCTTCCTTCCTTCCTTCCTTCCATCCATCCATTCATCCGACCGTCCGTCCGTCCGTCCGTCCGTCCGTCCGTCCATCCATCCATCCATCCATCCATCCATCCATCCATCCATCCATCCATCCATCCATCCATCCGTCCTTCCGTCCGTCCGTCCGTCCGTCCATCCGTCCGTCCGTCCATCCATCCATCCATCCATCCATCCATCCATCCATCCATCCATCCATCCATCCATCCATCCATCCATCCATCCATCCATCCATCCATCCATCCATCCATCCATCCGTCCGTCCGTCCGTCCGTCCGTCCGTTCGTCCGTCCGTCCGTCCGTCCGTCCGTTCGCCGTAATGAAGCCAGTTGCTGGCGTCCCTAGTCTTGCTTGGAGGTGTTGGCCCGATCCCCTTGTTGCGTGTCTTGATTGGCACCGCCGGGTGGCGCGTTCGTCGCCTTGTCCGAGCGTCTTGCTGGAGGGGCCTTTTAGCCCGCTTAGCGGGCCCGCCAGTTGAAGGAAGTTTTCGGAATTTTCCTGTACATTCACGGGAGCTGGCGAGGTAACAACCCCCGCAAAGAAGCCAGGTTGGCTTGTAGTCGTGCGGTGTCATTCCCTCTTCAGTGGCGCCTACATTTTGGCTGCATAGGCCACAGCATTCACCTTCTGGGGCCAGACAGATGTCGACTCGATGGCCCAGTTCACCACACCGGTAGCAGGCTGCGATTGTACGTTTGTACTCAAGAACTGGGGCAAGTTCGCAGTTGTGCACGAAACGGGGGCAGTGGATCCTCCAAAAGTGAGCACGGCTACGTTGGTGGCTCCGAGCTTATTGATGGCTACAAGTTAACCACCACGTCACTGGATTTTGGGTTGAAGTGATTCACTAGTTTCACGGTTGTGCACCGCGATAACCGCACGACACACATCACCAGTCAGTTTTCCATGTCCACGCATGGCAATGAGGCCCTGACCGGAGGGGAGCTGAAAGTCTGCGAGCAGGCGTCGGACCAGCTCTTCTTGCGTGCTACACACCACTAGGTTCGGTTCCAAACTAGGGGAGGTATTAAGGGCATTGAGTTGAGTTGGTCGAGCGTAATGAGTGAGAGCAGCGTCTTGAAAAGCTGTTTTTAGAGAGACCGTTGTTGTAGGTTTGTCCACTACGATATAGTCGCCGATTGCATGCGCACAGGTGGTTTCAGCACCCAAGAAGCTGCTGGTGTTTTCTGTTTCTTCGTAGGCGTCTTTTTGGAGAGAGCGCGATTCTCCCCTTTCGGTGATTTAAGTGTGGAGCCTGTAGCCGTGGTCCCACCCTTGCCTTGTTGGCGACGACGTCGCTGCATAACTTGGAACACGGCCTCTTGATTCCCACGATAGAGTCGTAGGGTCGCACACGTGAAGAATTTCGGTGGCCATGTTGTCACGGGTGCGCCGAGCGTGCTCCGCTGCCAGAATCCGGGGAGCTGGAGCCGTTAGGCTCAGCTACGCGTTCACATAGTAGACGGAGAAACACTAGTAAATTGGCACAAATTGGGCCCACCTGGATAAGGATGATGTCTCCAGATGCCGGATGAGTTTACGGAGTTAATTAGCACATTGGTTTGGGATTCACAGTAATATTTTCGTGGCTTGCCGAAACTTGGCACGGCCGATAAGCTGCACGTCCAACGCGGCCACGCGCTCGCAGCGTTCCCCCTCGGGTGATAAAGAGGTTTGCGGCGAGGCGGTGACGCAGCGCGCGGCGCATCTGTAGGGTTTCTCTGGTTACCATGGTATCGGCGCATGCGCAAAACTGGTCATCCGCGTGACGTCACGCGCAGCTCCGATGGTGGAGCGGGCGCGCGGCCGCGGCGACGGCTGCTTCTTTCCGGTTGCCATGGTAACGTCGCATGCGCACAACTGGCCTTTCCCGGTCACCGCGAAATGCTCGACTTGTAGCCCCGTGCAGCTCTCGCTACAAAAACTTTTGCCTCGCTTAGGGATAAGTATTAACGCTGCCCGCACCTCTACAACCTCGAAGAATCATTTCTTCTATTTTCCGCCTTCATATTCCAATCGGGGCAAAGGTCTTGATCTAGGCAACATGCGACCCATCTCTCTAACGTCTTGCTTGGACAAGCTCATGGAAGAGGTGGCGCGGACAAGTCTCTCGCTCTACATGGAGAGCGAGGGACTCTGGTCTGTGGAAATGTCAGGTTATAGACCGCGTCTTAGCGCACAGGACGTTATGTTAAGGCTTAAACATGATATACTTGATGATACCGACGAAACTAAATGGGGAATGACAATCTTGTGGTTGGATCTTAGAAAAGCCTTCGATAATGTGGAGCATAGAGCGGTCCTTGAAGGCCTCAGTGAGGCCGGAGTAGGCATTAAGTGCTTTAACTATGTCAAAAGATTTTTAAGCAATCTAAAGACCACTATAAGCTTAGTAGGCCTCTCCTCAAAGCAGATTGGGCTCGGCAATAAGAGGTCCCCCAAGGTTCAGTCCGCTCTCCAATGCTCTTCAATTCTGCCATGAGAGGACTGTCCCCCAGGCTAAATAAAATTGAGGGGCTAAAGCACAGCGTTTATTCCGATTCCGAGATCTTCTCGTCGCTTAATACCAGAGACCAGAAGAAGAAAGAGACTCGCTACCCTCAGCTATACGGCCCGATAGAGGTTGTCGTTGTGGGTAGATCGGTACCTAGGGTTGACACTATAAGAGTCCTAGGATACTTTCTCCAGACGAACGGACGTAACACAACCACTCTCAAGAAGCTTAGCACCTATGTCGCCCAAGTTATAGGAATCTTTAGGCGGATCTCCCTCAGAAACAAAGGCCTGAGAGAGCACTGTCTCCTGAGATTAGTACAAGCATTCATAGTGAGTAGGATTGCATACGCGACTCCATTTCTGAATCTGAGTCAGCAAGAGGAGGAGAAAATAGACAAGTTAATACGAAATGCATACAAAAGAGCTCTCGGCATCTCACCTAACTCCTTAACGGAGAAACTGCTTAGTATGGGAGTCCGCAATACCTCTGCGGAGATCACCAGGGCAGTAAGAGAAGTGCAAATTTGGAGGCTTAGCTCTTGAATAGCAGGCAGGCAGATCCTCAAAATTGCCAATATATCTAAGAACATGCACCCGGAGCATGATAAAGAAAGAAGACATAGAGCACGAACAATAAGGAACAACCTTGCACAGGACCCGCCGGGTAACATAGCCATCTGGGACGCAGTCTGTGCGTCCGATGGCGCCTCCGTCATTGCCGCCGTTGGTGGGAATGGGGAGAAAGTGTCTGTAGCATCTATTAACCCTAGGAATGTGTTAGTGGCAGAGGAGGCTGCTATTGCCCTAACATGCGTCAGTACCCAAGCCAAGATCATCTGACAGTGAGACAGCTGTTCCCAACTTTTTTAAGGGGGTGGTCTCCAGTGAAGCCGCCAAATTACTAAGAAGATACCCCTGAAGCAGAGAGGTCTTCCTCATACGGGTTCCTGCTCATGAGGGCATTCCGGGGAATGAGGCTGCTCACAGCTTTGCTCGAGAATTATTCATCCGAGCTGCTCTGGAAGTGCCCCTGCGTGGGAATAAAGACCCTCTCGTAACCTATTAAGAAATAACCGAAAGACCTAGACTGGATAGGAGAACTCTGTCATTTACAGATAGGTCACTCATTTCAAAAGGAATGCAGGGCCTGGAGGAGGCTTCAGGCCAACAGATTCTTTCCATACTCTATACTACACGATGAAGACACTGGGGAGCCTGAGCTCTGCAGTAGCTGAAGCAGAATGACTTCGCAAAATCAATTAATTTGGGAGTGTCAGGATTCTCCTGGGGCTAAATCATAAAACATCCCTGACCTTGCTACCTGGGAAGAGCTGGTCCGGAGCCACGACCCGGATCAGTAAAGACTCATCCGTCAGGCGGAGACAGCTTACTAAAAGACTCTCTCCGCGGTCTCCGGCGCTGAGAGCCAGCCGGAAGGTACCCCTCCTAATTGCTGCGCCCCGACCGTGAGGCCCCATGATGGCGGGAATAATGTTCATTCATTCATTCGCAATAAAAATTGCATGTAATAATCTGGAAAGGACAGCTTAATCAATGCCGGATCGCTTTCGATTTCAAGATTATGTTAAATTTGAGTTTTTCTTGGCTCACGTGAACAGGTTTTCAGGTGAAACTGAAAATTGGTTTCTATATAAAGGAAATGGCGCAGTACCTGTCTCATATATCTCGGTAGACACCCGAAGCGCACCGTAAGGAAAGGGATGAAGGACGGAGTGAAATAAAGGAAGAAACAGATGCGTAGTGAAGGTCTCCGGAAATAATTAACGAGGATTAGCTCAGCTAATCCAGGATATACAACGTGAAAGATGTGGGCGTTCACAGTGTTCATTGGCGTTAGCGTTGACAATGTTCTAGACGGCGATGGCTTTGAGAAAAGGAAAGGCGCATAACTGGCTCCCTGGTTATGGGGACGCCTCATTCGTGCTTTGATACATGTGGCGGTGGTGAGAGATGTGGCCTGAACCCATTGGAGCTGACAGAGTTGTTGCTGACATGTGGCACTGCAGCTCGGCCGCAGCGTTCATTTCGTGATCAATCAATCGCGATCAACCATTCCACCTCCCAGGGTGGCAGGGAAGGTGCGCTGGCTCTTCAGTGTGCGGAACGCCATCAAAGCACGCTTTTTATTGCAGTTGGACGCCAACGCCAAGTACATGAAAGAGAGATTGAGGTCTCCACTGACCTTTCATTTCACTTCTTCATGCTGCCTGCTAGCCTTTATTTCCGCTGCCCCAGCTCAGGCGTTTCACTATCGATGGCAGATGCCGGGGCTAGCAAAAATCTTTTCCTTCTTTTTTATTATTATTTTAATAAAAAATACTTACTACTACTACTCTCCACTTACCCACGGAGTCGGTTGTGCGCCTTTTCTTTCCTAAAATGAACGGTCTTTGAAAAGGTGTCAACGCCAATAAACTCTATGAACGCCATCGGCTCACTTGTGTTGTTTGGTTTTTGAGGAGAAATGGCACAGTAACTGTCTCACGTAACTCGGTGGGCACCAGAACCACGCCGTAAAGGAAGAGATAAAGGAGGGTGGGAAAGAAGAAAGAGAAAAACGAAAAATGAAAATTGAAAGTTGCATTTTGAGGAAAGGTGCGGCGAGGCAAGGGTTGTGACGTCATGTGCCTTCTCGGAGCACCACCACGGAGAAATCACAAGTTCGTGGCCAGTAAAGCTTTTGCTTTAGCAATTTCGAGCACCTGGGGATATTTAACGAGTACTGACACCCTACCCGCCGCGGTGGCTCAGTGATTAGGGCGCTCGGCTACTGATCAGGAGTTCCCGGGTTCGAACCCGACCGCGGCGGCTGCGTTTTTATGGAGGAAAAACGCTAAGGCGCCCGTGTGCTGTGCGATGTCAGCGCACGTTAAAAATCCCCAGGTGGTCGAAATTATTCCGGAGCCCTCCACTACGGCACCTATTTCTTCCTTTCTTCTTTCACTCTTTCCTTTATCCCTTCCCTTACGGCGTGGTTCAGGTGTCCAACGATATATAAGACAGATACTGCGTCATTTCCTTTCCCCAAAAACCAATTATTATTATTATTATTCTCTTTCCCCAAAATACCAACCAACCATCCCTCCTTTATCCCTTCTTTTACGGCGCGGTTCAGGTGTCCAACGATATATGAGACAGATACTGCGCCATTTCCTTTCCCCAAAAACCAACACTCAATATCACTGACACCGCACAGCACACGGGCGCATTTTGCGTTCCGCCTCCATCGAAACGCTGACGCCACGATTGTGTTCGGACCCGAGTACTCCTACTGAGTAAATGAACGCCTTAACAACAGAACAACATTTTCAGTCGCCAACGCAAGCTTCTTCGTCATCTCGCCCTGTAGCTTGCAAGCAAGTGACACCATGGGGTAAGGTGTGCCACAATATGCCTCGTACTCCGCTGGATTGGTTGGTCATTTTTTGAGGAAAGGAAATGGCGCAGTGACTGTCTCACATATCTCGGTGAACACCTGAACCGCGCCGTTAGGAAAGGGATAATAGAGGGAGTGAAAGAAAGGAAGAAAGAGCTGCCGTAGTGGAGGTATCCGGAATAATTTCGGCCACCTGGGGATCTTTAACGTGCACTGACATCCCACAGTACACTCGCGACTTTTGCATTTCGGCTCCATTAAAACGCGGCTGCCACGGCCGGGTTCTAACCCGGATATTCCGGCTCAGTAGACGAGCGCCTGATCCACTGAGCCATCGCGACGGGTTTTTAAATCGCAGTGCGGAGCCCTCCACTGCGCCATATCTCTGTCTTTCACTCTAACCCTCTTCCCTTCCCTTGCGGTACAGTTCGGTGTCCACCGAGGTGCGCGACAATTACTGCACCATTTCCTTTAAATGAAAATTGTTTTTTGGGAAAAGAAAATGGTGTAGTATCTATCTCACATACCGGCGGACACCTGAACCGCGCAGTAAAATTATGCGTTAAAAATTCTATAAATTGTCGCGACCTCTGATTTCGCAGTCGACTCTTGGTAAGCTCGAACACATAGTAACAGTGAAACGCTCAGCAATTTCTATTTCTTAGCGTTCTTTTCGATTTCGATAACTGCGACTCACGCGCTGTGAGCTCTTGTAGAAAAAGTGAAAGAAGCGCGCAGAACGGAGCTTGTGCTAACTGTCCTCGTGCCGCCACCGAACAGTGTCCGACGAAATGGCCCGACCCATCGGCTCACGTCGCTCCGCTGAGGAATCTTGTTCGTCTCGCTGCCTTCGGCATGGGCACCGCCACAGTAGCAGCAACTCTGTAGGACGGCCACATTTACAGCATCGTCCGAAGCTCAGGTCTTCCGAGACGCTGCGGTCGTCCACATCAGCGGCCAAGACATCGCACAGGCAGCACAGCGCCGATGCACCTTTGAAGGCCCGCTTGCAGCCACTCCACCGTGGATCCAGGGCATTTGCCAGGAAGCATGGATCAGACATCCATTTGAGAGCGCTCTTGCGGTCGCCTCATCCAGCGTCTAGGCCATCACTCAAGAAGCATGGCATATATGGACCTTCGAGGGCACTCCTGCGGTCACCCAGTCCTACGTCTAGGTCAATGCCCAGCGATCACACCCCAGATCACCCTTCCAACGCGTTCGAGAGGTCGCCGTACCCGGCGTCTGTGCCATTACGCAAGGAGTACGGCGGAGACGCTCCTTCGCGGCCTCTCCTGCCATTGCCTTACCCCGAATCTTGGCCATTATCCTTGGAGCATCGCGCCGATGTACCTTTGCAGGCGCTTCTCCCTACACCCTATCATGCGTCCAGGCCATCGCCGAGAGAGCACAGTGGAGATGATCCTTTGGGGCCGCTTTTGCCATTACCTTACTTCACGGGGAGGCGATCACCGAGGAAGCACGAGGCCGATGATGCTTTTGACGCATTCCTGCACTCTCCCAGCCCGGCGTCCAGCCCATTGCCCACGGATCACGCTGGAGATGTTTCGGTAGCGCTACTGCCATCGCCTTACCCCTCATCTAGGCGATTATACTCGGAGCACGACACCGATGGCCCTTTGGAGGCGCTCCTCCCGACGCCCCGTCCAGCATCCTTGCCATCGCCGAAGAAGCAAGGAGAAGATAATCATTTGGGGCCGCTCTTGCCGTTACCTTACTCTGCTGGGAGGCGATCGCTTATGGAGCACGAGGCCAATGTCCCTTTAGGCGCACTCTTGAAGTCGCCCTATTCTGCGTACAGGTCATGGCCCGTGGAGCACACTGCAGAAGCCGTTTTGGGGGCACTCCTACCATCGCCTTCTCTCACTTCTATGCCATTGTCATTGTCCAGGGAGCATGGCACCGATGCCCCTTTGCAGGCACTCCTCCCGACGCCCTATCCTGAGTCAAGTCCATCGTCAAGCGAGGACGATCCAGGCACCCCTTTGGGGCCGCTCCTGCCGGAACCTTGCCCCACTGGAAGGCGATCACCCATGGAGCAAGAGGCCGATGTTCCTTCTGGTGTGCAAACATGGTCGCCGTACTTTCAGTTCCAGCCATGGTCCTCGGAGGGCGCCGAAGATGTCGTTTTGGGGGCCCTCCTGCCATCTCCTTACCGCACATTTAGGCTACCCCCAAGCCAGCACGGCATCAAAGCTCCTTTGCGGGCGCTCCTCCCGACGCCCTATCCCGCATCTAGGCCACCGCAGCATGACCCCGATTCTCCTTTGGGGGCGCTCCTACCGTCGCCTTACCCCGCACGGTTGCGATCACCCAGAGAGCAAGGAACCGATGTCTTTTCGGACGCGCTTCTGCGGGCGCCCTACCCTGCGTCTAGTCCAGCGCACATGGCGCACAATGAAGATGTGGCTTTGGGGGCGCTCCTGCCGACGCCTTGTCCTGCACCTAGGCTATCGCCCATGGAACACTGCACCGACGCCACACTTGGGCCGCTCTTGCCGTCGCCATTCCTCGATTTCAGGCCCTGGAAGCATGGCCCCAATGGCCCTTTGAGGCCGCTCCTGCGGTCACCATATCCGACGCCTGCGTCGTCGTCCAGTGAGCACCGCACCGATGTTCCTTTTCGAGAGGTCGAGCGGTCGCCTTACCGTACGTCGAGGTTATTACTCAACAAATACTGCACCGGTGCTCGTCTGGGGACGCTGCTGCAGTCGCCCACACCCGTGCCCAGACCGACGCGGAGAGTGTTCGGCACGGATGCCCTTCTGGGGTAAACCCGAAAAAGGTAGGCACGGTGCGATCAATGGAGGGTGAGCTTGTGTGTCTTCGCGCTAGCTTTGAGGAGTGTTCTTTACAACATTAGCGCCGCAAGTTGCTTCAATACTTAAATTTCTCTCAACCATACGCTTGTGTGGTTGTCGTGATCCCAGGGAGGCTCACTGACTTGGCACACCGTCGCTACACAGAGATGATCTGTTCTTCGAGCTATATTCAGTCAAGGACATAATTTATAGCAGGCTTTCCAACTTTAACTGTTGCCTTACGTAGCAGAGAAGAAATGGGTCTCTGCCTTCATGTGCAAGCGGAAAAACGGCAGTTTTATTGATCAGCATGAAACGTTTCTTACATTCTGCTAAGGAACCAATTACGGAAATTTGATCACTAGAGCGCGCTCCGTATTCTTCTCGATGCGACTTCACAATAATTTATAGCATTATTATTGCGTTAGTATTACAAGGGTAACTGCAAGCGGAAATGGCGAGCCCCGTCTGCCGGTAGCCAGTGACAGGTGGCAACCTACCCACCGGGCTACGAACGAAGCCGCCGCGGTGGTTCAGTGGTTAGCAGCGCTAGGCTGCTGACCCAAAAGACGTTGGTTCAATCCCGACCAAGACGGTAGAATTTATTTGAAGGCGAAACTTACGAGGCCCATGTACCGCGTGATGTAAATTCAGGTTAAAGAACTCCAGGTGGTCGAAATTTCCGGAGCTCTTCACTACGGTGTCCCTCATAGCCTGAGCCGTTTCGGGACGCTAAACGCCTATAAACTAAACAAAGGGAACAGACGTAGTGTACTACGTATTCGCACTTCGTATACTACCACGGATTACTGAACCATGGCATGCTACCTGGCATATAAGAACGTTTCGTATGTTGACTTCAGATATATAATATAACGAACTTTAGTACGCCACTTTGAATAACGAGCTTTATCCAGTTAACCTTCGATAGATCGAAAATAAGTGCGCCACCACGGATGTATATAAGAAACTTTCTTTGTTAACCTCGGACGTAACTAACTTTCATATCTTAAGAATTACAATACAGACCACAAAAATTGCGCTCCTTGTATTTGAGGCTCGTAATAAGGACTTCTGATTTTACAGCCAGAAATACAGAATCTAACGATATTTCTTACACAAGTTGGTTATGCACATTGGCTTCACTGAAGGAGAACATGTCACGGTGGTTTCCAAGTCTTCAATAGCGGTTATATTTTGCTTCTCGGTTAAGGGCCTAAATCCCAACAGTTAGGCTGCCTTAAGAGTAGAGTATGTATAATCCGTTAAATTGTTAATGCCAAGTGGTGGCACGTCGGCCTCCTAGTCATCGTCATGAGCATTTCGGCAGACTGGCAGAACTCTTTCTTCGTGTACAATATGGCTGCGTCATGATGCGCACCAACAAAGTCAGGCGAAATCATGTAGGGCCATCTTTGCATTAGCAACTCATTGTTGCAATTCCACATGCGTCCAATCACGTGAATGTCCAAGAGAATTCTTAGTCGTTCCTACTGGCCCATAACGCATGCTTTACGGAACTAATTCGTGATTCACTCCGCAGTGAGCTGCATCCACGTGACCTTAATCATTTTTGTCGCAGCAGCGAACAAATATATCCAGAAAGGAACGTCGTCCTTTCCTTTTTAACTCTTGTCAGTATGAGCTGGATAATGCACCGATGATATGACATCTCAACAAGTTAATGACACCCATGTCGGGTGGCTGAATCTTGTGCATAGTATTTGTTGGCGAGAAGGAAGATTTCTCTACAGCTAGAGAAGGCAAGGTATGGTGCGTTGCAAAGTTACCAAGCACCATTTGGAACAAGTATTTCATCGATATGTCATGGTAGAACTCAACAAGCCACTAAGGGAACAAATCGTGCGCTATACGCATCGCGCCATTGGAACCTGTGTCTGGTTTTACTCTCGTTGCATAAAATCATAGCGTCACCCGTTATCCAAGCCTTTAAAGGAAAGAAAGAATGTGGTCACTGACCAAGCCAAGAAAGTCAAGACGTTTTGGAACCTCGTACGGATTCCTTGTCACTGAGCGGCACAAGAAATTTTCGCGACTTATATACGTACCACGTGGCGTAAAGAGCGTGCGTAGATGGGTGGCATGGTTTCTTGCCCCCGGTTCGTGGTAGCTGGTGTCGATTGGATGATTAGAGATTCCATCAGCCGCCGAGATGACACGTTCCTTTCCTTCGCGATGACAGTGGCGTGGTCCCAGTAAATCGTGTGAGCGTGTTCTTGCACATGCTTGGAAATAGCGTTCGTCGCGTGATTATTAATTCTTACCTCACGTTTGTGGTAGTTAAGCCGTATTGGGAACTTTCACACTTCGAAAATGTAAACATGGGGGCATCAGCACATGTGATTTGGTATATGAGACCTGGAAATGCTTCAATCGGTAGTCTGTCTTTCACGTTCACGAGCTCTTTACTGATCTTGCTGGTCGGGGCGTGGGCAATGCGCATGTCGTATTTTGAAAACACGATCGATGGTGCCTCTCTGATTCCCTGTACGTAAGGAATGGCTGCACGTGCCTGGAATGTCTTGTTGCTCTGTGTTTTCGGCTTTAATATCCGCTTCGGATAATTGCAGACAAAGCGACTAGGGTAGCCGTTATTAAGCAGCTCTCGGTGAATCGTCTTAAGTTTGTTTATGAATTGTCATCAGAGAAGAAGCGTACGGAACGTGTTATTAAGGATGATACCTCTGACGTCTTGTGGCCAGCCGGATGACCCCACATAAAATTGAGGTAGCGACCTGCATGCGTAGGCTTCCTGTAGACCGAAAAGGTGAGGGCGCCCACATCCACGCGAACCACTACATTCAAGAATGGCAAAAAGCTGTATTTCTCAAGTTCCAGTGTTAACTGTATATGCGTATTCTGGGTGTTTAGGCTGTCCAGGAAATGTGAGACATCTTGGTTCTTCAAAATGCAGAATCAGTCGTCTACGTAGCGATACAACATTTTCGGTGCAGGACAGAAGGTGGCGAGTACCTTTTCTTCCAAAGCTTCCATTACTAAATTGGCCATTGTAACGGATATTGGCGCTTTCATTGCCTTGAATTGCCTTGCCTTTTGTCTGCTGGCAGAAACTGCCACCGCAGGAAAAATAAGTGTTGCTAAGGCAAAATCTCAGCAGCTCGCAAAGTTCGGGGACGTCGAAGGGTGTGCGGCCAGGGAGGCCAGTGTCAGCTTCCACGGCTTTCTCACACGTAGCTACAGCCAAATCTACTGGTACGCTAGTGAAAATCGACGTCACTTAGAACGAAACCATAGTGTCGTCTTCACTCAACGAGATGCCATGCAGCTTAGATGTAAACATGGACAAATTTCTGACATGCGTCTGTTTGGTTTATGGTTTATAGGGGTTTAACGTCCCAATGCGACTCAGGCTATGAGGGACGCCGTAGTGAAGGGCTCTGGAAATTTCGACAACCTAGGGTTCGTTAACATTTACTGAAATCGCACAGTACAGAGGCCTCTACAATTTCGCCTCCATCGAAATTCTACTGCCGCGGCCGGGATCGAACGCGCATCTTTCGGGTCAGCAGCCGAGCGCCATAACCACTCAGCCACCTCGGCGGCACATGCGTGTCTTACCAACTAGATGACTCAACACTGGCGAAGATAGCCCGACAGTCCATAAAGGGGCAATCTGGAGAAGTCGACAATAGGTGGACGTCGAGCCCTAGGGTTCTGGACTTCAGGCAGGCCGTAAATAGCAGCAGCTGAGCTCTTTGTGCAGAGCAGCCGGCTATAAAGGATCTTTCGGTGCGGATGGACCAAATTGAACAGTCTGGCAAACAGTTGTTGCAGTTTGGTTTGTAGTCTGCTTGTCTGGTTATGGGCTAGAGGAGTATAAGTCTGATGGTCTGCGATAAGGGCCAACATTTTCTTGTTGTACTCGCTCCTGTCAAGCAAGACTCTAGCATTGCCTTTGTCGGAAGGAAGGATGTCGATGCTACTGTTACTCCGCAGGCTGTGAATGGCTTGCTTTTCTGCTACCCATGACCGCGTTCTTGCCCTGTGTTTCCGCAAACCGGAGAGCACACCAATGGTACGTGTGCATGCCTCTTCTCGAACGGCAGAGAGAGCTAACCGCTCGTTCGACCGTGCACACCACCTCGCTTGGCCTCGGTGATGTTTGTGTTAAAATTCAAACCACGGAACAGCAACCCAGCCTCCTCCTCCGTCGGCGTATAGGAGGAAAGGTTGATGCCTTCTTGCGCGCCTTGGAACACTCCAGGTCGGAGTGCCTTCAGTGTCCTGTCTTCTGTCTGTCTTCCGATAAGTGACGTCACTAATCGCGAAGTAGCCGTGGCGATGGCTCAGTCGTTGACGCCCGGCTGCTCACCCGAAAGGCGCACGTTCGATCCCGACGACGGCGGTGGAATTTCGATGAAGGTGAAATTCTAGGGGCCCGTTTACTGTGCGATGTCAGTGCACGTTACAAACCCTAGATGGTCGAAATTTCCGTAACCCTTCACTGCGACGTCCCTCCTAGCTTTGAGTCGCTTTGGGACGTTAAACTCTATAAACCATAAACCAAACTTTTCTCGAAGCCGCCCTGCGCAGAAAGCTAGCCTTTTTTTCTTCCCAAAATTCAATTTAGCCGTCTCCGAATGCATCCAATATGCCCAAACACTACCATTTGCTCCGAATATAATGTCGTTTCAAACATTTACCTTACAGGAGTACTGACTATGCCGTTACTTATTTTCCCGTTTAACGCAGAGTGGCTGTCCAGATGTCAAGACTGGATATACCTCATGACAGCGCCTCGATCGACTGGGATCCTAACCTCATCTCGCGCAGCATCCGAAAAGGGCTGGGGGCAGCGAACGGATTGACCTCGTCCAGTGCGCCTCCGACGGCGGGCTGCTGGACCCTGCTGTGGTCTTTTGGGACGGCTATAGCGGGAATAAAGATTACTGCTCCATTATTAAGGATGCACAGCCAGAAAGGTCCGCATGGAATGTTTTCGTGAAACCTTTGGCAAACTGTAAAACCGTTTTGGTAAAACTGTGCCAAATGTAACCAGATAACAGCAGGTTTGCTTGTCAGTCATATAGTGGAGCCATGAAGGCGCCCCTTATGACCAAAAAAGTCCCGAGCGGCGAGGACATGGCTCTCCTTACTTAACACGAACTTAGATCCCTTGCCACATAGCGCTAAAGAGACGCCGACGCAGGGAGACAAACAGGACAGGCGCTGTCTGTGCGTCCGTGTCTCTTTAGCGATATAAGGCAAGTGAACCATCACCAACTCGCCCAAGCTTCCATTGTGATGAACTTAGAGCTTAACGGGCGCCATAAGTGCTCGGCTACACGATTAAGAAACAAACCTCATTGCTAGGTTACTTTCGATACTTACTGTGCATATCACTTTTGCAGGGATCGCCTTTTCATTCTGTGTGTGAATGTAATACCACCGTCGCTTTTTCCTTCCGCTGGTGCTTGTGCTGCTCTGTGTGGCTGCTGGCAGGACGTTGGAGTTATGCCCAAACACTGAGTTGAGTGCTTAAATGCTGAGTGGATGCTTTACAGAGGACGCACTTTATAGTCTATACTTCCGTCTGGGTGCACTTTGTAGATGCAACTTTTTTGTGAAAAATCTCCGCCTGTAAAACTGGACCTGTGATTCAGATACTCCTAAAATATGTGAAACAGTAATTTTCAAGATACCTGGATATATGGCCCACATATTACTGTCTGCAACCGCCTTTCGGGTATTTTTAAAGCGGAATGGAACTCTTGCTATTTTTTAAGTGGAGCGTCGATTCCGCACTCTTTCTCGGCTACAGTGTTTTGTAGCCGCAGTTCCTATCGCAGCCTGTGAAAGCGTATAGCACTTGTCTTGTGAACAGTATGTGGATCAGATAATTGTGCAATGGTATTGAGCAAAGAGTCCAACATGCACAAAGAACTATAGGGAGAACCACTTCTATAGTACACTTGAACGCTCCAGTTCTGTAATTTCGGGACTCTGACACCTTATGAGGCTCTTAGCATTCAATCGAAGCGTGAATGCTTTTGAAGGTTACCCAGTTAATCATAAAAAAAATTTCTCCCATTATTTCTGTCGCCTACATTGCGTCGACAACCAAACTGTAGAATAAGCAGACAACTCTATCTAACCCATCGCGATGACGCAGTGGCTTTAGCATTCGTATGCTGATCGCAAGATCGAAGTTTCGATCTCAGCAGAGTGGCCTTATTTCGAAGGAGGCCCAACACAGAAACGTCCGTGTGCTGTGCGATGCCACGCACGTTAATTTACCTGAAGTGGTCAGAATAAATTTGCAGTACTCGACTACGGCGCCCCTGATATTCACTGTGCAGCTTCTGGACACGGAACCCCATAATTTTTTATTGACGTCAAAGCATTAGAACTCTCGTTCACGAGAAAAGCCGGCGTCCGTCCGTCTGTTCGGGTGACGAAAAAGCAGAAGACCCACCTGCCACGGTGGGAAGGTGGCAATGAAATCGAAATAAATTCAATGCATTTGCTAAATTCCTATCGCGGCACTGTGCATCAGTGTAGTAGTGTGAAGACTCCCCGCGATCTATCAATCTGTGAAATAAATTGCGTACTTGCGAGGAAGAGATCTGTAATGTTATCGCATTGTAGACTGAAGGGTATATATAAATATATATAGTGAAGCGACATCCAAGCGACATCGCACTAAACCAAAATACAAGGAAATTACCAGAAATATAATCACCCAGCTCTTCGTTTTGTTTTCTTTCGATGTGTAATAGGGCAAGTGCCAAGAAATCGCTCAAAGTATACATATGTGTGTAATGAAAAAGACAATTCGCGACCGCGCTACTCAAGGAACTCTGTGTGTCATTTAAAATAGAACGCTAAAAAGTCTCTTAAAAACCCGACAGGGATTCATTATAAATATTAAGACAGTTATCAATCCTCCTCGGAGACTTCGTAGCATTTTATAGGCTGCATGGCTATCTCGTGTTTTCATATTGCATATAGGTTCATATTGCATTCTAGGCGCTCTTAACAGAAATGACGAGCTAACTAATGCTTACATTTTGGGCGATTGGTGCGGTATTTCGAGCACTTTTGTTTCGCGCCTCTCATGTAAAGGTAGTTATTTCAATTATTTACAAAGTCTCCTTCGTAGCACAGCCCTGCATGTGCAAATGCCAGCAGAAATATATTGTTACGGCCGCAAAGCCTTCGCTCAAGGTGTGTTCATGCCAGACGTACAAGTCAGTTGTTTTTTACCTCACAAAATGGCCCATACCGACAAGGGGAGATTGGCTATAATCAGGCAGTGACTACTTGCATTGTATATTGCATGAGGCAAACATAGGATGCCCTAAAAAATTGGGCAACTCAGTTTCCGTGACACAGGTGGTTGCGGGTGGTTAGGGGGTCTAAGAAGCTTGAATTTAGGAGAGGAAGTGAGTACCAGAAAGAAGGAGGAAACAAACATGTAGGAATAGCAAAAAGGAAGCCCCAAATGAGGTTAAAGGGCAGTACGAAAGCTTCTGATGGTAGGTGTTTTCCCGATAGCGTCCAACCGTCCCTACTGCCACCTCGTTCTCACTTCTACTATACTTCGTCTTCGCTTGTCCGTGGCAGTTGCTCCCCGCGCAGCCGAAGCCCGCCGGGCAAGCTGTGCTCTGTCCCGAGAGTGGCATGGCTTCAGACTAGCGCCATGTGAGAATTCAGTTTTAAGCGGAACGGCGACCAGTTGTGGTGAGGCGCGCAATCTGATAGGTGATGTTACGAATTCTGGCCACAACCACCTAAAGGCCATCGTAGTGGGCTAGTAGCTTTTTGGTGCAAGCCGCGGCGCCTAACTGGGCGCCAAAGCCAGACAACATTGCCCGGAGCGTAGACAACGTGCCGGCGGTGGCTACTGTAGCGGCCCTTGAAGCGCTCTTGAGAAGCAATGGATCATATGCGCGCAATCCGACGAGCTTCTTCTGCTAATGACAGCATCTCGGCGATACACAGGTTGTCACTGGTAGAAAATGGTAGGATGGTGTCCAGGGTGTAGCGAGGCGGGCGAGCGTACAAGAGGTAGAATGGACTGTATCCGGTTCTTTCATGAGCGGCGGTACTGAAGGCGTATGTGATTAAGGGCAGTATGGTGTCCCAGTTGTTATGGTCAGAGTCCACATACAAGGCAAGCATGTTGGTGAGTGTGCTGTTTATGCGTTCCGTCAAACCGTTTGTCTGTGGGTGATATGGCATTGAGTGCCTGTAGGTATAACCGTGCACAAACGCAGCAGCTCTTCAACGATATCGGCCGTGAATTGGCGGCCTCTGTCACTGATTACCACACGCGGTGGTCCTTGCCGTAAGAGAACAGAGTTCAGAAGAAATAGCGACACTCGATGCTCGGACGGCGATGGTACAGCAGCCGTTTCACAATAATTACATGTAAGGTAGTGCGCAGAGACGACGATCCTGCGACTTACATTTAGAGATTTGGAAAAAGGTCCAAGCAGTACAATTCCAACTTGCTCAAGCGGACTGCTGGGATGCGTCAAAGCATAAAGTAGGCCAGGTGGAGCGGAAGTAGGGTGTTTGTGGAGGTGACACTGCGTGCAACTGGCCACAAATCGTTCTATCGTGGAACGCATTTGAGCCCAGTAAAACCGCTCTAGAGCTCGATGGAGCGTGCGAGCATATCCCAGATGTCCGGAGGCAGGGTCTCCGTGCATGACACGCAAAATAGAGGAGTGCAGAGCCGTTGGAACAACGAGCAGGTATCGTGGGCCCACAAGGGAGTAGTTATTTCCCCATAACAGACAGTAGCGGATACAAAGAAGGCCTGTGACCCCCTGGTTGAGCGTGGTGGCAAAGAGGGGTTGTAGAGCCGCATCTTCACGCTGCTCAGTTTTAAACATCTTATTCGAGGCAAATTAATATGAAAGAGCAGGGCTGTGTGACTCCTGCAGCATGCCGTGTAGTTCCATATATTCCCAGGGAGCCCGCGATAGCTGTCCGCAGTCACCTCGCTCCTGCAGGAGCGTACAAATTAAAATCCTGCTGAAATGCTAGACAAGTCCATTACCTTTCCGTGAAACAGATTAGCGTGCACTAAAAGAGCGATGCCTTCGCTCCGGTTCTTTTTACGAAAGATTGCATATGAGCAGATGAAAATCGTTCTCAATGGTCGGGCACAATTTCTTCAAGATAGCCTTCAGCAGCAGAGAGCTCAGGTAGGAAATATTTTCTGTAGCAGTTGTTTCGCCTCTTGCGGAGGACACCAACGGTCACTTACTGCAATAGTTCCCAAGTGTAGTGAGTGAGTGAGCGAACGTTTATTGAAGAGGACGCTGGCTGGATCCCATGTGGGTGGGCCCTCAGTCCAGTGCTACGGAGGGTAAGTGTTATGGTGAATAGAAACTTGTAAGAAGCTTGATAAAAAGCACCCATGGTGTCAAAGGCAACCCACGTCTTCCCTGGGTAAGATAAGCTGCAACCGGAGTCGCCGACTTGTTGCATGTCATGTACACGGCGCATGCCCGTAAAGTTCATCGACCTTCTATCAAATGCGCCGCCACTTGGAGAGATCTCGCAGGTTGCGTTTCGCGCGGCTGATTCCGGAATGCGATTCATGCGAGACATCCATAAGGCGTCGTTTCTAACTTACAGGAACTATAATTAACGGAACCCACCAGTTTGCAGAACAACTTCATTCTCCGCAAGGTAAAAATTCCTGGTAATATACAGGCATGTCTATTTCTCGTCGCCTGGTAAACAAAAAATTCGTTGGAGGCACTTAGGTATCTCTTAAATGCGGGAAGGCGAAAGCCGTTTGCGACTCATTGCACTGATTTGAATTTGAGCGGTGACGTGACGCTGCGCATGCGCAGTTGTTGCTTGGCGACGGATCGCATCACCCGCCACAGTAGGCAGTTTGCTTACAGCCCAGTTGGCAGGTTGTGATGACGTGACAAGGTCATGTGACACGTGACAAGGTCACCTGATCTAGGGTGTAACGGACGGACACGGTAACGTGACCTGGGATCTAACGGACGGACACCGCGAGGCCACGTGACCGGACGGACGGTCACCGCGAGTGTAAGCCATTAAAGGGTTTCGCCTTAAAAGCAGGAAAGGAAACGGTATGCTATATCTCTCTAACCATTCCTCATTTAGGCCATCGCTTAAACCATTGGACAGCGAAAGCCGCATATAAGAGACGCCGCAATTTTCGTTGCGAATGTGAGGAATGCCTTCGACCGGTGTGGCTTTCGGTAGTATTATGTGGCTGACGAAAATCCACTGTCGCTTTATGCCTCCTTCCTCTTCTTTTAGACTGCTTCGCAAAGAACAAATACATTCTTCCGTTGTTCTCATGGTAACAGCAAGTGATTGCTTGCTGGGCCCACGCGCTCTATCTGTAGAATTTTTCGTCTTTTCTTTTTTCTCTACAGGAATTTATATTTAGTAGATTGCTTAATCTGTCTTGGAGGGAAATGCCCACGTTTGCTTCCTGTAAATGCCCATGATAAAATGTCAAGTTTCTTAATCATTTAAAATTATAAAGAAGCGGCACTGAATCTCTTAGCCTAAATGCAGTGGGCAAATTGGAACTCGAACACGTAAATGCCGTAATTTTCTGCTTTGCAGACAAATACTGCTTTAAACCGGTCTATGATTACGCTCTTCGGTAGACACTTCTTCCAGGACATGAATCAGTCAAGTTGCATGCCGTAGCTAAAAGTACAGAGAAAAAATAATTTTCTTTGTTTGCAGGAGCAGTTCACGTTTGATTCCGGCCGGACTGTTCATTTCTTACCGTGTGACGGTGCCTGTTGTAGCTTGAAATATTTTGTCCCCTCGGTCAAACAGGGCTCTACTGTGTTAATTAGCATGTTACCGCATGGGAAACGGCAGAGTATACTGCCTCTCGTAAACTCCGATTCAGGCGTGCGCCGTGCACCTAGAGATACTAGAGAGCGTTTCCAGTGGCGCTGCATGCCCCACGTCAGGGCGCGTTCGTTTTCGCCATTATCCTGTTCCGTCGGCCGCCACCCGAGGAGCCTATCACTCGACGGGACCCGTAAAACCTGCCTAGGAGCTTTTAGATAAGTTTTCGCCGACGGAATGAGTCCGGACCCAGACACGGTAGTCGGTTGTATATTCGACAGTCTTGTCGAAAGTTGAAGCGCTGTGCATCGGAACGGTGACCGCTTGTAATCAAAGCGGCCGACGTCTCCAAGCTCAGTCACCAACGTAAATCCTCACGCGCTGGTTTCCTGTGAGAAAAAAACTGCGAACTTCACTCTAATGGGAAGCATGGGAAGTATGCATCCAGAAAGCTGCGTCATTTTGAAAGTTTTATGTTAAATATACAGTCTTGCTGTGAACAAGTTGTTGGTCTTCTTTTATGATACAGCTGGATGAGACGTGTAATCATGTTTTTCATTTTCAACGTGTGGTCTTGTGTTTGTGCGCGCTCTCTTCCGCCTCACTTTTTCATAATCATGTGTATGGATCTGTTACAAACCTTTGGCCATAGATCAGCTCGGCTTTGTGTATTGGAGATGTACCTGGAAGGACAATAAATAAAAAATTTGTTTTGGGAACGCAACGCCTGCTAATCCACTACTCTTTCGGTTTAGACGAGTTAGGTTCCAACCGGCCGCCGCGGTTAGATGCGTGAAAGCAGTATAACCTGCGATGCCGGCTGAACTACCGCAGAATGGGGGGTCACATGCCGTTTGTGTCAAGAACAGCCGTGGGCTGATTTCGGATCATTTAATATTTTGCTGAATTAAAATGAGGCATGCTGTTGGAGCTCAAACAACAAATTTTTCGGCCCAGGCGACGAATTCATGCGGAGTAAAGTGACGTTCTGAGCTGAAACTTTCGTAGTGTTGATGCATCCCACCGGTGTGCCAATCAAACTATGCCTAGTAAGTTTACACTTTCCTTTGGTATGTCTACTTATGTACATGTACAGTTGATCTTCAAAAGCAGCGCCTCCTTCGCATTAACAAGAGAACAGTTCCAGTTCTTACAGCTAGGGAAAAGAGGCGTTAGCTTCGCGTCCATAAATGCTCAAAGAGCATGGAAGGTAGTACATTTGACAGCATGAAAGTAATTGCATGCTTTATAGCCATGTTCGAAGACTAAAGTTATTTTGTTACACAAGCTTACTCTGTACTCTCTAAAGGCTCCTTCCATGTTGACATTTAGCATCTGAGTTTTGGGAGCATGTTATCATTTTATAATACATAGTTCGCGGGCTTAGGACAAGCAAAATCTTTTCTATTTCGGGTATTAACAGCTATGCACAGGTTGCAGTGTGGTGAATGACATTTTGTGACATATTCACTGTCGGCTTTCCGCATGCGTATACGGTTAGTTCTAATTAGTAGCAGACTTCTGAGGAAACCTGCGCATGAGACGGTGGAAAAGTGCCTTTATTGAACATGAAAGGCGTCAAATATATTTTGTGAAAAACTTGCTTCGCAGTCACAAGTTTAATCTTTAAACCTGAGGATTTCAATACGAAGTGCCGTCCACAATTCATTTCTAGGGCCAAAAAACTGGATTAGCCGTGTTATCCAGCACAATCGGCGGTCGTGAACTCGAAATACCCCAATGCACGCACGTATATCTCGTGGAATTCGGTTTTTGTCTACGGCACTTGCAGCGCCTACGGAAGAACTAAGAAGTAGCATTTAGCCACTGTGTGTTTTAAGCATGGGTGTGACAGGTTGCGCATCGGCCAGTGCGAAAACTTTTTTTTTTTAGCTGGCGTTGAGTTTCTTTCGCCGTAGTTTATTTTTTGCATACCTGCCACAGAAGAAATATTAAGCTGATATTTCACGCACTCAATCCAAAACAAAAAATCACCAATGTTCCCGGGCACCACGAATGCCGTGAGCAGGCGCCACAATGTCTGGCAGCGCAGCCCGTCGCCGGTAGCGTATTGCAGGCGGTCTGTCTGAGTACTGCTCTCTGCAGCGCGCTGTCTGTGTGCTTCGGGACCTCAGGTCTGGGTCCCAGTCGCTGGAGCCGCTTTGCCACCACGGAGCCCACCTTGGTGCCATGGCAGCTTCCCTGTGTTAGATTTCACATTCACGATCAGTTAACAAGCAAAGAAAGCTTGAACAAAAAGTTGACCTATAGTCAGGAGATAGGTGCGAAAACCGTACATACCCCGCCATTCAATTACCGTGAAGAGAAATCGGATGGCCGAGCGCATGCCACCACCTCTCTACCTAGAAAGCCCACCGCCATGCGCACAAGTAACATCTCGTCTGCGCGACAAAATTTACGGCAGCAGGCAAAACGCAAAAGGCGCCCGCGTTTCGAGTCTTTTTAGTGCAGGTTAAAGATCCCCAGGCAATCGAAATTTTTACGAAGCCCTCCACTATGACATCTATTTCTCTTCTTCTTTCACTCCCCCTTTTGGTCCTTCCCTTGCGGAAGAATTGTGGTGCCCACCGAGGAATGTGATAACTTTGCTTCCCACGAAACTAACTTTTATGGCATTATGGCACAATTTCATCGTTCAGCATGTGAAAAAGCGAAGGGTCTACGCATAATCACGTCACCTCGGGATGGCAGTGACGTTTCAGACACCCACTACTCTTGCAGCAACTACAAATATTGTTACTTTTACTACTTCAATAATCCCAATTGGATGGAAACAAAAAATCAGTGCGAATAAACCGCAATTCGAACTAAAGGAAACCAGATCGGAAGTAGTGGAAGAAGCACCTTGTTGCGAACGTTGCTTCAGTGGAGAAGTATCTACGCAGCTTAGACGTTTTCGAGTGCTTGTGGATTATAATGTAAGGACAATATTAAGAACCTGTAGTAGCCTTCTAAGGGCACATTCCCACTTGAGAGTGGCAGAGGCTGCGCGACCAGCAGTCGCTTGCGACTACACCACAGTTCGACAACACCGATGTTCACACTTGCAAAGGCGATCTGTGGGTCGCCATCTCGTTCGATTCTCGTTTGAAATGAGAACTCTTGGGAATGACGCAGTTCGCGCGCGCTTTCGAGAGTTTCGTCTGCTTTGGCCGCGTCTCCTGCGCTCGCGCTTGGCCCTCGAAAGTGCTCTGGTCCTTCGATATTAGCAATGTACAGCGACGGCCTGAGTTAAGAGGAAGATATAGCTGCAGTGTGCAACGCGGCCGTACAAGCGGCCTGCCAGCCAGCCTGGATGCCGGCTGCTAGCGCCAGAAAAATGTGCTAGTATGTTATTTGTTCGATTCATACCATGTTCTGGGAAGTCGAAGTTAAAAAAAAATGAATCAGACTTGAGGATAGTTGGCGAATACCGAGCTATTGGATACAATCAAATTTCTTCTCATAGCCGCTTTGCTGCTTTTGTCCAAAGCTTCTCGATCGCCTGGCGTCTGCTTTCTCCGCTGCTGAAGGCGTCGCGGAAATGGAGCATATTTTTATATTATCATAAGACGGGGTTCACAATATAGCCGTGACGAAAGTACCATCTTGGTTATAGCGCTCGCCAGTTCCGAAACGCCCACAGCCGCGACGACTACGGCAGCCAAGGAGCAGATAGCGCAGTTCGTCGCTCGGCGCACCCGCGAGCGACGTCGATGCCGAAAGCTCGCCTCGCTCGCTGATTGGTTCAGCGGTTTGCGACTCGCAGTAGCGGAGCTGCAAAATCGAGCAGCTAGCGACTGACATGCGACTTTCGCTTTTCGACCAACGCGACCGGTTGCGCAGACAGTTCGGTCCTAAAAGCCTGCCACGTTGCACCTCTAGTTTTGGCGCTCTGCTGAAACCCGGAGATTAACCCCACAGTGGTGACTTCGGACTGAGGAATGACCTATCTTCTTCGCGCAACCAAGAGCTCCTCATCTGCGATCAACGCGAGGTCCAATCTGCTTTCACGACTACCAAGCAAGCCGTTGCTGATTCGGTCCCTCTTATTCAACCCATAAGCCATGAAGTAGTTATTAATTACCACTGAAGCAACTCACTGGTAATAGCGCAGTGTCTGAGCCGATCTGAATACCTTATGAACAATATCGAAGCAAACTTAGAACTCTGTGAGCCGATAAGAATCTCCTCGACATCTCCGTATTTAAGCTGATAGCCACTGCGCTAGCTGAGTAGCTGGGTGCAGTATTTGGTAACAGCTTTCATCAATGTTACGTATTTGTGATAGTCTCCTACGTGAAGGTATAGGAGCCAATTCATCAGCCCATGGCGTTCGTATCGTACCTGTATTCGGAATCAGCTACGGGGGCACCGGAGTCACGCTGCCTGCATGGGTGGTGGCGTAGGCGCGAGGGTGGGCGACCGCAGCAGCTCCGACGGCGTCCAGGACAGCAAAGCACCACAGAGTAGAGATGTTGGACTTACGGAACTTCCCCTTCGCAGGTGGAGTGCGTGCCAAGAGCAGCGGTGACAAAGCTCGTCGCAGAGACCTGGAACTCGATGCCCAGCTCACAGCATCATAGGCGCACGGCGTCCCGCAGGAGGGGCATTGGTGTTGCGCCGTCTCGGCGGTGGAGTTGCTCCGGGTCGGGATGACCGAAGCAGCTCGGACAATGACCATGGCTGGAGACAGGACGGAAGAGCTTGCCGACCTGCGGAGCTTCCCCTGCGGCGGCGGAAGCTGGATGAAAGGCAGCGGCAACGAGCAGGATTCTGGGCGCAGTCTCAGCAAGCACGGCAGCTCGTTCATGGCGTCACACGAGGAGCTGGTGCGGAACGAGCAGCGCGTGCAACGGCGAGAATCAGGGCACACTTCTTTCACTTCTTCTATCAGAGCCCATTGCTCGGATCAAAGTGGAAAAGAACGCTAAGGTATGGGTGGATGAAAACAACTTTATGGGCAAAAAAAGGCCGTCTGTGTGGTCTTCTGCTGGTCGAGGAGTCCCCGGCCGAGAGCTTCACGTGGGGCCTAGTACACGAGCCATTTTAAGCCGGCTGATGGAGCAGTCCTAAGCAGCAATGAGTGGATTGGAGATTGGTTGGAAGGTCTGTAGGGAAGGACATTTCCATAGGAATGAAATAGTGGGGGTTGGGCACGCCAAAGGCATTTTCGCAGCACAATCGCTGAACCAGTTCATCTGAGAGAAGTGTGCACTTTGGACACTTCACGCATGTCTCTTTGCCACAGAGCGACTGAAAACCGGCAGCTAGGGTCGTATGCTGCAATGCGTTAGCACTGAAAATTCTTGGTCACTGACTAAACCAATTGCCGCTTGCTTTCCTCATAACATCTTTCTATTCCTTCTCAGCAGCGCCGCCCCTCATCTGCTATAATAAAACGGTTGTGCTCTAAGTTATCTGCAGATGTAACTCTCGATTACGCCTTCTCTGCGTACTATTCATGTTAGGCGTGGAGTGGCGCCTTTGACTTGCTTGTTCCCACACACAGCCACAAATTCCACGCCGACGCCAAAGTATGCTCTGCATTCCCCATGAATGCCATCGCATTCAATCAGCCATTCCATGGCACCTGAAACATCGCGTAACTCTAGTGCATTATCTGCTGTTTTCATCATTTTGTGACGACAATGAAATGTGCCATTCGG
Source organism: Amblyomma americanum (assembly GCF_052857255.1). Taxonomy (NCBI): domain Eukaryota; kingdom Metazoa; phylum Arthropoda; class Arachnida; order Ixodida; family Ixodidae; genus Amblyomma; species Amblyomma americanum. The sequence goes on along the minus strand of NC_135502.1, from coordinate 107,214,561 downwards.
TAAAGCAGGTGTCGGGCTTCGACACGTAAGTGTCGCGGATTCGGGGGTTCTTTACGACTGTAGCCTTGAAGCGCTTCAGTCTCTGGTGTCAAATGAAACACCCACCAGGGCTTCTGTGACCTTGAACCCTTTTCATGTGTCAGCAACTTCGCAATGTTAAAACGTATTTTACTCACTGAGGAAGAGAGAAAGCTGTTATTGCGTCTCTCAGGTCCTGGTCGCAGTCTTAATTCGAGGAGGTGAGGCTGCGGCCCGGCGCGGTGTGGTTGCTTCCAACACGTTGGTGATGTGGGCAACACGCAGCGGTCACAGTGTTGGGCAGAATACAGCAGGAGGAGCGGCACAGCTCTACCGCGATTAGCTTAAAAGGGAAAGGGGGACAGAATTTTCGGTTCGATGTAGCGCAGTGACTAAGTGGAGCGTGGACATGTCCAATATATGTGTGGTTGTTAGGGTTGGCGCCACGTATCTGACAGCGGGGGTAGCAAGTGTAATTGAGGATGGTGTGGTTGGAGAGGTCACAAGGTGGAGATTTAGCTAACGACTCGTGTAATGCAAGTAGATCCATGGAGAAGAAGTTGCAGGAAAGGGGGAGGAAGGATTCGACGGGTGGGTCGTTGTTTTTTCTGTCGGCGTTTTGTGTTTGCGCTACATAACCCGCTCTTCCTTTGGGTTGTAATCATTTGGCCAAGATGAAGGGTTGCTTAGAGACATGCCTCAAGCGAGAGCGCATGCTTGTTCCTTCCGTTTTACTTCCTGCTGACCGAGGAACCTTGCCACAAGGACGTAGAACTGCGGGTGCTGGTGTAGGTAGGTATACGTGTTTAGCTGGGCGTGTCACGCAGGAACCTTTTACTCCAGAAACTCTTCCCAGTTATTCCAAGGCAGTGTTGTCTTCGGCTTAGCATTTCTGAACCGTCAGTTCGCGGTGCTCCTGTTTGCCAGATTATAAAGCTGTCCTATTACTTGTACTGCTAGTTCGGCGTCGCTCTCATAGCACTATCTGTGCTCCCATCATAATAATAATAATAATAATAATAATAATAATAATAATAATAATAATAATAATAATAATAATAATAATAATAATAATAATAATAATAATAATAATAATAATAATAATAATAATAATAATAACAATTCATTCATTCAGAATTTATTTCAGACAACGAAGAGGTTGTCTGAAATAAATTATTATTATTATTATTATTATTATTATTATTATTATTATTATTATATTATTATTATTATTATTATTATTATTATTATTATTATTATTATTATTATTATTATTATTATTATTATTATTATTATTATTATTATTATTATTATTATTATTATTATTTGTCTCTCATATCGGCGACACCTGAACTGCACAGTAAGGGATGCGATAAAGCAGGGAGTGAAAGAAGAAAGGAAGAAAGAGGTGCCGTAGTGAAGGGCTCCGGAATAATTTCGACCACCTGGGGATCTTTAACGTGCACTGACATCGCACAGTAAACGGGCGCCTTAGCGTTTCGCCTCCATCGAAACGCAGGCACCGCGGTCGGGTTTGCGGCGCTTGCGTTGACAAAAGTCGGCGAATCGGTCTCTTCTTTCGGTTGGGATGGTAAACTGTAGGAGCATTAAGAATAAAACATATGACTTCGCTGCCCTCCTTGACTCTGGGGTGCTCGGATTCGAATCTTGGCTTGATGAAACTGTTAGCGATGCAGAAATTTTCTCCGAAAATTATGCTTACTACCGGAAGGACTGAAACTGTCGTGGAGGAGATGTCATACTAATCGACGAAGTGATTAACTCTAGGACATTTTAAATAGAGGCTAGCCAAAGCAAGGCCGTCTGGGCTTTCATTAGACTTGAAAATGGCAAAACTGTTCCTTTGTTTTCATTTTACCGCGCACCGAGTGGTCCAGCAAATGTTTTGCATGAGCAGCTGAATGATGCAATTAAGGCTATAAAAACGGACTACATGGTAATAGCAGGTGACTTTAATCTTCCAGAAGTTAGCTGGGGGGGATCAAGGGCCTACTTCGAGAGCACAGAGTGCGTCAACCAACGCAATCATTGAAATTGGCTGCTCTTATGCTCTGACTCAGTTGGTCCATCAGCCTACGTGTGGAGCTAATATTTTAGATCTGATATTCACGAACGGTCCCACGGCTGCGAGACCTCCTGTAGTACTCCCAGGTATTAGTGACCGTGATGTTGGTTTCTGTGATATAAATTTGCACCACGCAAAAATTGCTAATTGTGCCCGGCGACGCATTTACAGCTATCAAAATGCCCGTAACAACGATATAGCACTTTCCTTAGATGCATATTACGATGTCTCCTAAAAATGTGCAGACGCTGTGGAACATATCCAAAAATAAATTTCTCGAGTAGCGCGATCAGTATGTGTCATCATGGATAATGACGCCGCGACGCAGCAGATCTTAGCCGTGGTGTAATCAGGAGGTGCGCACGGGCGCCAGAAAAAGAGCGACTGCTTATGGGGCATGTAAGAAATCGCCTTCGTTCCAATTGAGCCAAGAACTGAAGCAAATGACTAAGGACAAGAAGCGTGTCTCGAAAATAGGAAAAGATAAGTTGTTTCAGTCCTTTCTTTCAAGGATGCAGAGGCGTTCAAAAAAACTCTGGCAACTTATCAAATTGAACGGGAAAGATGCAGTAGAAGTTCCACCGCTCGAAGATGACGGCAAACTGATCTCTATCGACCTTTGAAAAGGAAAACTTTTCAACGGGTACTTTAGCTCTGTGTTTGCTAATTGCCTGAGCAGCCATGACTATAATGTGGGTCACAGCTGATGTGGGCGCCAGACAACCGATGTGGGCGAAGAACAAATGGAAGACATCGTTTTTGATTCGCGCGGAATTCAAACGTTACTAGAAAAATTGAATGTTTCGAAAGCCATGGGGCCAGACGGCTTACCATCTGCATTACTTTCTTCGTGCGAGGGCCGGTATCAATATTACTTGTTTGCTATTTTCAAAAAGTCGCTTCAAGAAAGTGCGTTCCCAGATGACTGGAAATTTGCTCATGTCGTCCCAGTGCAAAAGTCAGGACCCCGCAGTATCGTTTCAAATTACCGATCGATCTCGCTAACGAGCATTAGCTGCAAGTGCTTAAACACACCTTCTTTACAAATATAATGAATCATTTGAACGGTTTTCGTTACTATACCCCCAGCAACACAGTTTTCGCACTGGATGGTCTTGTGTCACGCAAGTGAGCGAATTTACATAAGATATGGCTGGTGCCTTGGACGACGGATTCACTATTGATTGTTTATATTTAGATTTCCGGAAATCCTTTGGCTTAGTTCCCCATTCTTTACTGCTTGAAAAACTATCCTGGTACAACATAAATTGTTCAGCTATTGCCTGGATTAAAGAAAAGTTACATTTGAGACGTCAAATAGTAGAGTTAAATGGAGCGCAGCCTGATCAGACAGACGTATCGTCTGGTGTACCTCAGGGTCGGTTCTGGGGCAACTTCTCTTTTTAATCGATGTGAATATATATATATATATATATATATATATATATATATATATATATATATATATATATATATATATATATATATATATATATATATATATATATATATATATATATATACTGCAGTATTTCTTCAAAAAATGCTTCCGTTTGCAGACGACTGAGTTCTATACTGGGTCATTCATACTTCCGACTATTTCAGTGCCCTGCAGAATGATTTGTCCTTGATTACAAACTGGTGCAATACTTGGCGCAAGGATATTAACGTGAAGAAATCTGCGTACATATGTTTTATTAGGAAAACAATTCTCACGACTTTTCACAGAGTATTAACCCGGAAACATTGTCAAAAGTTTTCAAGCATAAATTTCTTGGTGTTTTCTGCAAATTTATCCTGGCGTCACCATATCGATTACATTACAATCAAGGCTTCCAGAGTGCTGAGTTTTCTTCGCAGAAATGCGAAAAATTTACAGCCTAATGCCAAAGAGCTCTTGTATAAAACTAACATTAGACCAGTACTTGAATAGGCTTGTTGTGTCTGGGACCCTTGGCTGCAAGTAGATATTCACCAGATTGAAAGGATCCAGAATTTGGCCGTGCGATTTGTCAATGCGAGTTTTTCCAGAAATTTTAGCGTCTCCGCAGCAAAGAATAACCTTGGATGGGAATCACTACAACAGCGAAGGAAAGTCCTTAGACTGATATGTCTCCGCAGTATCTTTCACAATATAACTGGTATTAACCGGGAGAATTATTTGCGTAATCCCGACTATGTCTCACCGCGTCTTGATCATGCCTTTAAAATCAAAAGAGATCAGATGTAAAACGAACTTCTTCAAGGAGTCCTTCTTCCCCCAAACAATTCGTGAATGGAATAAACTACCACATGATATATTGCTACCATTACCTCCACTGATGTATGTTTTTTTCTTTTTTGCGAAATATTCATTCTAATTAAGCCCTTGTTTTTTTAATGATTGTAAATGTGTTACCTGCATGCTTTTTTGATTCAGTTGCTTCCCTATTTGCTGTTTATTTGCATTTCCTGCTTTTTCGACTCTGTTTGAGTTGTCTTGCCCCCCCCCCCATACTGATTACAAACCACGCGAATATGAGTGGCCAGCGTGTTCTCGCCGTTCCACACAGCATTTATAACACCAAGGCTCGAGCAAGCAGAGCTGCGTCAACGTCGCGGTCGGACTTCGCCCCCGCCATCTATATTGTTGGCAATAGAAGTTTCCACCACCATCCTCCAACACGCTGCAGCTGGGCTTCCCTCAGCGCTGATACCGGTGCGGAAAGTGCTGGTAGGCTTATATAAAACACAAAATTAACCGTGCCGCATTCACGCATAAAAGTCGCTAGTGCGAAATCGCACATACACTGTACCATCTCACAAAGGACTGAACCGTGATCGAAGTGGTCCCATTGCCATGGGCCTCGTCAAACTGACAAAAGCAGCTTTTAGCTCACGTGTCCCACCAGAATTCTTTCTATAAATACAATTAATTGATGTCAAATTGAAATGCAACACCCAACAACGAATCAATGGAAGCCTTGCTGTCCAGTGAGCCCTGGGAAGACCAGGAATGGTTAATCGAACGGTCATACCGGTTGGCACGGTATGTGGTGGTGGTGAGACATATTTATTGACCATTAACTGGTGAATCCTGGACGGAGGACCGACCCGCTGAAGACCGCAGTACATCATATATAGATCGAAAAGTTGTGTGAAGGTGAAGACGACCTACCACATTTCCTCAAATCGTGTGGAACTATAGCTGCCCTTCCGGCTGCAGTTGAGTACATCAGCCAAGAACCTCCGCATTATGGTCAGTTTTCACTGATTCCAAAGGAGCCTTTCAAGGCCTGCAAGCTGCTTTACGCCGCGAGTCGCATGAACTGGTTGCAGAGATTCGTGAGGTGTACAACAGCGCCACATCAAAAGGTCGTGTCATCATTTTTCAGTGGCTTCCAAGACACTGCTGTATGAAAGTAAACAACCTTTCGGACGAAGCTGCTTGATCTTCCCACAATTACTGACTTGAAGTCTGTATCCCTACATTAAGAGTTGGCGAAGCGTGTGAGCTATGCAGGTTGGCACTGGAGCTCACACTTTCTACGTTGAACACTGGCCAGTTTTTAAAGCGAAAACTTTATTGCTTCCCTCTGTAGCTTCTTCGCTGTATGCACCGTGCGCACGAGTTTGACTTTCAACCGAGAAGGAACCACGTGACAGCTATGACGTCACTAAGCCGCCCCGCCGAAACCGATAAAAAAATGAAAATTGGCTTTTTATAACCCGCCGCGGTGGCTCAGTGGTTAGGGCGCTCGACTACTGATCCGGAGTAGCCGGGTTCGAACCTGATCGCAGCCGCTGCGGTTTTATAGAGGAAAAACACTAAGGCGCCCGTGTGCTGTGCGATGTCAGTGCACGTTAAATATCCCCAGGTGGTCGAAATTATTCCGGAGCCTTCCACTACGGCACCTCTTTCTTCTTTTCTTCTTTCATTCCCCTTTATTCATTCCGTTATGGCGAAGGTTCAGGTGTCCGCCGATATATGAGACAGATACTGCGCCATTTCCTTTCCACAATTACCAATTACTTTTTGGCGAAGGGAAATCACGCCGTAACTGTCTCACTTCCCTCGGTGTACACCCGATAGGATAGGATAGGAAAACATTTAATATCCAACAGAAAGAGGGTAGCCAGAGGGCTACCCGCCTAGACGACGGCCGAAAGGTCTTGACTCTCGGCGGCGGCTTCGGCCAGTCGGACGAGTTGTAACTGAGTCGCCGGGTCGGAGCTCAGTAGTAAGGTCTCCCATTGATCTTTTGTGTTAATACCTCGTCCCTCCCGGGGAGCATGAGGACATTCCCAAAGTATGTGGTCCAAGGTGGCCCTAAGTTCGCAGTTCGCGCATTTTTCTGAAAATTGCCCTGGGTACATAAGACTCCAGAGGGCCGGGTTTGGGAATGTGTAAGTTTGTAACCGGCGCCAGTTGATGGCTTGGTATCTGGACAAGGATCTATCCGCTGGAGGAAGTCTAGCTCGTTGCAAACGATAGTGTTGTGTAATTTCTCTGTAGGTCACCATGCGATCCCTGTCTGTAAAGACCACCTCGCTCGGGTCCGCCCGGAAAGAAAAGCCTCGGGCGAACTCGTGGGCCGTCTCATTACCAGGCAGGGATGCATGTGCTGGTGTCCAGACTAGGGTAATTTTCCGGACTACTACATGACGGCTTAGAATTGTATTCGTTAGAGGCGAGACCCGGCCCCTGCTGAAATTTAGCATGGCAACTTTGGAGTCACTGATGATGTATCTCACTTTTGTGCCTACACAAGCCAGTGCTATGGCAGCTTCCTCTGCAGTCTCTGGGTTACCCGAGAGTATGGAGGCACTTATTTTGAGGAGTTGTTTATTATTGACGACCGCGACGGTCATCGTGTTCTTACCATACTCAGCGGCATCCACGTAGACCACGTCCTCGTCTTTGTAGGAGCGGAAGCGTTTCTCTAGCGCCTCTGCCCGCTTGGCCCGGCACACTGAGTGATGAATAGGATGCATATTCCTGGGTAAGGGGGGTACAACTATATTGTCTCGAATTTTTCCGAGCATGTCAACTTTGGCGGTTGTTCTGTTATCTCGGCTAAGATTGAGTTTTTCTAGAATGGCCCTGCCGGTTGTGGTCCCGGCTAAGCGTTCGATTTGGGACGTTCTCACTGCTTCCGTAATTTCTTCCAGGGTATTATGCATTCCCAGCTCTAGGAGGCGGTGAGTGGATGTACGGATGGACAATCCTAGAGCTTGTTTCGTGCATCGCCTGATAATTCCATTTATCTTTTCCTTTTCTGAAACTTTAAGATCAAGGAAAGGGGCAGCATACGAGATACGGCTTACTACGAACGCCTGTACCAGCCGTAGGAGATTCTGCTCTTTCATGCCGTGTCTTCTGTTGGCAATCCGCTGTATGAGCCGCATAGTTTGTTGCGCGCAGTTTTCCATCTTAGTTATTGCATCACCGTTATACCCGTTGCTTTGTATGATCATTCCTAAAATTCTGATTTTTTAAACATGAGGAATCTCCGCCCCTTGAGTTTGTAATTTGATGTTAGGGATGGTTCTAGTTTGTCTTTGATGCAGAGGTCTATAAAAAAGAAGTTCAGACTTCTGCGGCGAGCATTGCAAGCCCCTACGGCTGACATAGTTTTCGACCTCATTTATGGCCTTCTGTAGCGTACTTTCGATGTGCGCGTCGTGGCCACGGGTCATCCACATGGTGATATAGTCCGCATACATGCAGAAATTCAAGCCATCTATCCCCTCCAGTCTCTTCGGGAACCGTATCATAGCCACGTTGAAGAGAATAGGGGAAAGTACCGAACCCTGAGGGGTGCCTATGCTGCCCAAGTGTATGTCTTGAGACTGACTTTCACCAAAGTGGATGCGCGCTATCCTGTCCGAAAGGAAATTGGCAATGTAGTTGTATGTGCGCTCCCCGACACCCGAACCCAGCCGTAAGTGAAGGGATAGAACGGGTGAAAGAAGAAAGGAAGAAACAGGTCCCGTAGCGTAGGTCTGCGGATAATTTCAACCACCGGGGACCTTTAACGTGCACTGACATAGTACAGCACGCGGGCTTCTTTTACGTTTTGCCTCCATCGAAACGCGGGCTCCGAGGTTGGGTTCTAACCCAGGTAGTCCGACTCAGTGGGCCACTGAGACACCGCGGTGAATAAACCGAAGCAGAGCGCTCACCACTTATGGGCCGTCGGCGTTCATTCTGTTCAATGACGTTGGCGTTGACAACGTTCCAGACTGCGATGATTTTGAGGAAAGGAAGGCGCATAACGGGATCCCTAGGTCAACGGACGCCTCAATCGCGCTTTGAGGTATGTGGCTATGGTGATTAAGACATAGATGTGGGCGCGCTAGCAACGTTGTGGCAGACACGCGGCACAACAGATATAGGCCCCAGCGTCCATTGGTTGACCTATCTCTCGCGATCACAAATTAACAGCCACCTGCCAGGCCGGCAGGGTGGGCGTGCTGCATATCCAGTGTGCGCAACGCACTCAACGTCACAGACGCCAAGCTTGTCGACTTGCCCGATACACCACAGCTTTCGCTCTTTAACCAGATTCGGTGGTAGTGAAACCGCAGCCAATTTTTTAGCCGTCGCCTAAGGGCATTGTACCCCGGACTGCGCCTTCGTCTTCCCCACAATATACTGCGTCGCGAAGCAGCATTGCTTTATTGTTTATAGCACGGTGTTGAATTTAGAAAGCAATACACGTTCCCGATTGGGACAGCGGACAGCCCTGCTTGTGAGAGATGAGGCTGCGAAGAGACAATTGTACAAAAAAAATCTCCTTTGTGAGTGTCCTGCTTTGGCGACCGAAAGACATACGCTTCGCCGTGCCGTGGACCCCCTTGATTTTCGCCCTTTAATGAGGACAAGATCCTGGGACCGTAGTCACAGCAATCGACTGCCCTGAAGGCCAAGGCACTGTCTTGATTCCGGAGAACGACTGGCTAGAGGGACCAATTGTGATTTTGGCCCTTGGCCCTTTTCGATCCCCTCATCAATCTTCCCTATTGCAGGGTAGCCAACTAGAACACCCTTCCGGTTAACATCTCTGCTGTGGCAAGGTGGTGTTAGCTGTGGTGTCGTGTAGTTACACCTTCCAAGTAGCCCAGGCGAGGCCCGGCGTCCAGGCATCGGACAATGCACTAAAGAAATGAATTGAAGGAGTGTACGATGGGGGGCTAGTTGGTAATCCATGAACTAAGAACGAAAACCACGCAAAGGACGATACACAGGGAAGAAGTAGACAGGACGAGCGCGGACTTGCAACTGTTGCAAGTCCGCGCTCTTCCTGTCTATTTCTTCCCTGTGTATCGTCCTTTGCGTGGTTTTCGTTCTTAGTTCGCCACTAAAGAACGCCACTCCAGAGTTATTCGACCACAATTACAGAATTTGCTAAGTGGCGCAATCATGTCCTAAAAGGCCCTCTGAATTGGTGTTCCGACACTAGACGGCGCCACGAAACAACTGCCTTCCCTTTTCTTTTTAATCTCTCGTTTTTTCTCCACCTCCCGGTGTTGTTCACCCGTAGAAGTGGAAGAAGTGCCAACTAATCATCGGCGCTGCGTTCCCCGCCCTGGATATGTTCCACTAAAACTCAGGTCATCATCATCATCATCTTCATCGCCACGAGCTCTCGTTCCGAACCAGCTGCGCGTGCGACGCCATGACCCAATTGTCAGGTGCCACGCAGCTCCGGCGAGAATCTCATTCGGCGTCGCTGTCTCACCCAGGTTACGCTGCGGCAAGAGGAGCTCGGGAGGTCGGCAAGCTCTGCCATTCTGTCTCCAGCCATGGTCGTTGGCCGAGCTGCTTCCTTCATCACCACCAGCAGCTACCCCACCACCCGGACAGCGCGACGCCGATGCCCCTCCTGCCGGATGCCGGCTGTGTTCGACGCTATGAGCCGGCCATCGAGTTCCAGGTCGCCCCGAAGAGCATCGTCACCGCCAGCCTCGGAACGGACTCCGCCACCGAACGGGCAGTTCCGCAAGGCCATCTTTACTGCTCTGTGGTCTGCAGTCCTGGACGCCGTCGGAGCTGCTGCGTTCGCCCACCCCCGCACCTACGCCGCAACCCGGGCAGCGCGACGCCGGTGCCGCCTTAGATGCCTGCGAAAATAGGTACGGTTCGAACGCCATGGGCGGAATTGGCTTCTATATCTTCACGTAGAAAATTGTGCACGATACTCAACAGTGGTCGAGTCAACTGCTGCACTGTAGCCCGTCACGTTCGCGGTTGCGTACCTTTTACTCGTCGCTATCATCGAGACGCAAGCGTTGTCAAGAAAATCCACATTCAAGGTACAGTTCTGCCACTTGAGCGGTATAAAGAGGAGTCAAACATCTGTTCAGTCACTCAAAACTCTTTGTTGCAGAGTCTGGTATCAATTGGACGCTGTAGCGCCAGAGACGTTTACATTCGAGACAACTAAAAAAGAAAAGGAATGTCAGCGGCGGCAGCCGTCTGTACTTTTGCAAACCATTTGATTACCTCATGCCACAAGCATATTTCCGCACATTTCGTGTTCGCGATGAGCAAACCTGACACAAAAATAGCTTGGCTTCGTATTTCTATTTCGTGCACGTCTAGCTACTTGGCCTCGCCTTTCTTTTCGATCTGTTTTGCAGTGCCTTCGGCGCCCATTTCGAGCAGCCCGTATGCGCTATTGTACTCTGGCAAGCATTTTTAGCCGAAAGCCTTTCTTGGCTTATGAGTGGCGTGGACGGAAATTGTAGACAAAAGCTATATACAGAAGTTGTAGACTGAAGTTGTAGATGGAAGTTGTCCCCACGAAATGCCAATCATAAGTTGTGAGCTAAATAAAACAAAAATGCAAAAGTTGATTGACAGTTCTTAAGCAACGTATACGTAATATTATAAACCAGAAATAAAAATTAAACGCAATATAAAAACCAGAAAAAGAACTGAATGTAAAAACAAAAATAAAGAACAGAAAATAAAAAAAATTGCAGGACGCTTAAGCTTCGTCTTTAAGAGTGGGACGCAACAGCGTGTTGCAGCGTTGCCAAGGAGTCCACCGGAAAGCCATCACCGTTTGGCGCGACGCGTTGCTCGTTGGACCTCAGTGGGCGACTGAACCGCGTCGAAAGGGGAGGAAAATGAATGAGTGAACTGTTTATTTAGACGAGGCTCAAGGTCGTTTGTTGGGGAATTGGGTTGTTAAGGGAAAAGTAGGGGTCTATTAATATATGTGGGTGGCCTAGCCACTCTTTACACTGGTTTGTAGAGACCACTTAGCATATTTGCCAACACCTTCCCAGGTGCATTTCTCTCTGGCTCTGGTCATTGAACCAAATTCCTCGCCATCGGTGGGAAAACCATGCTTGGCGACGAGGTCGTCGCGTCTCGTGCGGAGCTCTGAACAATGCCAAACTAGGTGGTACAGGTCAGCACGACACATACAGCCACAATACGGGCACCTCACAATATCAATATTGCTCCCTTGAACCCAGCGAGGGCTGGTCAGCCACTTACGGATGATGTTTGGCGTGTAGGAGGCATCGGCGATGATCTGAAATGAAAATTGGTTGTAAGGAAATGACGCCTGTCTCACATATCTTGGTAGACACCCGGGCCGCGCCGTAGGAAATTGATACGAATGGTGGGGGTAGTGGTTTTTTAATAAAATCATAGTAAAAAGGAAGGAAAAGATGTTTGCTAGCCCTGGTATCTGCAATCGATGCTGAAAGCACCTGAGCTGGGGCAGCGGAAATAAAGGGCAGCAGGCAGAATAATAATAATAATTGGTTTTGGGGGGAAAGGAAATGGCGCAGTATCTGTCTCATATATCGATGGACACCTGAACCGCGCCGTAAGGGAAGGGTAAAGGAGGGAGTGAAAGAAGAAAGGAAGAGAGAGGTGCCGTAGTGGAGGGCTCCGGAATAATTTCGACTACCTGGGGATCTTTAACGTGCACTGACATCGCACAGCACACGGGCGCCTTAGCGTTTTTCCTGCATAAAACAGGCAGAATGGAGAAATGAAATGGTAGGAATGGAAATTGGTTTGGGGGAAAAGTAAATGTCGCAGGATCTGTCTCAAATATCAGCGGACACTTGAACCGCACCGTAAGGGAAGGTATAAAGGAGCGACTGAAAGAAGAAAGGAAGAAAAAGGTGAAGTAGTGGAGGGCTCCGGAGTTATTTCTACCACCTGGGGATCTTTAACATGCACTGACATCGCACAGCACACGGGCGGCATAGCCTTTCGCCTCTATCGAAACGCAGCCGCCGCGGTCGGGTTCGAGGACCGCGCTGTAAGGAAAGGAAAATGAAATGAAAATTGTTTTTTTTTGTACCCGCCGCTTTGGCTCAGTGGTTAGGGCGCTCGGCTGCTGATCTTGAGTACCCGGATTGGAACCCGACCACGGCGGCCGCGTTTCGATGGAGGCGAAACGATAAAGCGCCCGCCCGTGTGCTGTGCGATGCCAATTTGAAATTATTCCGAAGCCCTGCACTACGGCACCTCTTTCTGCCTTTCTTCTCTCATTCCCTCCTTTATCCCTTCCCTTACGGCGAGGTTCAGGTGTCCGCAGAGAAGTGAGATAGAAAATGCGTCATCTTCGTTACCCAACAACCAATTTTATTTTAGTTTCAAAATTTGTTTTAACGAAAGGAAGCGATGCCTGCCTCATATATCTCGGTGTACACCCAAACCGCGCCATAAGGAAGGAGGAGGAGGAGGAATAAACTTTATTAGGCTCTTCTGTCGTCATTAGCCCAGTTTCGCTCCAGGTGGCCTCCATGAAAGGGCGACCTCGATTATCCAATCTGCCGTGTTGGCTTGTACTTGTTTGTTTTCACTGCGCATGATCTTTTCCCAGCTGTCAGCAAAGGGATATGGCAGAAGCTTTCTGGGGGTGGATTTCCCTCGCATCCCCAGAGAAAACGGTCATCATCTGCGGTTAAGTTTTTGCCATAAATTTATCAAATAGGATTAACTTCACTTTTGGTAATTAAGGCCAATTCATATGGGCTCATAATACTTTTTGTCTGAGCCCTTCGGAGAGCCGTGGCTTGTGCCCTTGTAAGCTCTGGGTGTGGGCATCTGTTTTCCCTATACATGTTTGTAACCACGTTGTATGTTGTGGGTGGCTCCGCCGGCGGCTCATTCGTGCAGAGGGCCCTGTTTGTTAGCCTTCGGGCATATTCGTCCGCCTTCTCGTTTCCTGAGCAGCCGGAGTGGGCCGGCGCCCATACAATGTTCATGGTGGATGGAGGAGTGTAATTTCCGAGAAGGAAAGCAGTGAGTTTGCCCAAGCTGCCCCCTTTGATATCCGGTGAACGCGTATTTTGAGTCACTAATGTCTCGTCTTCGTGCCGTGAACCTTAATGACCACTGCTATGGCTGCCTCCTCTGCGTCTTTGATGGAGGGGGCGAGAATTGTCGCTTTTTTGACAATTTTGAAATGAGGGGTAATCACACAGACCGTGTACCTGCCAGGGCTTTGTTTGGTCGCGTCCATATACACGGAATAGAGGTCATCCGCATACTGTTTATGCCTCCACCCGGGCTATTCGTCTGTCATCATGGCGTCAAGGTAGCATGTTTTAAATTTACGGCCCGCAGGTTGAGCAGTTTCGCGTGATTCTTGGAGAGCCGTGCTGCGCATGCGCGAGGAGCAGTGATGACACGGCGCATTTCTCTCTTTCGCTCCCTAGACCCAACTGCTCATGCACCACTAGTAGCACCGAGTCACAGGCATTCCGACGCTGCGCAGCGCCGCGCCTTTCCTCAAAATGCAACTTTCAATTTTCAGTTTTCTCTTTCTTCGTTCCCTCCCTCCTTTATCCCTTCCTTCGATGCGTGGTTCGGGTGTCCACCGAGATATGTGAGACGATTACTGTGCCATTTCATTTCCTCAAAAACCAAACAAAACAAGGGAGCCGACGGCGTTCATAGCGTTCATTGGCTTTGACAACTTTGCTAAGACCGTTCATTTTCACCATTTTTTGGCTAATGGTTTGACCTTGAGCTTCAGGCACTTGCCTTCGGGAAGGACTGGGAGCTCAGTTGCCGTGTCAACGGGCCGAAGGCGAAGCTCGCCTAGGATGTATCGCCCAGCGTCCGTTCTAGACAGGCATTCTCTTTGCCAGGTTTTATGCGCCTCAATTAGCTCGTACCCGCCGCGGTGGCTCAGTGGTCAGGGAACTCGGTTACTGATCCCGAGTTTCTGGGTTCGAACCCGACCAAGGCGGCTGTATTTCGGTGGAGGCGAAACGCTAAGGCGCCCGCGTGCTGTGCGATGTCAGTGCACGTCAAAGATCCCCAGGTGGTCTAAATTATTCCGGAGCCCTCCAAGCAAGCACGGTGCGCTTGGGTTAGGTGTCAGCAAAGCCTTCGACAATGTAGCATACGCAGTCATTTTGAAGTGTTTAGCCCAAATGAACGTCGGAGCGCATACGTACCAAATGAAGGTCGGAGCGCATAGGTACCAATTGAACGTCGGAGCGCATACGTACGACACGCTCCAAATGTGCTCCGACATTCAGTTGGACTAAACCCTTCAAACTGGCAGGAATATTTCCGACGCACGGCGCAGACTGCTACTACAACTACTACATCTACTACTACGACGCCATCGGCTTTTCTTCATTTCTTCTTCCAATCCATCCTTTAACTCTTCCCTTACGGCGCTGTTCAGGCATCTGCCATGATGGGGACAGATACTGCGCCCTTTCGTTTCCCTAATAATCAGTTTCCAATGTAGAATGAGGACAGGCAAAAGGCCTTCAATTGCGCTCTTAAGTAGTCTGAAGTGCAATCCTGTAGGTTTGCTCTTTAACGCGATAGCGTTAAGCAGCTCGTGTCGCAGAAAAGCCGGTATCGTCGGCGTCTTTGGCCGTGAGCGAAAAATGGCGCATCTCGGTGGACACCTGAACCGCGCCGAAAGGGAAGAGATTTTTGCTACCCTTACGGCGCGGTACGGGTGTCCAGCGAGAATTGTGTCGACTGGTGTCATTGCCTTCCCTTAAAACCAATATTCATTT
Source organism: Amblyomma americanum (assembly GCF_052857255.1). Lineage (NCBI taxonomy): Eukaryota > Metazoa > Arthropoda > Arachnida > Ixodida > Ixodidae > Amblyomma > Amblyomma americanum. The sequence continues at coordinate 107,199,449 of NC_135502.1, read as the reverse complement.
CAATTTCCTTCCCCTAGGCCCGGTTCGGGTGTTCACTAAGATATGTTTCCTTTCCTTAAATTTTCCGGGCAAGAGGTCGCACCACTGATCTCCACTAGGTGGCTGGATGCCGCATTCCCGCTTTCCGAAGTGGGCGCAAGTGAAGCCACCGGAAGTTTGGAGTCATGTCCCAGAAGTTCGATGTCTGTAGTGCATTTCAATGCAAAAAGTCGTTTCTTTCGCCCTTCCGTTCTCAATTTTTCGCGTTGTTTTCGCGTAACGTCTACTGTAATATCAAAGGAATAAGCTCGCTCAACGCGAGAAATGTGTGCATTGTTTGGCGAACCACGTAATTTCAGAGAAACAAGAAAACAGGCATGCAGGTGTCACCATGCCGCGAGAAAGGGGTGCATGCATTAAACACTATTTTCTGATCTGGTTCTTGTCTTCCGAGCGTAATTAGGGGAAGTAGTGGAATGACGATGAGGCTACGTCATCTTAAAACAAATTTTCGTGCAGCAAAGAAAAGGCAATGGCGCGGAAATCCTGACACTCGAAGACAACTCATTATAAACGGCTGCAGCTGTTTCAGTTTAATGTTGGTGGCGGACGACGTCTCTTCTTATCGACGGCAGGTGATGTTTATCGCTTTAGCGTGTCATTTATTTCCCAGACATGCTTTTAATCTAACTCAATAGCACAGCCACGTTTCACCTACACAGCACGAGAGAACCTACTGACGAGAAAGACGAATGCAGCAGCGCATGTATGCATTTCCCGTTTCCTATCGTTGTTCCTGTTTGTTTACTTCTTCCTTCCTTAGCATTCATTTTATTTTCGTCCAGAAAATATTTCCCTGACAACTCTCTGTGCCCCCCAATCTTGGCCAATCCCCCTATGTAGGCATGTTGAATGATGGTAACAACAACAACGACAAGCGCTGTTAGAAGTCAACTGCACCAAGCATCACTATTAAAAGTCCATGCACTCAGGCATAATTGGCTACAGTACGAAACAGCACTTGATGTACTCCGTTGAAAAAGTAGTACTATATATCTTTTGGACGCGCAAATGTGAACCGGCAGAACGCCGACGCCGCCCCACCAGATTGTGTCCTCGTCCCCACTCCGGTTCGGTCTAAACATATGTCGGTAAAATGGTCACTGCAAATTAGGCAGCCTAATGAAGGTTTACACCCATCATTTTTTACATTTATCTCCCATTGGTGGTATAACTCGGGCTTAGAGCTCGTCAACGTGCATCACAACGACGAGCAGAGTTGGCGATGTTAGCGCAACGGGACGACACAGAGGTGAGTATACGAGGCTCCGTACGTAGTGTGTGTAGCGACGTTCTGTCGTCTGCTAGTGTTGCCCCATAGCGATGCAATGGACCCTTATTTTTGAAACGTCTTTCCCGAGGAGTTTGCTGCTCAACTCATGCAGTTGACGGTGCAACAGGTAGGCATTGTCGTGAAGAAAGACGAGAACGTCGAAAAGACAAGACGATAAGTGGAAAACTAAAACTAAAACTAAAAAATCGTGCTGAGGCCCGATTTCGTGCACTGCCAAAGGCTGACTTCCGGGACATGCCGCCCAACTTCCGGTGGCTTCACTTCGGGCGCCCGATGCGGCATCCAGCCCCCTAGTGGAGATCAGTGGATCGCACCGAAGGACGATGGTGTTCCGTGGATTCCTTGGCAATGCTGCAACAAGCTATCGCGTCCTTCTCTTAAAGGCGAAGCTCAAGCGTCCTGGAGATTTTGCTTCGCCGTTTGGTACAAAGAAAGGAAGACACGGAGCCATTGTCACCCACATGACCGATTTTTGGGAGATAAGAGCAACGAAACGGAGCTCCATTTTAACGCGAGGGCGTTGAAGATGCTGTTCTCTAGAAAATCCGGCGTCGCTAGCGTTGTCTTTGGAGTTGTGAGCAAAAACTCTCCGGAGCAACCTAGGTAGGCCACCCAGGTCACGTGACCTTCTGGTGTCATCACAACCTGCCCTCTGAATGTTTAGCATACTGACCACAAGGTACGTGGCAATTAATGATCGCTCGCCAGAAGTTGCAAACAGCTCGGAAAGAGCAACCTGGGTCACACAAGACCCACCTGTGGCAGCACCTGCCATCGCAGGGCAGTGGTGCATCGCTTAACCGTTGCACCACTGCGCCCGGAGGTGTACATGAGAACTCGCAGAATCTAGAATGTAAAGTCTAGCATGACCTATTCTGCATATACGGGCGTTAACTCAATAAGGTACTGCGTCATACCCTTAAGGAGAAGCTTAAATGTCCCCTTAAATGTTTCCCCACCTTTTACTCTGCCGGAAGGTACAGTGGACGTGTGAATTTTGGGAGCCGCGCGTGAATAGCCTCCAGGCAACACAGATGCGAAGCCGGCGCACCTTGGAGGCCTCTGCCCATCCATCTCTTATGGTCTCTGCAGAGGGACCACACATGCGCGTCAATGCGCTTGGAGGAGCGTAGGCAGTGAGGTCGCAAGCGAAACCTGTTGCACCAGCCACTTGTTTCCATTAAGCAGATTTTGTAGCGATAGATACATTACGGTAGCATTTTGAGTCTTCAGCGCTGCGCCGGCACCCTGTGGCTGCGCCGCCATTCTGCCACGTGGTTGGTCACGCGGTGCGGAACCGCTGCCGGTGGCGCGGCGCCGGGGCTGATCAAGTGGTTCGTCGCATAGTTGGTCACGTGACCATTCTCCACTCGGCCAGCTGTAGCTATCGCGTCACTCCAGGGTTAACCATAGCTAAACCACCGCCAATTTTTTGTTAGAAATTCGGCGAATTTGAAGAAATTAATCCGAAGAACACCAAAGTAATGTTCAACACTTTCGCAAGGAAACAGCAGTTAACTGGCAGCGAGGTGCCGCAAGTAGTAAAGGAATACTTACAGCAGGCGGTCACCTCAACTCCGGATGAGAATGGTGTGGAGCGCATTTGGCAGCTTCAGCTTCTCTCAGAAAATGAATGGCAGTTTATCGATATCCCTCAGGAGAATGGTATACAACTGCCGTAGGTTACCGGTACTCACCTATGGGGCAGAAACAAGGAAGCTAACGAAAAGGGTTATGGAAGTCTGAGAAATGAAAAGTAATAGATGTAATGATGTAATGTTCAGAGAGAGCAAGAAGTCAGAGTGGATCTGGGATCAAACACGAGTTAATTGCACCCTTTTTGAAATCAGCAGGAAGAAATGTACTTTAGCAGGACATGTAATCTGAAGGCAAGATAACCGCTGGTCCTGAAGGTAACAGACTGGATTCTAAGAGAAGACAAGCGTATAGCAGGGGGCGGCAAAAAGTTCCCAGGGCGGATGAGATTAAGAAGCTTGCGAGGTTGGGGTGGCGGCAGCTGGCACAGGACAGGGTTAATTGGAGTGACATGGGAGAGGCCTTTGTCCTGCAGTGGGCGTAGTCAGGCTGATGATGATGATTAGCCATGCGATCCAGATCCATAATATTCAGCGGGCCACCAGTGAGCGATGTGGGGCAGGCTATCGTGCTTGCTTCGCCTAAGGGAAAGGAGGGAAGTGTGGAATTTTTTTAAAACTTTTTACTTCTTTCTAACCTTAGAGGGTCAAATTTTCTAATTACGCAAAATTTATGAAAAGGTTGCTGTATATTGCCATTGAAAGCGAGGTTAAGTGAATTTAGCTTTCAGTGTTGTATATGCGCTCATCTTGAATACCGCGTCTGATGCAGGTGCAGCGCCATGCATCCAAGGTCGGCTCTTGTGTCCCTGGTCAAAGACTGCCGCGACTGGGACCCAGACCTCAGGTCGCGCAGTACCCGAACTGAGCCCGTTGCTGAGAGCAGTACGTGGGCGGACCGCCTGCGGTGAACTACCGACGGCTTGCTGCAATACTCAGCGCTATAGCTGCTGGCGCTGTTGCGTACTTGAATGTGTGAACATTTATGTCGATTTATTTAATATTAAACGCTTGATAACTCGAACTCGACTTCTTTACTGTGTCGGGTGCGCCAGGAAAGGAAGCAGATCTAAAGAAATGCAACGCCGGGTAAAATATTCTCAGACCTTGCGTTACTTTTCGCTGAATTCAGCGCAACTGCTGCACATTCGCGTGAAGTTGCGCACGTGTGTTGGGGTTATTTGGACCCACTATTGGCGAAATTAATTTCCGAATGTACCTGTTGTGCGAACGCTCCTTGGTATTGAAGCATGGCAGTTTTCAGAGTTTCACACAGTTTTCTCTGGAAACGGTGAACATATTTCAACTATACCACTCTGTATACAAACTTGAAGACTTAATTGGTTAGGCCAAAAGGTTTTGCTCACTAATTCGCAGCTTCTACGCAACTGTGTTGTTGTTTCTTCTCGTTTTGTGAAAAGTTAAGTGCGTTGAAGCACCTACTAGGTCCAAATCGCTCCGTTTTGTAAACATAAACGCAGGCATCTTCTTTTAAACGAATCTCAAGAACGTTCACAGTAGATTTAGAACTGAGGGGTTGTCACAAATTGTTGGCACTTAAGCTTGCATTGAATAGAGCAACTGTAGATGTGGCACATGCCTTCAGCGCTGTACCAAGTCTTAGAAGCGGCCTTACAATGCGTTTCTGCCGTGCGCCGTAGTGGTGGTGGTGGTGCAGAACTCTTCAGGAAAGGTGAGTAGGAGACCGGTCATCGTAAGCGGGGTCCTCAATACAGAACAGCGATAGCTTCCACTATCCCGCGGGCCAGCACGATTTTCCCCGGAGCAGTATTTAAGACCTTAGGCTTATCATTGAAAGTAATTTTGCAGGACGAACAAATTATTGACAATGTCACATGGTTCCCAATAGGGCAATAGACTATGTCACACGATTCTCAATACGGCTAAGATGGTTTAGCTGAGAGAGCTGAGAGAGAGACAAGAGAATATTTGCCCGCGGCTTCCAAAAATTTTTATACGTAAGAAATTTAAGGTGGGTAAGGAGTAATGGAATATCTATTATTCATCCAGTTTTCTTAACCACGCAGTAATCATCATGTAACGCTAAGGGGATAAAAAGATGCCTCGATCATGAAGCATGCCGGCGAAGATGGCTCGCGAACTTAAACAGATAAGCTTATATAAGCGATCACGGCAAGGAGAGGCGCAGAAAATGCGCCAGTGGTCGTATGCCACGATGTATGCCACTCTGCTAGCCATCACAATTGCCAGGACAATATTCGCCATTGAATGCCTTGTTGTACCCGATGTTGGCGGGCTATTGCTTCTGACTGGCCATCGTACATCGTTGTTCACCTGGTTATGCTAATGTTGGGGAATAAAAAGCATAGCCCCCAGTCAAAAAAGCACAACAGGATTACAACAAAAATTTTGTTGTGTTGCCTGTCTCCCGTCCTGTTATGTTTTGGCATGTTGTCTGTCTTGTGTGCTGTTGTGTCCCCTATCCTGTTGTCTCCTGTCCTGTTGTGTCTCCTGTCCTGTGTCTCCTTTTCTGCTGTGTCTCCTGTCCTATGGTCTGTCTTGCCTACTGCACACCATTATTCATGAAACCATTTAATTGCGTACCATGGGTAGCTGCAGAGCAGGGAGCTCAAAGCTTGCATCCCAAAGCAGTGCCATGCCAAGAACAACGTACTTACTGTAAAAGCAGGCTTCATTGAGTGAATACCACTGCTCATTTACAAAATTCCGTGCCTGCTCCTGGTCGCTGGCTGAAATCGCAAGCAAGTTGGTGGCTTGCACAACTTCCACACAACTCTTGGTCACTTGCAACTGAAAAAAAAATTCATGGATCGGCGAGAGAACAAATCTGATATGTACTGTATTGTTTCAATTACCAACTAAGAAAAAACATCATTTTTAGTAAGAACCCTTAACCTTATTTCACACTAGCTTTCTGCAGTAAACCTCATTTATCACGACCTCGTTAACGCTGACTAATGCATGGTCCCAGCACTACTCCATATAGTTCTATGGCGTCAAATGCTTGTCAGCTCTGAGCTGTTGGCCTTGCACCGGTTAAGGCAGCCAACCTCGGAAAGGGCAATCGGAGCTTCGAGTTCTGAGCCATAAATATTCAGCAGTTCGGTGGTCCTGTGGCAGAACTACTTGCTGAGTGATGCAGTTACAAACACTCTTCTTCAGTTTTTTGCGCTACATTGCAAAAGACTCGCAGAGTAGACTCGTCCATCGTTTTTCAGTGCGAAAACAATAACTTAACTGTAAAGCATGCATATATTGGAATCCCTTAAAAATTATGGGTGTAAATATTGCAATGAAATGGCAGTCAGAACCGGTAGTTTTCAATTTATCCTAACATTATAAGCGACTAAATGAACAATAACATGCATTAAACAGGAATTAAAATAACCGGCACTTTTTAAAATGTACATCACAATATGAACATCCACTACTCTCTAGCAGTTCTTGAGCTTTGTGCACCAGCAAACTACACTTTCTTATAGACACACTTGCACGCAGCAATAGTGTTTAACCTGATCTTTAAGAATCTTTTTGGGGTGCAGCCTGACCTCAGTGACAAGAACTGACAACACACTCCCTCACCAGAACCGGATTTTGCCACCCTCATGAAGTACCTGCCCACAACCTTTAATGAACAAGCCAATTAACCTTCGGCCCTCATTCCCCAGCAGCTGTGGAGCAAATGACCAAGGCGGTGGTCACATCTCGGATGCAGCGCTGATTGCTAAGGATCACTGGCTCCGGACAAGCCGCCATTGCAATTTCAACCTGGTAAAGTTTAACGCTAGAATTTTATCCAGTGAGGCTAGCCTAGCAGTGCTGCTCGAGGAACTAGTGGGCATTAAATGGGATGTCACAGGGCTTAGTGAAGTTAGGATAAATGAAGCGTATGCCGTATTAGAGGGCGGACACATACTGTACTATTGCGGATTAGCAGATAGACGAGAACTAGGTTTGGGATTCCTCATTAATCAGGATATAGTTGACAACGTAGAGGAACTTAGTATTAACGAGAGGGTAGCAGCTATCGTCATTAGGCTCAATAGAAGGTACAAGCTGAAGTCTATGTAGGCCAATGTGCCTACATCTAGCCATAATGACCAGATCATTGAAATCTTCAATGAACAAGTGGAATCGGCAATGAGGAAAGTAAAATCACAGTAAAATGTACTGATGGGCGACTTCAATGCAAAGGTGGTAAGGAAGCAGGCTGGCGACCAGGCGGTAGGCGACTATGAAATAGGTTCTAGCAATAGCTATAACTGGCATTGTGCAGATGTGAAGGCAGTCGGAAAGGTGTGGTGTAGCGACCAGAGATTGGTAAGGTCACTAATTAGCCTAGACATGAAGAAACTAGCGAAGCCCAAGCCCATTAACGAGTTAACTGTAAGAGGGAAAGTAGAGGAACACAGGAGTTCGCAAAAGAAGACATTAAGCTATAGCTGAGGAAGATGATCTCAATGTTCAAACAATGAATGAAAATCTCACTGCTATCATTGTGGAGTGCGCCGTAGAAGTAGGAGTTAGGATGGTTCGACCTGATACCGGCAAGCAATCTCAGGAGATGAAAGATCTGTTAAGGAACGCCAAAGCATGAGGGCATCTAGCCCTACAGACAAAATGGAGCTAGCAGAGCTCTCAAAGTTAATAAATAAGTGCAAGTTAGTCGACATAAGTTTAATATGGTGAGAATTGAGCATGCGCTAACTAACGGAGGTAGCCTATAAGCAACGAAACAGAATCTAGGCATAGGTAATAACCAGATGTATGCATTAAAAAACGAGGAGGGCAATGTCAATAGCAATATGGAAAAGAGTTAAAGAAGCCAAAGAGTTCTACACAAATCTATACAGTAGCCAATGTATTCAGAGCGTCAATGTATTCAGAATGTTAATGAGCGAACGGCAATGCGTCATCCTATCAATAACGAAAGAAGAAGTAAAGAGCCTTAGAAGCAATTCAAAGTGGAAAAAGCAGCTGGTGAGGATCAGGTAACAAGCTGACCTCTTGAAGGACGGAGGGAAATTGTGCTAGAAAAACTAGCCACCCTGTATACGCAATGCCTTATGACCTCAACCATTCCAGAAGCTTGGAAGAACGCGAACATTACCTTAATTCATAAGAAAGGCGACGCGAAGGACTTGAAAAATTACGGGCCGATCAGCTTATTGTCTGTCGCCTACAGGCATTTACTAAGGTTTTTGCTAATACAGTCAGGCCAACCTTAGACTTAATCAACCAAATGATCAGGCAGACTTTCCTACACTATATTCCACAATAGATCATATTGACACTATCAATCAGGTGATAGAGGCATGTGAAGAATATCAGCAATCCCTATATTTAGCCTTTACTGATTACAAGAAAGCCTTTGACTAAGTGGAAACCTCAGCAGTCATGCAGGCATTGTGGAATCAGGGTGCAGAATAACATCATTTGAAAATACTGCAAGATGTCTATAGCAACTGCATAGCTACCATAGTCTTCCATAAAGTAAGCATTGGAATTCCAATAAGGAAGGGAGTCAGGCAGGAAACGTAATCTCGCCAATGCTATTCACCGCCTGTTTACAGGAGCAATTCAGAGGCCTGAATTGGGGACAGTTAGGGATCAGAGTTATTGGAGAATAAATAAATAATCTGCGATTCGCTGATAACACTGTCTTGCTGAATCACTCAGGAGATGAATTGCAAAGCATGATCAATGAGTTAGACAGGCAGAGCAGAAACTTCGATCTAAATTAACATGCTGAAAACCAAAGTAATGTTCAGCAGTCTAGCTAGGAAACAGCAGTTCACAATTGGTAGTGAGGTGCTGGAAGTGATAAAGGAATATGTCTACTTAGGGCAGGTAGTGACCGCTAATCCGGATCATGAGGGGATATTAACTATTAGAATAAGAATGGGGTGGAGCGCACATGACAGGTTCTTTGAGACCATGAATGGCAGTTTACCAATATCCCTCAAGATAAAGTATACAACAGGTGTATCTTACCAGAACCCACCTACAAAGCAGAAACGTGGAGGCTAACGAAAAGGGTTCAGCTCAAGCTAAGAAGAATGCTGGGAGCTATGGAAATAAAAACGATAGGCTTAACATTAAGAGAATAGAAGCGGGAAGAGTGGGTGTGGGAACATACGCGGGTTAATCCCATCCGAGTCGAAATCAAGAGGATGAAATGGGCTAGGGCAGGGCATATAATGTTAAGACAAGACAACCGCTTGTCTTTGAGGGTAACAGAGTGGATCCCAAGAGAAGGAAAGCGTAGCAGGGGCGGCAGAAAGTTAAGTGGGTGGAAGAGGTTAAGTTTGTGGGGACGCGGTGGGCGCAACTGTCAAAGGACAGGGTTAATTGGAGGGCCATAGGAGAGGCCTTTGCCCTGCAGTGGGCATAGTCAGGCTGATGATGATGATTATGATGAATCTTATTGGCGTGAACAATTGGGAGAAATTAGGTTTAATCCGAAAACGAAGGACCCTATACATTGCATCACAAGCACAGAACGATACACTTAAAGACTACGGCCTCTTCCATAAGCCTCAAATTTGTTTGTCCTCCACTTACAGCAAGGTCCCTGTCCGATACTAGTCAAATTTCACTATTCTATCTGCCTTGGCCTGCCACTGTCCTCTTCAAACTCCAGAAATCCTGTTGCCCTCGCAGATCAGCTGTTGCTTGTATTATTTCTGCTTTAGCCCTACACTCTCTAGGGCAAAACTACTAGATGCTATATGTTCATCAGGTTTTGTGGCATGCAAGTGGGTTGTAGCATGATGAATAGGTGTAAATATAGGCTAATGAATTTTTCATGGCACAACAACTGCTGCAGTCGGATATCATTTCGTGTAGCAGCACAATAATCTTCATTTTTAGAGGGCTGAAGTGTTCAGCATTTTGTTTTAGACAAGAGCATAAAGGGAAGAGGATTTATGTTGCATGAAAAGAAAAGAATTACACGTATACTGAACTTTGGAAGAATGCCCTTTACATTACAAAAATAACCTGCTGTCATTGTTTTATCTTTGCCAGCTAAGAAAATCCATAAATTTGCAAACACTTTGGTTCAAAGACAAGCTGCCTTTGCACTCATTTGAGCACAAAGAACAGCCGACTTTCCCTTAAAACAAACTTGATTAAATCAGTATCCCACTATATTAGGCAAAATGAATTGCACATTGGCAGTGTATTGCATTGAATCAGTGCCTCATACAAGAGGTTATAAGACAAATGCAAGCTTCTGAGCTTCAAATACGCATGTCCTCGCCCAATCTATTTATACACGTAACAGAGAAATTTGTCTTGAAAATATATTTACTGCTGGAGTCTGCATAGATAGGTCAATAAGTCAGTGTGATTTAATATAGAACTTACTATCCGGTTCATAGCTCTTGGATCTAAGATTCATATTTGCGCATAATGCTATGTGGCAGACACAACTAGCAAAGCAATAGAGAGAGACAGAGGAGGTCGTGTAATGAAATGAACAGAATATTATGTAGCCATTAATTTTGCTTGTTATTATGGAGTTTGATGTCACAAAGTCGACGACCGTGGTTAATTCAACACATTGAGGTTTTTTAAGTGCGTCACATCGAACAGTACGTGGGCCTCTAGCATTTCATCTCCAATGAAATAAGACCATCAGGGCTGGAATTGAACCAAGTCAGCAGCCGAGCTCCATGACCACACAGCCACCGCAACGGCTCCATTTGGAGTGACATGCATCGAAGTGCCGACTAAAGGCGGTTAACAAAGTTCATTGAGTGTGTACATGAATGAGGAGGTTTTAGAGTTTGTTTAGTCTACCGATGCCATCTAACTAGACAGATAAAAATTCATTACGAGTATATGCTGCCTATAACAAGCTCAGAGACCTAAAACAAAGCAATAGTCCATAAAAAGAAGGCAAGAACACAATTTCCAGCAGTTAGCACCACTCCACTACCCAAAAGGACAGTCAGCTTATTTAAAAAACGCATGTCATGCCTACGTACATTCATGATTTCAGCTAAAATTTAATTCGTATTTATTAGCAACTCATGCAGCTCTCTCCCCCCTCCTTAGCATTAATCCTATGATTTTTCCTTAAGTGGTTCACCGCGCTATTCTCAATTTTAAGCATTTTATAGTGCACAACACTTTGCCCGATACATTTGCAGAGGCAAGACATTTTAAAATTTTCATTTTTGAGCATACTCCACGGTGCTGTTTGCAACTTCTACATGCCTGCCTAAGGCATCAAAATCCATTCTTATTTTCCCAACCGTTTCTCTCAAATGTTCTACACCTGTTCACGACCTGGTCTGAAAGCACTCCGTCACCACTTAACCTAACTGCCTATAGTAAAATGTTCTTCTCTTTCCAGATCGTTGAATATTCCTTTTGCTCTCTTCATTTCTGCACTGAGCATTTATGTCCTCAGTCACGAACCACAATTCCTCACTTCTCTTACTATGGCAATAACAATACGAAATCAAATGTAACTAAGCTGTTCTCCACAAGTCTTTGCATTTCCCAAGCCAACCCACTGGTAACAGAGGGTTACCTCATCTAGCGCCGCCGATTCTCATTCATTCATTTATTCCAAAAAGTAACCAACAGTTGATTTCAGGTCACTGCTCACAACACTACACTTTTGACTAATTTCATACACTAGGACTTAAGAACTCACTTTCTGCAATCGTTGACATCACACAAACCTACGTACTAGACCTCGTCACAGGAGGAGGCTGGTATCGACTACACTTTATGGATGTAGTGTTTATCCCTCATCAGTGTCGACCCATGAAGACATGCAGTGCAGTGCTTCACTCTTCCTGCTCGACATGCGAATAAACTAGAGAGCCTACTCACTTTGTTGTCTCATCAGTGACAACTCTTTCTCGCCAGCTGAACTGCCAAAAGCCTGGCTGGGTGACTGTCCAGGTCTCGCCAGTGTCGATCGTTAGAAAGCCTTTCACATCATTGAATACCTGTCCATTCTTAGTGCTGCTGTATAAGTCTAGAGTGACCACAGAGGTTTTCCGAGTGCGACAGACAGGTGCAATGCTTACAGATTGTGCCAACTAGCGCACCGGTTCCCTTCCGCATCGCAAGCAAGCCCTGACTTCAGAGGCGATTTTGATGAGAATCTAACCACTTAATACGGGTGAAAGGTTGAAGCGGCTCTTAGGCTAATATTTAAAACATATTACGTTATACTAAGCGCCTGTGATTGAAACTTGCTAGAATGTATCTGCTTGTGTGCAGAAAAGAAACTTAAACTGTCAGTGTTTAAGAATTTTCACCTGTATCCCTTGAATAACAGCAAGAGCACAGCTGCTTAGGCTGAGAAGATACATACAGAGAAGAGATAAACAGTATATCCGGAGAATAACAATACCACGCTAAAATCTGGGTGGATTCTAAGAGTAGGTGAATGCATCAATGGGTCGCAGTCAGGTGGCGAAATGATATTAGGAAATCTGAGGAGAAAGGATAGTAGCAGCTGGCACAGGACAGGGTTTCCTGGCGAGCAACTGGGGAAGCATTTTCTTGCACCGATTATAACAACATGTTCATATGACAAACAAGACCAACTCCGGGAGCGGGCTGCACATCATGTGACTAACATCAAAGGCCAATGCAAATGGCACTGGAACTGTAGACTGTGCATGCAGAAAATGAGACATTTTTCGTCTAAACTTTGAGCAGCAGTCTGCTGCGCTTTTAAAGAGAAAAACTCTCAAGTACGGCAACACTGGCACTTCTTGTTTTACTGGCATGAGGGTCCTCGTGAGGGTTCAAGTCTTATGTATGCTTTGCACCAAATCTTTTAATTGAAGCCATGTTTACCTAAAAATGGCACAGGGCATCTAATATCGCCGTTATTTCCTTGCAACTGCAAAAACTGTACAGCATAATTTATAGCATATTTAACGACTATGGCAAGAGCTTATTTTTACCCAACCGCTATCTGCAACTAAAATGGTTCGACGTTCACAAAAGATTGTGGCACTAAAGGAAATGGCGCAGTATCTTTCTCACATTTCGGCGGACACCTGAACCGTGCCAAAGGGAAGAAATAAAGGAGCTTGCGGCGGCTGGGTTTGGTCAAGGTTAAATGCAAGGCGCCCTTACTGTAAACTGTCAGTTCACATTAAACAGCCCCATATGCTTGAAATTATTCCGCAGCACTCCACTCAGGGCAAAAATTCTCATGAGCCAGAACCTGCTCATAGAAAGTGCTTCTGTTAGCTTCTTTGATTCCTGAATTTTTCAGTAACGCCAAGGATTTATGGTTGGTTTTATGGGTTTAACGTTCCAGAGTGACTCAGGCTATGGGGGACGCCGTAGTGGAGGGTTCTGGATAACGTTCTTTAACATGCACCGACATTTTCAGAGTGCACATGCCTCTAGCATTTTGGCTCCATCGAAATGCGACCGCCACTGCCGGCATCGAACCCAGAAATCCTAAATAAGCGTGCAGTTGCATCCCAGACAGTCCGCAGTGCTCAAGAGGGGAGGAAGCATCGACACCTACAGCTCAGGGGGACTGTACTGTCTGAAATTCTGTTCCAATGGGGAAGCACAGATAAGTTTGCAATGACTAGGCGAGGAATATGCACCAGCCTTTAACATGCCATCACTGTCTCCGAAAAATTTAGTATGACGAATATTAAGGCATAAGCACTAATCCGACGAGTACCAACCCCGAGCAGAATCGTCCGCTGTCTGCTCGCAACTGGCCTAGCGCAAGCGCTCTTTCGCGCGGCACTGTCCACACACCGTTGTCTTCTAAGTAGCACAAATCCAACCGATAGGTACCGCGAGCAAAATCGTCCCTTGTTTCTTCCCTTCTCTGCTCGCCGCTCGCCCAGCGCGAAAGCTCTATCGCGCGACACTGCCCGCTCATCGTCGTCATGTTCTAAGCAGTACAAATCCATGCTTTCGCACTGACTCGAATGCAGCAAACATTCTCTGTTGTTTTTCAAATCGCTAGCAAGCGACAGCGTAACTCTGTTGTGATACCTAGTGGCATTTTTATTTACCACGGCACATGAGTACTAAACGCAGATGGAGACTATGAGCAACACTTGCCACGCAGGCTATACGCCCGTTCTTCTTTGGCAACGTATTTTAGCTGAGGCGACCGCACGCACACTGCCTCCACTCCCATCCATGTATAGCCGCATAATAACGCGTGTGAATAGAGATCAGTAGTAGCGAAACGTAGAGCGGGAGTTGCCGGTTATGCGACTCATCCAGGCTTAGTAAAACCACGCAAGTCTTCATTGCCTTGCAAGATGACAACACGGCGCAGCGCTGCTTTTCTTCACGGTTTTACTCGTTCAAACTCGGCAGTGTTGACAGGGCATAATTCGATCTTGCCGTTGACTTCTAAAACACAATTTTGTGCTTCATACATGTTCGCCGCACGAGCACTCAAACAATGCCACGAAGAGCCAAATAACACAAATCATGACGCGTTGCTTGCGCTGTCATCGCGCCGACGGCTGCGCTTTGGTCATTGAAAAATTGCAATCCACAAACACACATTTTTGGGGTTAATAATATTGGAATTATGTTCACAACAAAAAAGCCTTAAATTTTATAAGTTTATTTCTTCACTATCTATGAATATCAAAGCGCTTTTCGCTGCTTTGGCTGGCAAGTCGTTTGTAGGAGCTGCGATCCTGTGATGGCATAGGTGCCCCGGATGTACTAGCAGACGACGGCGCAAGCGACGCTGTTGACGGAATGCAATTTCGTTTGATGCCTGCTAAAATCACTTCATTCCGACCAAAATAGCAAATAAATGCACCGTATCTGAAGCTGACGCAAATCAAGGATAAGTTGGACGCGAGTGACACGATGGAGAGCAGCTGTGATGCATTAATTTGCGCGACACTGGCACGCTCACCGGAGATCTACATGATACTGAGAGCCTAATCTGTAACCCGTACAAGCAGATTGCTTTGATATCAACTGCGTTACGAAACTATGTCGATGCCTGAGCTCATATGCAACAGCGGCTCACACTCACCGCATCCTGTTCTCGTGTACTTTCGCCAGCAAGAGCCCACATGCAAGCGGATCGAAGCAACCGTGTTTTCAAATTACGAGCAGCTTGTTTTGGCGCGTACTCGAATTGAAGTTCTGAGCCAGTGCGTCATGAAGTGATGATGGCGTCGAAGACGAGCCTAAGAATCGCCGCAAAGCAGCCGATGTCCCAAGCATATTGTGCGCTGCGCTAAATGTTGTTCACCTGTGCTGCAAATGTGGGCGTAAAGTCTCGCTCAGTCGCAGGCCAGTCGTTCGCTGCTCGCTTTTCCAGCCTTGCGACTACAAGGCGCAAGCTTCTGGGCCAATCAGTAAACGACCCGAGCTTACGGCAACGACGCCGCCCGTGGGCGCGCCGGGCGACGAACTGCGCGCTGCTTCCTGGCTGTCCTAGTCGTCGCTAAGCCTAGCCGGTTTCACGTCGAGTGCGCTTCGGAACTTCCTAGCACTGAGGTGCTACTTTTTTCACTGTTTTACTGTCAACCCCGCCTCATAACGAAGTAAGAATATGATCGGTTTCCGCACGAACGATGATGATGGCATAGAAGACGAGCTTAAGAATCGCCGCAATGCAGCCGATATCCCAAGCATGTATGTGCGCGAAAAGTTACCTTTATAATGCAAACGCGGGAATAAAGTCTCGCCCAGTCGCCGGCCAGTTGCTCGATCGCTGCTCAATTTTCCAGCCTTTCGAATCGAAGTCGCAAGCTGGTGAGCCCATCAGTGAGCGAGCCGAGCTTTCGGCAACGATGTCGCCCTCGGGCGCGCCGGGCGACGAACTGTGCGCTGCTCCCTAACTGCCCTAGTCGTCGCTAAGCGTAGATGGTTTCACATCGATGCCGCAACTTAGTGCGCTTAGGAAACGGCTAACACTGAGGTGCTAGTCACGTCGTGGTTTTACTGTGAACCCGTGTCATAGTGAAATAAAGAAGTGCTCTGTTTCCGCGACCCCTTAAGGAGCGGAGCTAGCAGAGTACAGGAGAGCTGTAATGGAGCAGCAGCAAAACGGCTATGGGAAGAAATTTGTAGAAATTTGTATTGCTGTTATCGCTTCTACCAAAAACTCGATATTGGGCAACGATACTATATCCCAGACCGTAGTATGGACGTGAAAAAACAACACTATTGCATTGTTCGGACGCCGGGGGCCGGCACCCAGGCTGGGAGGCCGGGGCCGAGGAGCGCGTTTTACGCTTATGGCCGTGGTGGACATCAAAACCGCCACGACATCCTCCTCTTCGCTCAGGTTTTTGTAGCAGGCTGTTAACAGCGAGAGACCAGAATTAACGGTTTAGAGGACCGAGTGCGATGGCGCAGGACACTCGGCCAATGCAGACGAAACTCTCGAAAGCGTGCAATTGACGTGATTCTCAAAACTTCTCATCTCAGGCGAGAATCAAACGAGAGACGACCCGCAGGTCACCCTTGCATGTGTGAGCAAGGGTGCACCGGAGTTGCTGCGACTTGCAAGAGTGAATGGGTATTAAAGGTGCGTTCTCACTAGCGAGTCGCGGAGCTCGCGCGAGTAATTAAGGCCATGGGTCACGGAGGGGGAGCCCCGAACAAGTGCATTCTTTTTGCGAAGTCGCTTACTGACCGAATTCTTGTGGCGCGACTTCATGGCGGAGAAATCCTCACCCAGTCCGTGTGTCGCGGGGCATAACGCCGCGTCAACTGTCTGATATCTGTGTTCTTGCTCCGTCGGAAAATTCAAGGGAAAGCGGGAAGCAGCGGCCCACTGGGGCTCCGTTTCTGGGCGTCCGTGCTCAAACCCACTGGAGGCTGTATTGTGCTTTAAACTGCGTACACTGTTCTCTGTATTTAGCGAGATGTTCGCGTAACTATCATGAAATTTTCAGCGGAGGCAATCAACAAGGTCGTAACATATTTTTTTGTACTTTAGTAGAGTAAGTTCTTGGGCTAGTTGGTAATCTTGATTCACGTTCATAGTATTCCAGCGCAACGGCACATAGCCAAAGAAAAGAAGACGGAAAAGAAGAAGGACGAACACGGCGCTGTGTTCGTCCTTCTTCTGAGAGCAGTGCTGCCGCTAGGGGGCCCGAGTGAGCGGACGCGTCTCGCATCGACTCCGCCAATTTCTGGCTCCTGTGCCCAGCTAAATCTTCCCAAGGGCCCATCAAGACCATCAACGGATCCAGGAAGGTACACGGGCCATTACCGTTATCATCTTTTGGATGTGACCGATGATTCACAAGAACTGGCAAGAGAAAACGTCTCCGCCTGGTGTGCCGCTGCGCTAAGCCTCGCCTCAACGAGGCGAGCCTCGCCGGCGCGCCGCGTTCCTCACTCACCGGCAGCGCACCTACCCCCAGCTGCCATGGAGGTGCAAGCGCAGAGGGAAGACCTTCGTCCCAGTGAGTGGACCCCGATACTCCGCGCGTACAAGGGTGCACTCTCAAGCGCGGAAACGCTGGCCATATTCCATCAAGCAGCGTCTGTTCCATCTAAGCCTACGGCGTCCGCATCCGCTATCCCTGCGACTTTCAAGCCTACATACATGCCTCAACAAGAACAGCTGCGCGCGACGCACGCAGTCGCACACCGAAGCAAACAACTTGCTTCACTCCCTCCCGGCACTGTACGGGTCGTTTACCGACCAAGAGGAGGCCTTGCTTTGAAAGGCACCACGGCGCAGCCACTCCTGCAAGCCCTGCAAGTCAGCGCTGCTGGCCGTGACCTCGGGGAGATTCACCTGAGGATCCACCCTACGAATAACACCTTCACGGTCGCTACCCCTCACGAGACGACCGCCCTTCACCTCGCCCAGCTCAGGGAAGTGGTCCTCCAAGAGACCGCTTACCCTGTCGCAGCCTACATTGCACCGCCGGTGGCTGCTGTGCGTGGAGTCATCTCGCAAGCCTATTGGGAGGAGACGCCGGAGCAGATGCTACGGGACCTCCAGACCCGTAACCCGTGCGCTGATATTATTGCAGCCCGCAGAATGGGTAGGACTCATTCCGTACTGATTCCCTTTGTGCACGGACCAGTCCCCCATACCATACGCTACATGAGTGTCGTGTACAGATGCACGCCGCACAAGGGAAGTCCAGACGCGTGCACGAACTGTCGTCGGCCGGGCCATAGGTATGACGTGTGCCCGCACCCCAAGACTGGTCTCTGCCCGCGGTGCGGAGACAAGCATGAACCGCAAGATGTGCCCTCCTGCATCCCAACCTGCATTCTCTGTGGAGGCCAGAACCTCACGGGCACCGGCTCGTGCATGGCTAGAAATTGCACCGCCCAACCACGCAACCCATCGCCCCAGAAGGCAATGCCCCCTAACAAGGATGACATTCCTCCGCTGCAAACGAACAAGAACGCCCTTCCTCCGCTGAAAAGGACCCTCCCGTCTACTACAACATGGGCCGCCAAGGCTGCCGGGACGAACAACAGGACCTCCCAGGACCCGGACGTGAAGGCTCTGCGAGAGGAAGTAAAGCAGCTCAGGGGAGCCCTCTCTACCGCCACCTCTGCTGTATCTCCCCATCCACCCCCCTTCCCCTTCACCCACCCAACCCTCCCAATCTCCCCCTAGAAAAAAGGCCTGATGAGAGCCCAGTCGAACCAATAGACCTAGACGCCAAATTTCAGGCCTTCGCCCAAAACTTGGAAGCCAGGCTCAAAGAGCGCGTTACTGTGCAGCTCTCTGCACAGTGCCAGCTTATGATTGAAACTACCATCACCCGTCTAATGGATAATGTCATATGTAGCATCATGACGAAGGTAGAGGAGCGCTTAACTCGCCTCACTCCTGGACTCTCAACAGACTATCCTCCCACAGTCCCACTCTCCACACCCCTCCTTTCTCTCACTACCCAACAACATGGCTCCTCCGACGGGCCTTAATTCTTTACAGATTATTCAGTGGAATTGCAGGGGCTTTCGACGAAAGCGCTATCCTCTGCGGCAAATTATCGCAAGTTCGTCATACCCACCAGACATTATCACCATTAGGACGCCAATGTTTGCAGGCAGCTGCCAGGATACGCTTTTATCCCCTCATACCCCACTGATCTTCCTCGGGTGGTCACATATGTCAGTAAATCCTTGCATTCCATGGAGCACGTAATTACCTCCTCTATCGCTAACAGCCTTATTGAAGTCTTACCACCCACCCCTGCAAAATAAACCCTGTTCTTTCTGAACTGCTACCTTCTCCCACGTCAGCCAATTAACTTACACCCCTCACGTCTGAAATCCGCAACCCAGTTGGCCGGATCAAACCGCCTACTTATTGCCGGAGATTTTCATTGTGCTCACGTTGACTGGCGCTATCGGCGCACCAACCACAGAGGCAGTTTTATACAATGAGACGCTGGCGCTCCACCAGACCATCTTTAATGATTTCAGCTTACCTACGCGGATTGGTAAC
Source organism: Amblyomma americanum (assembly GCF_052857255.1). Lineage (NCBI taxonomy): Eukaryota > Metazoa > Arthropoda > Arachnida > Ixodida > Ixodidae > Amblyomma > Amblyomma americanum. The sequence continues at coordinate 107,180,083 of NC_135502.1, read as the reverse complement.
AGTATTACTGCCGGTAATAGCCCAGACCTCACGCTTGGTAGAAACTTGGACCACCTGCAGTGGGAAAGAATGCTTTCCACACTAGGCAGCGATCATCACCTAATTCGAATAACGCTAAACTATCGCCGATCTCAGCGCAAAATTTACCGTTAAGCACACTAATTGGGGCGCGCTCCGCAAATTTAGACAAGCGCAGCCAACACAGACCCCCTTCGACCTAGACACATGGATTATACAATTGCAAAAAGACATTCGCCAACACACTCAAACCCTCGACTCTACCCCAGGCACCCCTGTTATTGACAGCAAGCTCGCCCACCTCCTCCAAGCACAGGACAACATAACGCGAAAGTGGAAGACTCAGAAGCACAATAGGAGACTAAATCTCAAACTTGCCCAGATTCAATCCCAAATAGTACAATGTAGTGCCACTCTTTGAAAAGCTAACTGGGCTCAGATTTGTGACGGTTTCCGCGGCAATCTTTCCACAACCCGCGCTTGGCATCTGTCACGGCACATGCTAGACCCCACGCAATCCAAATCTCAGACGCGCCTTAGCATTCGCCGCCTCGCTCACAACCATCGACAGGACACCGACGCCTTCCTCGCACACGCGAAATGCACCCATACAACCCCCGGTCTTCCTTGAAAGTATCCTGATTATGCGGGCCCACCCCAGCCCGAGCTTGACACCCTTATTACAGAATCAAAATTTCGCGCCGACCTATTGAAATTACGGAATACCGCTCCCGGAGATGATCAAATTACCAATGCAGCTATCAGAAATCTTGACGATGCTTCAATCTCTGACTTAGTCAACTACTTTAACGAATGCTGGGAGGCAGGTACTCTCCCTGCCTCGTGGAAGCATGGAAAAATTATTTTTATTCCGAAACCCCACAAGCCTATCACCCTAGAAAACATCCGCCCCATTTCTCTTACAACCTGTCTAGGCAAGGTCTCCGAGCACATAATTCTTGCTCGGCTAACAACGTACATGGAAGACAACCACCTTTTCCCCCACAGTATGCTGGGCTTTCGTGCGCATCTATCTGCGCAGGGAGCCCTACTTCAAATTACGCATGACGTGCTTGATGATACTATTCCTCACCACAGTAAAGCTATCCTGGCAGTTGACGTCACCAAGGCATTTGACAGAATTCGACACGATGCAATCTTACGAGAACTGCAGGCTCTACAGGTAGGCCCTAAAACCTACAACTACGCTCGCGCGTTTATCTCAGGCCGCACTGCCTTCCTGCACATAGATCAGATTACCACATCCCCTTATACACTCGTAGATCTCGGAACCCCTCAAGGGGCCGCCCTTTCTCCCCTTTTTTAAACGTTACTCTCATCCCCCTAGCTCACAAACTGGCTCCTATCCCACACCTAAATCATACCCTGTACGCTGATAATATTACCACATTGACCACTCATGGCTCTGACGGGGAAATTGAGGAAACTGCAGTTAACAGCAGACATCATCTCTCACGCGTCATCCATCGGGCTCGAATGTTCCCCATCTAAGTCCGCGCTCTTCCTAATTAGGCCAAAATCTGGCGCTAACTCACCAATTCAAATCAATTTAAAAGAATCTCCTGTCCCCATCACACCCGCCCTCCGCATCCTTGGCCTCCACTTGCAGTATTGTGGACGAAATGAACATACCCTTAGAAGACTCAAGGCCTCCACGCAATTCGTGTTGCACCTTCTACGCCGAGTGTCCTCCCTTTACAAGGGTTTAGACGAAGCGGACAACATGAAAGTAGTGCACGCATTTACGCTTAGCCGCATTCTATACGCAACCCCATATCTGAAATTGAATCGCACGAAAACCGAACGCGTGAACGCAATGATCCGCCTTGTGACTAAGGCAGCCCTAAACCTACCTCGTAGCACTAGCAGAGCCAAACTTCTTGCACTAGGCATGCATAACACCATTCAGGAACTAGTTGACGCGCACCTTCAGACACAGTACCTTAGACTTGCCACGAGCGCCACTGGCCGCCATATACTCTATTCCCTTCGCATCAACATACCCGCTAACCAGTCAACCCTTATAGCCATCTCTCGACACATCCATACACGTCTCGTTGTGAAGCCCCTTCCTCTAAACGTCCATCCCCAATATCACATCCCTCGCCGCGTAGCACGCGCTAATGCCCTCCATAAGTATTATGGCCGAGCCCACGATGCCGTTTGGGTAGATGCCGCATGTACAGCGCATGAAGCGGTAGCAGTTGCCTACAATCCAACATAACCTCACCGTCTAACTCACCGTCTTCCCTCGGGCTCTACGCCTGAGGAGGCAGAGGAGACCGCCATCGCCCTAGCCCTTGCACATTCGGACACCCAGTACATCTTCAGCGACCCCAAACCGGCTCTGTCCAACTTTGCCAGGGGCAGTATTCACGCCCCTGCCTGGCAATTGTTGAACACCCCTACCCAAAATTTACCACACAGGGTAGAGGTTCAGTGGGTGCCGGCTAACTCTGGGAACCCTGGAAACGAGGCTTCCGATAAATTGGCCAGAGGTTTGATTTTCCGGGCTCAGGACAGTCTTGATCCAGGATTCTCGAGGGAGCGGGCACGCACCTTTGCGGAGCTCACGCACATACCTCGTTTGGACCGTCGGACTTACCTTCCTCCCCACCCCTCTCTTACGCATTCCCAACAGATCCTCTTCAGACGCCTCCAGACCCGCTCTCTGTCGTCCCCTCAGCTTTTATCCCACTATTGCGGTGCGGCACATCCCCTGCATGCTCCCTATGCAGTGACCCCCACGCCACACTCTTCCATATCCTTTTCGGATGCCCTGCTGACCCTCCCGCGCGGGGACAGCACGCCATCTCGAGCTGGGAGGACTGGAGGTCCTGCTCATGTCTGCAGACCCGACATCGCAGCTTGCTGCGGTGACTCGGGCTGCCGACGTCATGTCCCGCCATGACCTACTTGATGCAGTGCGGGACCGCGCAGTGGCCCAGGGAGCCAGCTGGGTCTAAAACTCACTTGCTCAATAAAGTTTTTGCGTCTGTCTGTCTGTCTTCTTCTTATCCGTCTTCTTTTCTTTGCCCATGTGCCGTTGCGCTGGAATACTATGAACGTGAATCAATATTTTTGTACTTTATTATCAGCAGCACCTCACTGTGCTGCTAAAAAAACTGAAACGTTTGAACATGATATCGAGAATTGCCTTGATTATTGATACAGACAACAGGTCATGCGTGCATATACATTCATGCTACCTTTTGTGACAGCTGGACGATTACAGCGAGTAATTTTCTTGCTTTTTTGCGTTTAAGCCACACTCATTACGTGGCGATAGGGGACGCATATATGTGTCCTTGGCCTTTATCCGCATGCGGTAGTGGCAGGAGAGGTACAACAGGTGACATGGCGAGACTAAAACGTTACAGCAGCTAGGAAGACTTTGACTGTCGGTAGCACCATTCGTCATGCTCACGCCAACTGTCGCGCAGGCGCTCGCGTGGCTGGCAACTTGCCTCTACCGAAAGCACTGTCGCATTCACAGGCACCGCTGGCTTCGTCGGTGGTCCGTAATAGCTTTCTGGGCTTTCAAATCCGCATTACGCTTGAGCATGGGGTTCTCTCGTTCACACCTTCAATTGCGAACTGAAGAGAAGAGGGCACCCGATAGGCGCCTCTCCTCCTCGCCAGTTCTCTTTCGGAGCGCATGCCTCATGCAGAGAGTTAGAAACTCGACTCGCGCGTGTTAACACTTTATTTTGCTCGGTGGCCGTTGCCAATCGACTGCAGCATCTCGCATCGTCTTCGGGGCTCACCAGAGTGAACACGATTTAACACTCCGTTGGTGAATTTGAGCCTATCGCTGTAAGACAACGGCGCCATAGTATTTCACGGTTGCTGTAGTTAAACACAATTACCCTCGACAGGAATCTGTCGCACGACATATTCTTCGACAAAAATCTTCCGCGTGACAGTGCCCACGACAGGCTGTTGTTTCGCGCGACATATCTCACGATAGACACTTTTGTCGCATGAAAATAGGCGCGCTAGATGTGTGTCGCACGACTGAACTCACGACACGCAACTCTGTCGAAGTACGCAGTTCCTGTCGTGCGACACGACTCTCTCTGTCGCGTGACAGTACCTGCGACAGAAAGCTGTCGCGTGACAAGTCTTGCGACAAGCACCTTCTTCGCATGACAAAATACAGGAAAGATATCTGTTTTGCGACAGAGCCCACTGCAAACAACGTTGTGGCGCAAAAGAACCTACGATTGGAGCCCCTGCCGCACGACACGATGCACTACAAGACAGCTTGTCTCTCGACATAAACTGTGTCGCGCGACAGGTGCGCGACAAAAAATTCTGTCGTGCTTTTTGATCGAGCGGGCCGTTAATGGATGTGTTCTGGAATCGAATCGCCATTATTGGGCCACCGTAGTACCACGGATTGCAAACGCGTTAACAATATCGGGCGGATGACATGCGCTGCCTGGGAAGTGAAGGGATACAGGGGGTGTAAGTATAAAAGAAGAAAGAGGTCCCGTAGTGCAGGTTTGCGGATAATTTCGACCGCTTGGGGATCCTTAACTGCACTGGCATCGCACAGCACAAGGGCGCCTTTTACGTTTCGCCTCGATCGAAACGCGGCCGTCGAAATCGGGCTCCAACCCGGGTTCTCCGGCTCAGTTGACCAGTGACACGCCTTAGCCTCTGAGACACCGCGTCGGGAAAACCGAAACCAAGCACTCGCCTTTGTTTCTATTGGCCTCCGGCATCCATTCTGTTCAATGGCGTTGGCGTTGACAACGTTCTAGACTGCGATGATTTTGAGGAAAGGAAGGGCGCATAACTGGCTCCTTGGGTCAATGGACAGCTCAATCGTGCTTTTAAGTACGTGGCGGTGGTGAGCGAGTGATATGGGCTGCAACGCTGACAACTCAGTGGCAGACACGCGGCACTGCAGCAATAGGACCCAGCGTTCATTGGGTGACCAACCTCTCGTGATCAACTATTAACTGCTACCTGCCAGGCTGGCAGGGTAGGTGCGCTGGCTAGCCAGTGTGCGCTACCCACTCAACGTTTGAGACGTCAAGCCGCGTCTACTTGAACGATACACCACAGCTTTCGCTCCAGGTTCAGCAGTAAATATACCGCAGCTGTTTCAACCTTCGCCTCAGGACATTACACCTTGGAGTGCGCCTTCGTCTTCCCCACAATATACCGCGTCGCGAAGCAACATTGCTTTGCCGTTTATAGCTCGGTGTTGCATTTACAAAGCAATACACGTTCCGGATTGGGAGCGCAGGCTCTGTTAAGGCGCGTTTATACTCCGACGTAACGCGCTCGCGCGCGCTGCACGGCGACGTGACGGAGGCCCACGCGAGACCCTCCATATTCCAACTGCGCTTGACCGCCAACGCGTTCGGCGCCTTCGGCGCACTCTGACCGCACCGGCGGAGACTTAGAGCGTGCCTCTATTTAGAGCCCAGTACGAGTGCCGCCGTCGGCCCGGCCAGACCGGTTCGCCTCCGCGGCGAGGCACGCGTCGTGACGTCATGTGCCTCCTCGGAGCACAGCCACTGCGAAATCACAAGTTCGCGGCCAGTAAGGTTTTCACTTTAAATCTATTAACACAATCAGAAATATGTACAGGTTGCGCGCGTGATTAGTTCATGGTGACGCAACGGTGCCATTGCACGTTAAACCAAAGCAATGTTGCTTCGCGACACGATACATTGTGGGGAAGACGAAGGTGCAGTCCAGGGCACAATGCCCAGAGGCGGCGGTTAAAAATTTTTTCGTCCATTGACCCAGGGAGCCAGTTATGCGCCCTTCCTTTCCTCAAAATCATCTCTGTCAAGAGCGTTGTCAACGCCATTGAACGCAATAACGCCGACCGCCGATGGATAGAGGCGAGCGCTCGGTTTTCGTTTACCTGAAGTTCCTTCATAACTTTTATAAAACAGCTGATCTAGGTACTTTAGATCTACCCGCCACTCATGAGGTGTCTCAGTGGTCTACTGATCCGGAGTACCCGGGTTCGAACCTGGATTCGGTGGCCAAGTTTCGATGAAATTGAAATCGGTTGTTGGGTAAAGGAAATTGAGCAGTATGTGTCCCACATCTGCGTGAACACCTGACCAGCGCCGTAAGGAATGAGCTAAATAAGGAAGTGAAAGAAGAAAGGAACAAAGAGGTGCCGAAGTGGAGGGCTCGGGAGAATTGCGACCACCTGGGGATCTTTAAAGATGTCAGTGCACGTTAAAGATCCCCAGGTGGTCGTAATTATTCCGTGAACCTCCATTTTGGGCAGCCCTTTCTTCCTTTCTTTCTTCACTCCCTCCCTTATCCCTTCTCTTAAGACGCGGTTCGGGTGTCCACGGAGATGTGTGAGACGGTAACTGCGTCATTTCCTTTCCCCAACAACCAATTTCAGTTTCATCGAAGCGCGGCCGCCGAGGTGGGGTTCAAATCCGGGTACTCCGGCTCAGTAGAGCACTTAGACACCTTAAGCACTGAGACACAGCGACGGGTAAACAGCAACCGAGCGCTCACCTCTATTTCTATAGGCTGTCGCGTTCCTTCTTTTCATCGGCGTTGGCAACGTTCTAGACTGCGATGATTCTGAGGAAAGGAAAGGACCATAACTGTCTCCCTGATTCAATGGACAAAACATTTTTCAACCATCACCTCAAGGCATTGCACCCTGGACTGCGCCGTCGTCTTCCGCACAATATAGCGCGTCGTGAAGCAACATTGCTTTGCCGTTTGTAGCTTGGCGTGGCATTTACAAAGAAATACACGTACCGGATTGGGATGGCGGCCATTCCTGTATGTGAAAGATGTGGCTGCGAAGAGACAATTGGCGGGGGGAGGGACATCTCCTGTGTGAGTGTCCCGCTTTGCGAACCAAAATGCGTACGTTGCGTCGTGCCCTGGACCCCCTTGATCTTCGCCCTTTAACTAGAACCAGGTCCTGGCATAAAGGACACAGCAATCGATTGCCCTCAAGGTCGACAAGGTAGTTTTGCTCACTTAGAGCGGCTGGCTAGAGCACGACCGGCTTTAGTAATAAAGCCGGTGGTGGGCTAGAGAGACCACACTTGACAGCGACCCTTGCCCCTTCTCATTTTCTCTTTTCGATCCCCTCATCCCTTTGGCTCACAGCAGGGTAGCCAACTCGAACACCCTTCCTGCTAAGATCCCTGCTGTGGTGTGGTGTACTTACACCTTTCAACTCGGCCGGGTGAGGCCCGGCGTCCGGGCACCGGATAGGGCCACTAAAAAACGCCACTCCAGAGTTGCGACCGGGAAAAAGTCGGGCGCACGCACGTTCCCCACAGTTTTATTGAGAGAGCGAACACACAGCCACCAATCACAAGGCTCCACGCCCACAGAATCATGGTTATTCGACCACATTCGAAGAATTTGCTAAGCGGCACAGTCAGGTCAGTAAAGGTCCCCTGAATTGGTGTGTCGACCCTTGAGGGCGCCGCACAATACCTGCTTTCCCTTTTATTTTTTATCTCTGGTTTCTTTTTCCTCCTCCCGGTGTTGTTCACCCATAGAAGTAGAAGAAGTGCCAACTAATCATCGGCGCTGCGATCCCCACCGTGGATATGTTTCATTAAAGCTCAGCTCTTCATCATCATCATCATCGTCACGAGCGCTCCTTGTTCCGAACCAGCTACGCGTAGGACGCCATGAACCAATTGTCAGATGCCATGCAGCTCCGGCGAGAGTCTCATTCGGCGCCGCTGTTTCACCCAGGTCATGCTGCGGCAAGCGGAGCTCATGAGGTGTGCAAGCACTGTGCTCAAGTCTTCAGCCATGGTAGTTGACCGAGCTGCTTCGTTCATCCCCACCAGCAGCTACACCACGACCCAGACAGTGCGACGCCGATGCTCCTCCTGCCGGATGCCGGTTGTGTTCGACGCAATAAGCCGGCCATCGAGTTCCCGGTCGCCCCGAGGAACATCGTCACCGCTAGCCTCGGAACGGACTCCGCCACCGAACGGGCAGTCCCGCAAGTCCATCATTACTGCTCTCTGGTCTGCAGTCCTGGACGCCGTCAGAGATGCTGCGTTCGCCCACCCCCGCGCCTACGCCGCAACCCGGGCAGAGCGACGCCGGTGCCGCATTAGATGTCTACAAAAATAGGTACGATTCGAACGCCTTGGGCGGAATTGGCTTCTATATCTTCACGTACAAAACAGTGCACGATAGTCGATAGTATACGATGCAACTACTGCGCAGTACTTTGTCATGTTCGCCATTGCGTAACTTTTACTCGTCGCTATCATCGGGACGGAAGCGTTGTCAAGGAAATCCACATTCAAGCTGCTGTTCTGCCACATTAGCGGTAGAGAGAGAGAGAGAGAGGAGTCAAACGTCTGTTCAGGCACTTCTAACTATTTGTTGCGGAGTCTGGTATGAATTGGACGCTGTAGCGCCACAGGCGTTCATAATCGAGAAAACGAAAGACAAAAGAATTGACAACTGCCGCAGCCGTCAATACTTTTGCAAACCACATAATTACCTCGTGGCTCAAGCCAATTTGAGCACATTTTATGATCGAGCAAATCAGACAGAAAAATAGCTTGGCTTCGTTTTTCTATTTCGCGCACGTCTAGCTACTTGGCTTCGCCTCTCTTTTCGAACTGTGTTGCAGTGCCTTCGGCGCCCAGTCCGAGCAGTCCGCATGCGCTGTTGTACTCTGGCAAGCATTTTAAGGCGGAAGCTTTTCGTGGCTCATGAGTGACGGGGACGGAAGCTGTAGACAGAAGCTGAAGTTGTAGACGAAGCTATAGACGGAAGTTGTAGATGGAAGTGGCCCGCACGAACTGTCAATTGTGAGGAAAATAAAACAAAAAAGCAAAGTTGATTAAGCAGCAGTTCTTAAGCAACGCGAATGTAATGATATAAAACAGATATTAAAAAATAAACAACGTAAAAAATGGAAAAGCAACAAAACGTAAAAAAACAAGAACGAAGAACATGAAAACACTGCAGGACACTTTAGCTTCGTATTAAGAGTGGGACGGGACAGCAGGTTGTAGCGTTGCCAAGGAGTTCACCGGAAAGCCATCGCCCGTTCGGCCGACGTGTTGCCTGTTGGACCACGGTTGACACCTGAACCGCGTCGTAAAGAAAATGAGCGATTGAGCTGTTCTTTTAGAATAGTTTGTTAAGGAAGGGAAGAGTAGGGGTCTATTGATACATGTAGGGATGGGATGGGTGGTCTAGCCACACTTTACACTGATTTGTAGAGGCCCTTTAGCATATTTGACGATATGTTCCCAGAGGCCGTTAGCGCAGGCTTTGGTCAATGCACGAAATTCCTCGCCATCAGTGGGAAAAGCATGCTTGGCGACGAGGTCGTCGCGTCCCTTGCCGAACTCTGAACAATGCCAAACTAGGTGCTACAGTTCAGCACGACACATACAGCCACAATACGGGCACTTCACAATGTCAATATTGCCCCTTGATGCCACCGAGGGGCGGTAACCCATTTTCGGATCATGATTGGCGTGTAGACGGCATCGGCGATGGTCTGAAATGAAAATTGGTTCTAAGGAAAGGAAATTACGCCTGTCTCACATATTTCGGTGTACACCCGGACCGACCGGATATGATTGTAACCTCGTTGAATGTTGTGGGGGGCTCCGCCGGCGGCTCATTCGAACAGACGGCCCGGTTGTTTAGCCTTCGGGCATATTCGTCCGCCTTCTCGTTTCCTGAGTAGCTGGTCTGGGCCGGCACCCGTACAGGGTTGAGTGTGGATGGAGGTAATTTTCGAGAATGAAAGCGGTGAGTTTACCCACTCTGCCCCTTTGATAGCCGGTGATCGCGTATTTTGAGTCACTTATGACTTGTCTTCGTGCGGTGATCCTTAATGGCCAGTGCTATGGCTGCCTCCTCTGCTTCTTCGATGGAGGGGGCAAGAATTGTCGCTACGTTGATAATTTTTAAATGAGGCGTAATCACACCCTGTACGTGCCAGAGCCTTGTTTGACGGCGTCCACATACACGGTACAAAGGTCATCCGCATACTGTTTGTCTATGGCCTCCGCCCGGGCAATTCATCTGTCATCATGTCGTCCCGGTAGCATGTGTTTGGCTTAAGGTTTCACCTTGAGCTTCAGGCGACTGCCTTCGGGAAGGACTGTGAGCTCAGTTGCCATGTCAACGGGCCGAATGTCAAGCTCGCCTAGGATGTATCGCCCTGCGTCATTTCTCGCCAGGCCTTCTGTTTGCGCTGTTTAAGGCGCCTGAATTTGCTCATCGAGTGTATTATGGACCTCGATTTCTAGTAGGTTGTTGTTGCTGCCAAACTGGGTATACCCAGTGGCGCCTTGTAAACACCACGAATGATGCTGTCAGTTGCCTCCCTGTCCTTTTGCTGAATAAGGCAATACGGAAATTAGTATGTGATTTCTCTGAAGAGAACAGGTGGTATGAGCCTACAGAAGTCGGGATCCTTCATGCCCCCATGCCCCATAGAGATTCTCTGAATCAGCCCGCCAATCTGTTTAGATGATGTTTTCAGCTGCTCAATAGCCTCTGTATTCAGCGCTTTGTTTTGCACCATAATGCCAAGGACCCTGATAGTCTTGACCTTCGGTATGCTGTTGCCGTTGAGAGTGATGTGTATGGTGTCGGCGAATCCGTTCTCTCTTGGCTCCCTGTGTTTCTTCGAATGATGAGTAGCTCGGACTTATTCGGTGAGCATGTTACACGTTTAATTTGCACGTATTCTCGGACTGTGTCGACTGCCACCTGCAGGGCACCTTGTATAAGGCCGTCCGAGCCCGGGTGCGTCCATATGGTGATGTCATCCGCATAGATCGAGTGCTTGATGGCATATATGTCATTTAATTTGGTGGGTAGGTCTTTCATGGCCACATTAAACAGAAAAGGGAAGAGAAGCGCCCCTTGCGGGATGCCTCTCGTTCCAAGTGTAATTTTTTCGCTTTTTAAGCTGCCAACATGCAGAGTGGCGGTCCTGACGCATAGAAATTTTGGCTGTGTCGACTTATGCGCTCCGACATTCATTTGGGCTAAACCCTTGCAAATGGCTGCGTGCGTTACAATGTCGAAGGCTTTGCTGACATCTAACCTAAGTATAGTACGCGTCGGTAAGGGGTCAGCAAAGCCATCGACACTGTAGCGCAAGCAGCCTTTTGGAAGGGTTTAGCCCAAATGAACGTCGACGGGCATATGTACGACACGCTACGTAAGCGTTCCGACATTCATTTGGGCTAAACCCTTCAAAATGGAAGGAATAGTTCCGACGCACGGTGCAGACTATTACTACAACTGCTACACCTACTACTGCGACGCCGTCGGCTTTTCGACCGAACGAACAGTATACGCTGTGGCGTAATAAAAAAAAGTATAAAATACCAGGAAATGAAAAATGAAAGCAGTAGTGGCTCAGTGCTCGGCTATACTGATCCGAAGCGGTGGCAGCGTTTCGATGGACGCGAAACGCAAAGGCTCCGTTTGGTGTGCGACGACAGTGCACGCTAAATGTCCCCAAGAGGTCGAAATTATTCCGGTGCTCTCCACTACGGCACCTATTTCTTCCTTTTTTTTTCAGTACCTCCTTTATCCGTTCTCTTACGGTGTACTTAGGCGTCCGCCGTGATGTGACAGATGTACTGCACCCTTTCCTTTCCATAAAAACCAATTTTCAAGGTACAATGAGGATAGGCAAAAGGCCTTCGACATTTTCGCTGTTAACCAGACTTAAATGCATCCTGTAATTTTTCTTCGCCGTTTGGTGCAAAGAAATAAAGACACACAGCCATCGCCAACTGCGCGAGCGACTTTTGGGAGCTGAGATCGAGCAACGAAACGAAGCTCCATTTTAACGCGATAGCGTTAAAGATGCCATTCTGTAGAAAATCCCGCGTCGTGAGCGTCGTCTTTGGAGCTGTGAGCGAAAAATCTCCGGAAGAGACACCTAGGTAGGCCACCGATGTCGCGTGACCTCGAAGCGACATCACAACCTGTTCACCGAATTTTGAGCAAACTGACCACCGGGTTACGGGGCAGTTAGTGCTCGATCGCCAGAGGTTGCTCGGAAAGAGCTCAAAAAGAGCAACCTTTGTCACACAAGCCCCAACAGTTTCAGCACCTGCCATCGCAGGGCAGTGGTGCATCGCTTAACCGTTGCACCACTTCGCTCGGAGGTGTACCTGTGAACTCGCAAGAATATCGAATATTAAGTCTAGCATGATATATTCTGCATATACGGGCGTTAACTCAATAAGGTACTGCGTCATACCCTTAAGGCGCAGCTTAAATGTCCCCTTAAATATTTCCCCACCTTATCCTCTGCCGGAACGTGCAGTGGACGTGTGAATTTTGGGAGCCGCGCGTGAATAGGCTCCAGGCAACACTGATGCGAAGCAGGCGCACCTTGGATGCCTCTGCCCATCCATCACTTGTGGTCGCTGCTGAGGGACCACACATGCATCTAAAAGAGCTTTTAGGCGTGTAGGCAGTGCGATTGCCAGCGGAAACTGTTGCACCAGCCACTTCTTTCCATTAAGCAGGTTTTTGTTAGAAATTCGGCTAATTTGAAGACATTAATACGCAGAAAACCAACGTAATGTTCAACACATTCGCAAGGAAACAGCAGTTTACAATTGGCAGCGAGGTGCCGCAAGCAGTAATGCAGTACTTAAGGCCGGCAATCACATCATATCCTGATGACCAGCGTGAAATAACTAAAGGTGTCAGAATGGTTCGGAGCGCATTATTTTAGATCATGAATGGCGGTTTGCAAATATCCCTCATGAGTAAACAGTATAACAGCCGTAGGTTACCGGTACTCAGCCATGGGGCAGAAACATGGAGGTTAACGAAAATGGATATGGAAAGCTCTGGAAAGAAAAATAATAGATGTAACGTTAAGAGACAGGAAGAGGCCAGAGTGGATCAGGGATCAAACACGCGTCAATTACACCCTACTCGAAATCAAGAGGAAGAAATCTGCTTGGGCAAGGCATGTAATATGAAGGCAAGATAACCAATGCTCTTTAAAGGCAACAGACTGGATTTTAAGAGAAGACAAGCGTATTGCAGGGGGCGGGAAAAAGATGCCAGGGCAGATGAGATTAAGAAGTTTGCGAGGTTGGGGTGGCAGCAGATGGCACAGGACTGGGTTAGTTGGAGAGATATGGAAGAGGTTTTTGTTCTGCAGTGGGCGTAGTCAGTCTGATGATGATGATTAGCCATGCGATCCAGATCCAGAATATTCAGTGGGCCACCGTGGAGCGATGTGGAACACACGGCTGTCGTACTCGTTTCCCTTAAGGGAAAGAAGTGTGGGCTTTTTAGCGCGACAGTGTTAGGGAGCTCGTGTAGCAAGAAAAGCCAGAGTCGGCGTCGGCGGCGTCGGCCGTGAGCGAAAACGCCTCCTCCTCTTCTTTTCCTTACGGCGCGGTAAGAGTGTCCAGCGAGAATTCTGAGACAGCCGTCATTTCCTTTCCTTAAAGCAAATTTTTATTTCAGATTTCTTCCCTTGCGGCCCGGTTCGGGTGCCTACCGAGATGTGTGAGACAGGCGTCCTTTCCTTAAATTGTCCAACGGGCCGCGCGTCGCGCCAAACGGGCGATGGCGTTCCTTTGCACACCTTGGCAATGCCGCAACACGCTGTCGCGTCTCACTCTTAAAGACGAAGCTTAAGCGTCCTCAATTTTTTTTTACTTTCAAACCTTAGAGGGTCAAATTTACTAATTACGCAAACTTTATGAAAACGTTGCTCTTTCCTGCCATTTAAACCGAGGTTAAGCGAATTTAGATTTCAGTGGCACCTCCTTCTTCCTTTATTCTTTCACTCCCTCCTTTTTTCCCTTCCCTTACGGCGCGGTTCGGGTGTCCGCCGATATATGAGACAGATACTGCGCCATTTCCTTTCCACAAAAACCAATTATTATTATTGTTTGATCGCGCTGATCGTCAATACCGCATCTAACGCAGGTACAGCGCCATGCGTCCAAGGCCGGCTCTTGTGTCCCTGGTCAAAGGCTGCGGCGACTGGGACCCAGACCTCATGTCGCGCAGTACCCAGACTGAGCCCGTTGCAGAGAGCAGTACGGGGCGGAGCGCCTGCGGTGTGCCACCGACGGCCTGCTTCAGTGCCCAGCGCTATATTGTGCTGGCGCAATTGCGTGCCTGAATGTTTGAATATTTGTGCCGATTTGTTTAATATTAAACGCGTGATGACTCGAGCTCGAATTATTTGATGTGGCGGGTGCGCCAAACAAGGAAGCACATCTAAAAAATTGCAACGCCGGGTAAAATATTCTCGAACTTTGCGTTTCTTCTCGCTGAATGTGGATCACCAGCTCCTGCATATCGTCGTAAAATTGCGCACTAGTGTTGGGGTTATTAGCGCCCACTATTGGCGACTGCGCATTGCGAATGTACCTGTTGTCACACAGTTTTCTCCGGAAATGTGGACAGATATCAACTATATATATATATATATATATATATATATATATATATATATATATATATATATATATATATATATATATATATATATATATATATATATATATAAAAGCAATTTTGCGTCGAACAGAGCAACTGTAGACGTGGCCCCTGCCTTCGGCGCTATACCAAGTCTTAGCCGACAGAAGCGGCCTTAAAATGCGTTTCTGCCGTGCGTCGTAGAAGTAGTGGTGGTGCAGAATTCTTCCCAAAAGGGGGCTAGGAGACCGGTCCTAGTGCGCGGAGTCCTCAGTACAGGACTGCGAGAGCTTCTGCTGTCCTGCAGGCCAGCGCGATAAACCGCTGCGGGACGCCCAGTCTAGAGCTGTATATATAGCAGCTTCCCATGATGTGGCGGGGTGGGTGTAGGCGGTTTCCGGGGTGGTTTAACGTCCCCCCCCCCTCCCACACACACACATGAAGTAGAGTGGTGTGGGCGCTTTTGCGTGTGTGGCAAAGAGTGGAGTATTGCGACGAGAAGGTGTGCTTGTGGTGGCGGTTCGGGAAGGAGTTCATCTGTCAGGTGCTTGAGATGGTTCAGGAATGGCAAGTTGCTGGCCACATTCCCTTCGCAATAGTGCCTTGCATAGTATTCTTCAGTTCGCAATATTTTAAGTGACACTAAGTGCAGGAACAGTTTAGTTTTTAACTTTATTGCAGTGGATCGTATCCAATTTGAAATTAGTTATCCGCGGATGGTTGCGTGGTTCAAAAAACATCGCAGCACTTCAGGCGAAGTCGTTAAAGGAATCCCGAAGCGTGGATAGTTAAATATTGCAGGTCGGAAAATAAAATCGACTGTGAGTTCATTCAGAGAGACATGAAACTTGAATACAGTGCATTTTCGCCTTCGAGAATGGGCCCTATAGTTCCAGAGCCCAACGCCGGCCTCGACCTCAGGCGCACGGTGGATCAGAAAGAGCCTGTTACCGGACAAAGGGGAGAAACTTCTCTCCTTCTGAAGGAGGTTGTGGGTTGTTGGTGGATTCCAGAGCGTTGTGAATCATACGCAAAGTTTACATGTTGGGGCGTAATGAAATACCTTGCATATTCGAATCTGAGGCGAGAGTAGTGTGCAATAATAATGCCTCTCAGGACTTTGATTGCTACATGATTTTTCGTTTGAGTATAAGAATTTTAAATTTGAATTCATTTTTTGCCCACCCCTATTCAGACTGGTTACGTTGTTGAAGACGTCAAGGGCGAATCACTGGGCATCGCGGGTCATAAAGAGGAAAGCGCTTCGTTCTGGCAGCCAGCAATATGAAGGCCGGGTGGAAGTTTTGCAGGCGTGCCCATGAGTCGCATTGCTGTACATCGCTATAGCTCACGAATGATCAATGATGACAGCTTAGCTTATGTAGAGGACTAAGAAATGAATGCGGTTTAATGACTTGGGGCTATGGTAAACTGGGTGATTTTTTAAAGCAAGGCAGGAAACAGGGCTGGGTGTCGGCCGCGCTGCCAAACATGGGTTTACATTGTTTCACTCCCAGAAGTTATGTTTTTTGTATTCTTGTGAGGTAAAAGCTCACTCGCGCTTTCGGGAAAAAAATACATTAGTTTTGGTGTGCCTACCGGCCGAGGTGAAAATTCGGGGGTGATCCGGGCCAATGGCTGTTTCTAAGCGTTTTGGAAGCTTGGTCACACCAAGGTCAAACATATGCACATCCCGGATGTCACCTTATGCATCTTGTAGAGCTACCACTCTAAACGAAGCCATGAAACGAGTGTAAGGCATAAGCCGCAAGCCAAGGTTTTGAACGGGTAAACATTGCGTGCCGTTTGGAGTGAGGATAACGAACACCTAACAAGATGGTTCCTAACTTTACTCTTCACTCGCGCTGTGTTTCGCAACTTTACTCTTTACTCGCGCTGTGTTTCGTAGCGCATTTTACCTTACATGACGCCTATATGAACTCGACAAAGTCCGGTCGAGTCTTGCTTTCCGTAAGAAATTTTTCTCTATTTTATGCAAACGTTAGCGGGGCATGTTCCGACATATTTGGCGGAGCCGACCGAATTGCCAGAGGTAGGTTGCCTCATCCTGATCTGACCGGCGAGGCGCGTCAAAGCCCCTAGACAACCTCCGCCCCATTTCTCTTACCATCATGTCTAGGCAAGTTCTTCGAGCACATGGAAGACAACCACCTTTTCCCCCACAGTATGCTCGGATTTCGTGCGCATCTATCTGCGCAGGACGCCCTACATCAAATTGCGCATGACGTGCTTGATGATACCATCCCCCACAACACTAAAGCTATCCTGGCAGTTGACCTCACCAAGGCATTTGACAGAATTCGACACGGTGCCATCTTGCGGGAACTGCAGGCTCTACAGGTAGGCCCTAAAACCTACAATTACGCTCGCGCGTTTCTCTCGGGCCGCACTGCCTCCCTGCACATAGATGAGATTACCACATCCCCTTATATACTCGGAGAGCTCGGAACCCCTCAAGGGGCGGTCCTTTCTCCCCTTTTCTTTAACGTTGCTCTCATCCCCCTAGCTCACAAACTGGCTCTAATCCCACACCTAAAGCATACCCTGTATGCTGATATTACCACATGGACCACTCATGGCTCTGACGGGGAAATTGAGGAAACTTTAGTTAGCAGCAGACACCATCTCCTCTCACGCGTCATCCATCGGGCTCGAATGTTCCCCATCTAAGTCCGCGCTCTTCCTAATTAGGCCAAAATCTAGCGCTAACTCGCACATCCAAATCAATTTAAAAGGATCCCCTATCCCCATAACACCCGCCCTCCGCATCCTTGGCCTCCACTTGCAGGATTCTGGACGAAATGAACATACCCTTAAAAGGCTCAAGGCCTCCACGCAATCCGTGTTGCACCTTCTACGCAGAGTGTCCTCCCTTAACAAGGGTTTAGACGAAGCGGACAACATGAAAGTAGTGCACGCATTTACGCTTAGCCGCATTCTATAGGCAACGCCATATCTCAAATTGAACCGCACGGAAACCGAACGCGTGAACGCAATGATCCGCCTTGCGACTAACGCAGCCCTAAACCTACCTCGTAGCACTAGCACAGCCAAACTTCTTGCACTAGGCATGCATAACACCATTCAAGAACTAGTTGACGCGCACCTTCAGACACAGTACCTTAGACTTTGCACGAGCGCCACTGGCCGCCATATACTCTCTTCCCTTCGCATCACCATACCCGCTAACCAGTCAACCCTTATAGCCATCTCTCGACACATCCATACACCTCTCGTTGTGAAACCCCTTCCTCGAAACGTCCATCCCTAATATCACATCCCTCGCCGCGTAGTTCGCGCTAATGCCCTCCATAAGTATTATGGGCAAGCCCACGATGCCGTTTGGGTAGACGCCGCATGTACAGCGCATGAAGCGGTAGCAGTTGCCTACAATCCAACCCTACCTCACCCCCTAACTCACCGTCTTCCCTCGGGCTCTACGCCTGAGGAGGCAGAGGAGACCGCCATCGCCCTAGCCCTTGCACATTCGGACGCCCAATACATCTTCAGCGACTCCAAAACTGCTCTGTCCAACTATGCCAGGGGCAGGATTTACGCCCCTGCCTGGCAATTGTTGAACACCCCTACTCAAAATTTACCGCGCAGGGTAGAGCTTCAGTGGGTGCCGGCTCAGTTTGGGAACCCTGGAAACGAGGCTGCCGATAAATTGGCCCGAGGTCTGATTTGCCAGGCTCAGGACAGTCTCGATCCAGGATTCTCGAGGGAGCGGACGCACACTTTTGCGGAGCTCACGCAAATACCCCGTTTGGACCGTCGGACTTACCCTCCTCCCCACCCCTCTCTTACGCACTCCCAACAGATCCTCTTCAGACGCCTCCAGACCCGCTCTCTGTCATCCCCTCAGCTTTTATCCCACTATTGCGGCACATCCCCTGCATGCTCCCTATGTGGTGACCCCCACGCCACACTCTCCCATATCCTTTTCGGCTGCCCTGCTGACCCTCCCCCGCGGGGACAGCACGTCATCTGACCTGGGAGGACTGGGAGGTCCTGCTTATGTCTGCAGACCCGACATCGCAGCTTGCTGCGGTGACTCGGGCTGCCGACGTCATGTCCCGGCATGACCTACTTGATGCAGTGCGGGACCGCGCAGTGGCCCAGGGACCCAGCTGGGTCTAAAACTCACTTGCTGAATAAAGTTGTTCTGTCTGTCTGTCTGCTTTGTTTTATGCAAACGCTAGCGGGGCATGCTCCGAAATACTTGGCGGAGCCGACCGAATTGCCAGAGATAGGTTGCGTCATCCTGAACTGACCGTCGAGGCGAATCAAAGCCCCTCAAGGCAAGAGACATTCAAGTGAAGCGGGAAAAGAAAATTAAGGACGTGATTTTTACAGCCTCCGAGACATTGGTGTCATGGTCCATGATATTAGATGGCCCATTTTCGTGCTGTCGCTGCCCAGCTCGACGATGACCGCCGCTGCAGTCGCGCCGGTCGAGGCTGCTCAGGGTCAAGTTCATGCAAACGCGCCCGCGTCGCGTTCAGGTTACCGTGTTCGGCCCTGACGCTTAACTCAACTCGCACCTGTGTGGCTCATATCAACTTGCCTTGAGTCGCGAAGTGTGAACAGTGCCGAGATATGCAGTGAAACACCTTCCTGTGCGAGTTGGTGGATAGCCTTGCCATGGTGCTCTTCCCGCCATAATGTTTTTGCCTGTCCATCAGCAGTGTGACCAATCTTGTGCACTTGTCAGCGACATTGCAGCTCTAATGGCGTTGAGCGCCAGTTCATGAAAAGGGCTCCAATTTACTGCCGCTGAAGCGTAAGAACATCACCGCAATCAGTAGCGCAACTGGAACCCGCAGCTATGGCCCACTATGGCACACTCCATTTATCTTATCCTCACGACTGATTGAATGCGGTACTCACTCTTTACTGCGAGGAAGGTAGTTGAATAAGACGTCTAATTAAAACCTGCAGAGCGAATATACTAACATGATTACTATTGTGCAACGAAGCGTATTAGCAAGGAATTGAAACTAAAAACTACTGCGCTAATTGAGAAAAATAAACAAATCAACCTTTTTGTGTTAACGATGAAAGTCTGAATTGGCACAATAAAATAGCAGGACAAATGAATTTTTATTAAAAATCTGTTTGTGCCAACACGTATTAAGATGCCTGCATCTACTGCGTAGTTGTATGTGCAGCAGTGTACTGACTACAAACCACGCGAATATGAGTGGCCAGCGTGTTCTCGCCGTTCCACTCAGCATTTCCAACACCAAGGCTCGAGCAAGAAGAGCTGCGTCAACGTCGCGGTCGGACTTCGCCCCCGCCATCTATATCGTTGGTAACAGAAGTTTCCGCCACCATCCTCCAACACGCTGCAGCTGGGCTTCTCTCAGAGCTGATATCGGTGCGGAAAGTGTGTGTAGGCATATTTATCAAAAAATTAACCGTGCCGAATTCACGCATACAAGCCCCAAGTTCGAAATCACACATACGCTGTACCATCTCGCAAAGGACAGAACCGTGATCGAGGTGGTCCCCATTGCCCTGGGCCTCATCAAGTTGACAAAAGCAGCTTTTAGCTCAGGTGTCCCACCGGAATTTTTTTAGAAATGCCACACCCAACAACGAAGCATTGGGAGCTTTGCTGTCCAGTGAGCCCTGCGAAGACCAGGAATGGTTAGTCGAAGGGTCATGCCGGGTGGCACGGGATGTGGTGGTGGTGAGACACATTTATTAACCATTAACTGGTGAATTCTGGGCGGAGGACCTACCCGCTTAAAGACCGCAGTACCTCATATATAGATCGAAAAGTTGTGTGAAGATGAAGCAGACCTACCACATTTTCTCAAATGGTGCGTAACTAGCTGCCCTTCCGGCTGCAGTTGAGTTCATCAGGCAAGAACCTCCGCATTATGGTCAGTGTTCACTGATTCCAAAGGAGCCCTTCAAGGCCTGCAAGCTGCTCAATGCCGCGGGTCGCATCAACAACTGGTTGCAGAGACTCGTGAGGTGTTCAACTGCGCCACCTCAAAAGATCGTGTCATCATTTTTCAGTGGCTGCCAATACACTGCTGTATCAAAGTAAACAACCACGTGGACGAGGCTGCTTGATCTGCCCACAATTATTGATTTGAGGTCTGTGTCCCTACATCAACAGTTGGCTAAGCGTGTGAGCTACGCAGGTTGACTCTGGAGCTCACACTTTCTGCGTGGAACACTGACCAGTTTTTAAAGCGATAGCTTTATTACTTCCCTCCGTAGCTTCTTCGCTGTATGCACCATGCGCACGCGTTTTACCTTGAACCGAGGAGAAACCGCGTGACAGCTATCACGTCACTCAACTGCCGCCGCCATTGCCTTAACCAACAACGGCTGGATAGGCAAATTAAATTGATTTTGACACCCGCACACGCTGCCGTCTCCGGTAACGAGGAGGCTGACGAGCTAGGCTGAGTTCTCTACTTCCGCGTAGCCGGAGCCCCCCGAGCACTGGGGCAAACAGGAGCGCCTGCAAAATTACGAGGAAATTGTTGACCACTACAAATTGGGACGCAGGGTGGTACCCGAAGCAGGACAAAAATTAAACAATACATAAGCTGTCGCGTGGAGCCGGATACAAACCAATACATTTATGAACCCTGTGTGGATTTACCACGTGTACCCAGGGGTCGCATGATGGATGCATCCACTGTGGGGTGAGGGGGACCCTCGACAACATAATTTGGGTGTGCCCAAAATCTCCTTAGCGGACAAAAATATTGGTAGTAGGGAAGCCTGGCAGACCCTGCAAGAAGGCCGGACCCTGATATCCAGCGCACCACCATCCATCTGGCGGAAGAGGGCACTACCCGTCAAGGACTGCCAGTCAGCCTCTAACCGCGGATGCGCAACTTCCCCTCTGCCAGGCCAGCGTGCCGGGGGCGGGGAGAAACATCTTTTCTGGTGGAAAAAAAGTTATTTACACAATAACACGTGTTCAGGTTGTGCGCGTGATTATTTCCTGATGGAGCAATGAAAACTGACGTGCACAGCACTATGTTGTATTCAACATATTGCTGTGCGCGTGTTATTTTATTTCTCCTTCACGAAATAATCACGCGCGCAACCTGGACACATTGCATATTATTTAAATGATTTGTATGTATTACCTCTCCCCCATCCTCTCTTCTTGTCCCCTCACCTCTTTGATTTCATTTCTCCATTCTGCCTGGTATTCTTTATTTTCGCTGCCCCAACTCAAGGCTTCATTATCGATGGCAGATGCCGGGGCTAGCAAAAATCTTTTCCTTCCTATTTATTATCTTTTTAATAAAAAAACAATTTCTTCCAGCAAGCAAGCAAGCCGCCTACGCCGCCGCCCCCGTAACTAACCAAAATAATAATAATAATAATAATAATAATAATAATAATAATAATAATAATAATAATAATAATAATAATAATAATAATAATAATAATAATAATAATAATAATATACCGTTGGACACCTGAACCAGGCCGTAAGGGAAGGAATAAAGGAGGGAGTGAAAGAAGAAAGGGAGAGAGGTGCCGAAGTGGAGGGCTCCGGAATAATTTCTTCCACCTGGGGATCTTTAACGTGTACCGACATCGCACAGCGCACGGGCGATTTAGCGTTTTTCATCCATAAAAACGCAGCCGCCGCGGTCGGGTTCGAACCCGGGAACTCCGGATCAGCCAAAAAAAAACGAAAATGCAATGACGCAGTAACCGTGTCACTTCTCTCGGTGGACAACCGAACACTGCCGTAAGTGAACGTGTAGAAAGAGGTGCCGTAGTGCAGGTCTGCGGATAAATTCAACCACCTGGGGATCTTTAACCTGCACTGGGATCGCACACAACGCGGGCGCCTTATACGTTTCGCCTTGCCGTGGTGTTCAGTGTTTAGTGCGCCCGGCTACTGGTCCGGAGACCCGCGTAGGAATGCGACCGCGACGGCCGCGTTTCGACGGAAGCGGAACGCAAAGGAGGAGGAGGAAGAGGAGGAGGAAAGGCAAGGAGGTTAACCGGAAGAATAACCGGTCTGCTACCCTGCACGAGAGAAAGGGGTGAGGGGATAAAAGTATGAAGGAGAAAAGAGAGAAGGAGGAAATTGAAGGCACCATACAAAGTCACAGCGGTCAGCAAAGTCACAGCCTATCGTGCAGGCCAGAAGTCCTCAAGAAGCGGAGAAGTACCTTGGAGGCCTTTACTGCCGACGATCGCCCCGGCCAGTGACGAAGATCTTCATTTCCTTCAGTGGGCGCGGATCTAGACGCTCCAAAGCACGGCAGCGATACTGCCTTTCGGTGCTGTAGGCAGCGCATTTACAAAGAATATGGTCTGTAGTCTCATCGCACGCGCAGATGGCACATGCGGGTCGGTCAGGCATACCGATTAAGAAAGAGTAATGCTTGGTCAAAGCTACGCCAAGTCACAGGTGACCCAGAAAAGTTGTTTCACGTCATGGTAGGCCGAAAGGAAGCCGGAGATTCACATCTCTGTCCAAGGTTTTCAAACGCGGATTCAAAAATTGGCCTGAACTCCACGCATCAAGCGTGTTGTTCCAAGTGTGATGTATATTGCATTCACTATAATGCGCCTTTATTCATGGTAAAACCTTGAGCCGTCATGGCGGAGTGGTAGCGTCTCCGCCTCAAATGCCAAATAATAATAATAATAATAATAATAATAATAATAATAATAATAATAATAATAATAATAATAATAATAATAATAATAATAATAATAATAATAATAATAATAATAATAATAATATAATAATCAATCAATCAATCTTTATTTTTCGGTGCCCAGGAACAACCCAAAGGTCTTGGTGCTGGTACGCCATTCACACGCACAAAATGTAAATTTATTTCACTACAAAGGAAGACACTCAGGGGAGGTAATGCAGCAGTCAAGGCGATAGAAAAAAAAAAGACATATAAACTAGGCGTGACAGCAAGCATGAAGCAAAAAAGCGAAAACAGCGGTAAATGAAAACAGCTAGAACAGGCAACAGACATATAAATAACTAATGAAACAATAAACAAAGAGAATGAACGACCGATAACAGCCAAGTACAGCATATAGCAAAATACAAACAAGAATAAAGCCAATACTAATATGAACGAATATGAAACCTCTGAAATACAAACTAGAAATACAATCATACACAATAAGAAACGTAATTAGTGAACGCGTTACAGACAATCAGGCGTGAGTATACAGTATTAAAGAAATAATATTAATGACAACAAGTACACGTGATGAACAATTAAGGAGAGAAAAAACAATATAATACCGGTGCAAACGCACAAGTGTAGTAAAGACAAAATGCATGAAAGGGGAAGTTATGTATGAGAAAACGAGTGCTCAAAGTGGAACGTCACGGACATCCAATATAAAGGAAGGGAGAGAATTTTCGAATATATCTAGGTGAGGACAAAGAGAATTAAACAACTTTTGCATTCTGTCCAGAGGGGAGAGGGAGTGCAGGAGCGCAGAAACTTGGAATGGTCTGAATTCCCTTATGCTCTTTCGCGGTACACGCAAAAGGATACGCGCTAGGAGCTGAGGGCATAGAATGTGACCATGAAGAAGTTTATACAAGAAAAATATATCTGCCCTCACGCGACGGCAGCTAAGAGAAGGAAGCTGCAGTGAGTTACTCCGTCTGGGACGAGAGCTGGAAGTTTTGCAAGAAAACCGATGTTGAAATATGCGTAAAAACTTTAGCTGAACTCTATCGATTTTTTCACAGTTCGACTGGCAAGTGCCGTTCCAAACAACAGACGCATATTCCAAAAGCGGCAAGCATATGGAGAGGTAGAGCTTTAAGAAAGGAAGTGGGGATCGAAACTCTCTCGAAAGCCTGCAGATGAAGCCGAGTGTACGCATAGCCCGTAGAGCAATGCGTTTTGTATGAGAGGAGAAGCTGAGGCTACGGTCGAAAAGTACGCCGAGGTCATTAATTTCATCAACCCTGGGCAGCGGCCTATTATTCACAGAATAAGAGTAGAGAAGACTGTGCGTTTTACGCGTAAATGAGACAACCTTGGTTTTAGATGAATTGAGAGTGAGCCCATTCTTCAAGCACCAATCAGAGAAGGCGGATATGTCAGATTGCAATGACAAGCAATCGTGAAGAGTATGTATTGCCTTGAACATTTTTATATCGTCCGCATAAAGGAGAAATGAGGAGTTTTTGACCACGGAGGAAACGTCATTGATAAAAACAGAGAACAGAAGCGGGCCTAATACCGAGCCCTGAGGGACTCCGCTGGTTGGAGTGTAAACAAATGAGGTCTGTCCATTTACACTGACAAAGCAGGACCGATCAAGAAGATAGTTGCGTAGGAGGGCTACAATTGAAACGTCGATCTCAAACAGCAGAAGCTTTTGAAGAAGTAATGAGTGAGTAACAACGTCGAAAGCTTTGCTCAAATCACAGTACACAGCGTCTACCTGACTCCTCTGAAGGACTTCAGCTGATGTATACGTCATAAAAGTCACAAGGTTAGTTGTAGTAGAACGACCTTTTATGAAACCATGCTGATTATGAATGATTACATTTTTGAGGTGGAAGGAAAGTTCTTTGTGCAAAGCTAATTCAAAAAGCTTAGAGGTTGCACAAAGAAGAGAAATGGGGCGGTAGTTCGAAACATCAGATTTGTTTCCTGATTTGAAGACAGGGAAAACACGCGCCGTTTTCCACACGCGGGGAAAGGCAGAATTTTTCAAACAGTTATTAAATATCGTGGTTAAAACAGGGACGAAGGTACTATTGAAGGCTTTTATTATGGCGGCTGGAATGCCATCAGGTCCAGGGGACAAAGATGGTTTCAAACACTTAAGACTCTCACTCACTAACTTCTCGTCAAGAAGAACGGAATTAGGTGCGCCAGCTGGAAGGCATACAGAATCGCAACGTGGAGATTTGTACACGGAGGAAAAGTGTTGAGCAAAGCCGTCAGCGACATTCCGAATTTCATTCCCATGAGAGTCAACTAAGTGAATATGACTATCAGATTTATTCGAACGCTTGCGAACGTATCGCCAGAATTCTGTAGGACGATTAGAGGCACTATTCTCTAAATATTCAAGATAGGACTCATGATCCCGCTTGTACAGGCGTTTGCAAAGGGAACGCAAGCGGCGAAATTCTTCTGCCCATGTATCCAGCCCAGGGCATTTCGCTTTATGGTGGGCCCGCTCCTTAAGTTTCAGCGCTGTTCTAAGTTCTTTGGAAAACCAGAACGGAAACTTGCTGCGAGTAGGAGTGTGCACAGGTATGTACTGGCGCATACCATTGAGAACTATTTCAGTGAAGCGACTGACTTGTTCGTCAACATCGCTGATTTCGCCTAAAACAGACCAGTCGACAGAGGAGAAGAAACCGAAGAGACCAACATAGTCGCCAAGTGCGTAAGCGAAACGGGGGGAATTCCCCGCACGATTTGAATTAGCAGATGGTGGGACAGAAACCGAAGCCGTTATTAGAATTGGAGGATGAAATTTGTCACAGCGAGTAAGTGAGATGTCAGATGACGAGACTCGAACATTTTCAAAATTAGATAAACAAATGTCAAGAACATTACCACAACAGTTTTCAATTAAATTGTGTTGCTGCAAGGTGTTAAAAGCTATGAAATCTAAAAGCCGGTTGCACTTACTAACTACATAATGATTGTTGTGTGAATATGTAAAGGTATTCCAGTTAATACCTGGAGTATTAAAATCCCCTAAAATGAGCAGTTTGTGCTTGCTATGAGAAGTGATAACATATTCAATAGAATGTAGTACATCATCGTAGGCAGGAGGAGGCAGATTAGGGGAAATATAGAAAGCTGCCAATAAGAGTTTTTGATGTCGAGTTAAAGTGAGCTCTAACCAGACAGATTCTTCGATGGTTTCCAGGTCGGAACGCCGAACGCACTGCACGGAACTGTCAATAGCAATGAGCACTCCCCCCCCCCCCCCCCCCCTTTTGTTTAGAAGCTGATTCAGGGCGGTCACTTCGAAAAACAGAATAGTTATTAGGAAAGAAGTCACCTGAGTTAACTTCGCTAGACAGCCAGGTCTCAGTAATTACAACAGCCGAGTAACAAAAGGCTAATGCATTAGAAAAAAATACAGGTCCCTTAGTCCGAAGACCTCGGGCATTTTGATAATATATATCCAAGTTAGGGTTGACTGCGATCAACCGTCAGCTCGGAAGGATGCAACATACCATCCAGGAGCTTTCCACGAAAAGCCTTGAAGATGCAGCCCGTAGGCCACATCGAAGGGTCAACAAGCTGATCATAAAATTCCGCGCTGACTGTGAGGTAGAAGGACGAGTAGGAGTCATATTTCGTTTTCAACTGGCGGCAGGTTAGGGGGGTGACGTTCACACACTTCAGATGGTTCGTCAGATCAGCCGACGTTGTCTCAGGGCACAGCTTGGAGACAAAAATAGCCTTCGGGCGCTTCTGAGGTCTGGCAACGTTCAGACTGGATGAGCTCGACGAGCCAGTGATGGCTGGGCTTCGGTGCTCCTTCTGCGCCTCAGGCGAATTAACTACAAGTGGGGGGACAGATACAGATGTCGGGCAGGTGGCCAAATCAACAGGTGCCATCCCACAGTGAAGGGCAGCAGAGTAGCTCTTGGATGGCTGGAACATACGGGAAGGACTGCTCGCGGACAGGGGCTCGACGAAAGGCGGATCACGCTGCGATGAAGCAGGGCGCCTCGCGTAGGCTGCGAACATCAGCCAGCAGAGAGGCAACGACCTCGGCCTGGAGAGCGAGCGCCCGCGAGTTGTCACCACGAAGGCGCTCATTCTCCTCCCGCAGCTGGGCGACCTCGTCGCTCAGAAACGAGATTCCCTCAAGTGCGTCGAGGAGGAGAGCCTGAAGCGAGGCAAGCGCACCGTCAGGTTCGCCCGTCGGGGAGGAAGCGAGGGAACCGGTCGGGTTGGTCGGGTGATGGGGCTGGTGGGCCGTGGAAGAAAGGAATGCAGCCGCTGACTCGCCACCGTCGCTAGGCTTAGCACCGCCGCAAGACGACAAACACAGATTGCACATGAATGGTCGCGAGCCGGACTTCAAAAGCTGCAGCTCGTCGTCACTCCAAGTGACACACTTAGCGTGTACACGTTTGTTGCAGTCGGCACAACGAAAAAACTGCTGCTTACCAAAAAACCATAATCAATCAATCAATCAATCAATCTTTATTTTTCGGTGCCCAGGAACAACCCAAAGGTCTTGGTGCTGGTACACCATTCACACGCACAAAATGTAAATTTGTCTTCCACAAAGGAAGCACTCAGGGGAGGTAATGCAGCAGTCAAAGCGATAGAAAAAAAG
Source organism: Amblyomma americanum (assembly GCF_052857255.1). NCBI lineage: Eukaryota > Metazoa > Arthropoda > Arachnida > Ixodida > Ixodidae > Amblyomma > Amblyomma americanum. Next base: position 107,152,255 of record NC_135502.1, on the reverse strand, counting down.
ACATAAACTAGGCGTGACAGCAAGCATGAAGCAAAAAAGTGAAAACAAGAAAACAGCGAGAACAGCGGTAAATGAAAACAGCTAGAACAGGCAACAGACATATAAACAACTAATGAAACAATAAACGAAGAGAATGAACACAAGAACGACCGATAACAGCCAAGTACAGCATATAGCAAAATACAAACAAGAATAAAGCCAATACTAATATGAACGAATAAGAAACCTCTCAAATACAAGCTAGAAATACAATCATACACAATAAGAAATGTAATTAGTGAACGCGTTACAGACAATCAGGCGTGAGTACACAGTATTAAAGAAATAACATTAATGATAACAAGTAGACGTGATGAACAATTAAGGAGAAAAAAAAACAATATAATACCAGTGCAAAAGCCACAAGTGTAGTAAAGTCAAAATGCATGAAAGGGGAAGTTATGTATGAGAAAAAGAGTGCTCAAAGTGGAACGCCACGGACATCCAATATAAAAGAAGGGAGAGAATTTTCGAATATATCAAGGTGAGGACAAAGAGAATTGAACAACTTTTGCATTCTGTCCAGAGGGGAGAGGTAGTGCAGGAGCGCAGAAACTTGGAATGGTCTGAATTCCCTTATGCTCTTTCGCGGTACACGCAAAAGGATACGCGCTAGGAGCTGAGGGCATAGAATGTGACCATGAAGAAGTTTATACAAGAAAATTATATCTGCCCTCACGCGACGGCAGCTAAGAGAAGGAAGCTGCAGTGAGTTACTCCGCCTGGGACGAGAGCTGGAAGTTTTGCAAGAAAACCGATGTTGAAATATGCGTAAAAACTTTAGCTGAACTCTGTCGATTTTTTCACAGTTCGACTGGCAAGTGCCGTTCCAAACAACAGACGCATATTCCAAAAGCGGCAAGCATATGGAGAGGTAGAGCTTTAAGAAAGGAAGTGGGGCTCGAAACTCTCTCGAAAGCCTGCAGATGAAGCCAAGTGTACGCATAGCCCGCAGAGCAATGCGTTTTGTATGAGAGGAGAAGCTGAGGCTGCGGTCGAAAAGTACGCCGAGGTCATTAATTTCATCAACCCTCGGCAGCAGCCTACCATTCACAGAATAAGAGTAGAGAAGACTGTGCGTTTTACGCGTAAATGAGACAACCTTGGTTTTAGATGAATTGAGAGTGAGCCCATTCTTCAAGCACCAATCAGAGAAGGCGGATATGTCCGATTGCAATGACAAGCAATCATGAAGAGTATGTATTGCCTTGAACATTTTTATATCGTCCGCATAAAGGAGAAACGAGGAGTTTTTGACAACGGAGGAAACGTCATTGATAAAAACAGAGAACAGAAGCGGGCCTAATACCGAGCCCTGAGGAACTCCGCTGGTTGGAGTGTAAACAAATGAGGTCTGTCCATTTACACTGACAAAGCAGGACCGATCAAGAAGATAGTTGCGTAGGAGGGCTACAATTGAAACGTCCATCTCAAACAGCAGAAGCTTTTGAAGAAGTAATGAGTGAGTAACAACGTCGAAAGCTTTGCTCAAATCACAGTACACAGCGTCTACCTGACTCCTCTGAAGGACTTCAGCTGATGTATACGTCATAAAAGTCACAAGGTTAGTTGTAGTAGAACGACCTTTTATGAAACCATGCTGATTATGTATGATTAAATGTTTGAGGTGGAAGGAAAGTACTTTGTGCAAAGCTAGTTCAAAAAGCTTAGAGGTTGCACAAAGAAGAGAAATGGGGCGGTAGTTCGAAACATCAGATTTGTTTCCTGATTTGAACACAGGGAAAACACGCGTCGTTTTCCACACGCGGGGGAAGGCAGAATTTTTCAAACAGTTATTAAATATCGTGGTTAAAACAGGAACGAAGGTACTACTGAAGGCTTTTATTATGGCGGCTGGAATGCCATCAGGTCCAGGGGACAAAGATGGTTTCAAACACTTAAGACTCTCACTCACTAACTTCTCGTCAAGAAGAACGGAATTAGGTGCGCCAGCTGGAAGGCATACAGAATCGCAACGTGGAGATTTGTACACGGAGGAAAAGTGTTGAGCAAAGCCGTCAGCGACATTCCGAATTTCATTTCCATGAGAGTCAACTAAGTGAATATAACTATCAGATTTATTCGAACGCTTGCGAACGTATCGCCAGAATTCAATAGGACGATTAGAGGCACTATTCTCTAAATATTCAAGATAGGACTCATGATCCCGCTTGTACAGGCGTTTGCAAAGGGAACGCAAGCGGCGAAATTCTTCTGCCCATGTATCCAGCCCAGGGCATTTCGCTTTATGGTGGGCCCGCTCCTTAAGTTTCAGCGCTGCTCTAAGTTCCTTGGAAAACCAGAACGGAAACTTGCTGCGAGCAGGAGTATGCAGAGGTATGTACTGGCGCATACCATTGAGAACTATTTCAGTGAAGCGGCTGACTTGTTCGTCAACATAATAATAATAATAATAATAATAATAATAATAATAATAATAATAATAATAATAATAATAATAATAATAATAATAATAATAATAATAATAATAATAATAATAATAATAATAAATAAATAATAAATCTTTATTACTCCTCAAGGAATACATATATGTTGCCGGGCCTGCCGAAGCCTCTACATGGGTTGTATGGCAGTGCCCAGCAGCGGGGCAGCTCCAGCGTTCGGAGACAATGGTATGCACTTTTTCATTAAAATAAAAGCTTTTAAACGTACTGTTAGAGAAAAACACTGAACCTCAAACTTGTATTTTGCAAGTATGTTAAACAAATGATATATGCATATTAATGCTTTTTTCAATGTTGTCAACATGAACAGGGAGGCAAAATAAAGAAATAAAAATATCAAACATCGAACAATGCCTTTGCGCACATACACAATGAAAGTAACTGTATCGGATGCTCCAAAACATCATAAAAACACAAAATTAAAGCACTATGCACCAATTATTTTTGAAGTTCAATTAACGCTCTTTTTACTCCGGATCGTGTTGTTTGCTGTAATACTGTTTTAGGGAGGCGATTAAATGTGTGGGGAATGTAGTACTTTCTTATGCTTTTTCCGTAATGTGTTCTCATGGAAGGTATTTCAAAACCAGAGCTGGTACGTAATGTTCTCCCGATGCTGCGTCGCTGTCTGAAGTCAGTGTTCCAAAAGTATTTGGGTACAGTGTAGGAGAGAAAAAGGGTGTCAAAATCCGGAAGTTTTAAATACTTAAACAATGTAAGCCCAGGCGCAGGGGGATTGGTTTTATAGGCAATAATTTTAAGAATGTTTTTGAGTAGACCATTAATTTTATCTTTCCAAAACAATGAACAGTTGAAAAAACAGGCTATACCATACCGTACAACCGAGTATGCTAAAGAATGCAGGATAGTTTTTTTATTTGTAGTGGAACGATCGATCGATAATAATAATAATAATAATAATAATAATAATAATAATAATAATAATAATAATAATAATAATAATAATTGGTTTGCGGGGAAAGGAAATGGCCCAGTATCTGGGGGGAAAGGAAATGGCACAGTATCTGTCTCATGTACCATTGGACACCTGAATCGCGCCGTAACGGGAGGGTTAAAGAGGGAGTGAAAGAAAGGAAGAAAGAGTTGCCGTTGTGGAGGGCTCCGCTAGACAGACACCTGAACCGCGCCCTAACGGGAGGGTTAAAGAGGGAGCGAAATGAGAAATTAAGAAAGAATTGCCGTAGTGGAGGGCTCCGGAATAATTTCGACCACCTGGGGATCTTAACGTGCACTGACATCGCACAGCACACGGGCGCCTTTGCGTTTTGCCTCCATAAAAACGCAGCCGCCGTGGTCGGATTCGAACCCGGGAACTCCGGATCAGTAGCCGAGTGCTCTAACCAATCAGCCGCCGCGGCGGATAAGAAAAAAGGAAGAAAGAGTTGCCGTAGTGGAGGGCTCCGGAATAATTTCGACCACCTGACATCGCACAGCACACGGGCGCCTTTGCGTTTTGCCTCCATAAAAATGCAGCCGCCACGGTCGGATTCGAACCCGGGAACTCCGGATCAGTAGCCGAGCGCTCTAACCAATCAGCCGCCGCGGCCGGTAAACGCCAAAGGCCCTGTTCCGATTCCCAGCCTCGGCACAGGTTTTTTTTTATTCAGTGTGTGTGCGGAGGGTTTCAGCGGCTCCCGTAGATGCCGCCACTGAATACGTTCGTTAGCGGTTGAGCGCCAGCTTTGCTAAGGCGCGTTTATACTCCGCCCCGCCGCGGTGGCTCACTGGTTAGGGCGCTCGACTACTGATCCGGAGTTCCCGGGCTCGAACCCGACCGCGGCGGCTGCGTTTTTATGGAGGAAACACGCTAAGGCGCCCGTGTGCTGTGCGATGTCAGTGCACGTTAAAGATCCCCAGTTGGTCGAAATTATTCCGGAGCCCTTCACTACGGCACCTATTCTTCCTTTCTTTCACTCCCTCCTTTATCCCTTCCCTTATGGCGCGGTTCAGGTGTCCAAAGATATATGAGACAGATACTGCGCCATTTCCTTTCCCCAGAAACCAATTATTATCATTAATTTATACTCCGGCGCAAAGCGCGTGCGCGCGCTGCACGGCGACGTGACGTAGGCCCAAGCGAGAACCTCTATACAAGAACTGCGCTTGACCGGCGACGCTTTCGGCTGCTTCACCGCACTCCTTCATGACCTTTTCTAAAAAAAAAAAGCTGACCTAGGCAATTTAGGTCACGGCCGGTCTCGAGAGCAGAGAGCGATAGCGCGCGTCAAGACCGGCCTTGTTTAGGCTTACCCAACGCGGTGTCTCAATGGTTAAGATGTCTCAGTGGTCTACTGAGCCGGAGTACCCAGGTTAAAACCCGGACTCGGCGGCCACGTTTTGATGAAATTGAAATTGGTTGTTGGGGAAAGCAAATCGCGCAGTTTCTGTCCCACATCTCGGTGGACACCCGAACAGTGCCGTAAGGAAACGGATAAAGCAGGGAATGAAAGAATAAAGGAAAAAAGAGGTGCCGTAGTGGAGAGCGCCGGAATAATTTCGACCACATGAAGATTTTTAAAGATGTCAGTGCACGTTAACCCAGATATTCGATGGCGAATGTGCGGACCCCTTAGAGTGTCTGTTACGGGTCCAATTGGACTTATTTTTGGAAATGTGGCGGAGAGTTTGAAGGATGACTCACTCCCGCCATCGGTTGGCCCGGTATTGCACTACCTCCGGGATCGGCCTTGTTTTTAGCGCGTCTTTACTATCCTGTCTTTCTATCCCATCTTTCAACTCTCCTACTATCTGCACGTGGTAACAATTGTGGCTCGGCGAGAGCCAGTGAGCAGGCCTGTGCACTTTTGTTTTCTTTCTTCCTGGCAACAACAGACAGACAGAGAGACAGACAGATGTTCGAAGTTATTCCGGAGACCTCCATTTGCGGCACCTCTTTCTTCCTTTCTTCTTTCACTCCGTCCCTTATCCCTTCTTTTAAGACGCCGTTCGGGTGTCCACGGAAATATGTGAGGCGGTGCCTGCGTTATTTCCTTTCCCCAATAATAATAATAATAATAATAATAATAATAATAATAATAATAATAATAATAATAATAATAATAATAATAATAATAATAATAATAATAATAATAATAATAATAATAATAATAATAATAATAATAATAATATCTTTTATTCACTTCAATTCGCAAGTACATGCTCCGGCCCGCGTAAGCGTTATCGCTTGTGTGCGTGGCTGGGCAGCCGGGGTGTGAAGTAATGACTCAGCAGTGAATAAAATAGAAAAACAAAAAAGAGCTCGAGCAAGACATACTCAGAAATTGTTTCCGCGATGCGAGGCGAACACATGTACAAAAAACGTGGAGTACAAGAAAGCATTCCACTGTTGCAACCTTCATGCACGAAAAAGCAACGCTGAGAACATGGAAAAAATAGATTAAAAATTTGTCATAATAATAACAATAATAATAATAATAATAATTGGTTTTTGGGGAAAGGAAATGGCGCAGTATCTGTCTCATATATCGTTGGACACCTGAACCACGCCGTAAGGGAAGGGATAAAGGAGGGAGTGAAAGAAAGGAAGAATAGGTGCCGTAGTGGAGGGCTCCGGAATAATTTCGACCACCTGGGGATCTTTAACGTGCACTGACATCGCACAGCACACGGGCGCTTTAGCGTTTTTCCTCCATAAAAACGCAGCCGCCGCGGTCGGGTTCGAACCCGGGAACTCCGGAGCAGTAAAAAAAATAAATTGTCACTCAATATTACTATTCAACCACGATCGAAGAAACTTGTTAAGTTCTTTTAATCCATTAATGCTCGGGGCGGTTTGCATCTTATTGAAGTAATAAGGAACATAATGGCTGCGGTTTTTTTTCCCATAATGAGTGTAAATCCGTGGTATGACGTATTTTTCCGGCTGACGGAGTGACCGTACTTTATTTAATGTTATCGATTTTAATGACGCTGTGGATGAAATTTTTGCGCAATGTGTCAAAAATAAATTGCTTGTGTACAGGTAGTATCTCAAAATGTTCCATATTAGCTATTACCGCTTTATCATGACATCTGGTTCGGTAGGCGCGATTAGATGCAATTCTGTACAGTATGCGGCTTAGTGTGTTTAGAACCAATTTCAATTTCATCGAAAGGCGGCCGACGAGGTTGAATTCGTCGAACCCAGGTACTCGGACTCAGTAGAACACTGAGATACCTTGTTTTTTTTTTTCCGGCTCGGACGTGGCGTGGATCGGACGCTCGCGCGAACGCTCCTCGCTTCACCCATGCCCACCGCTGAATTCAGCGACGGTCAACACCGCTCTTGCCTGGATTTCGTCTTCGAAGCTCGGATAACGCCGTCGGACGCATCGGCAAGTCCCTTTTTGCCTGTTTCTGCGGACTTTTCTGCGTTTCGGCTCTCGCAGGTACGCACGGCCCGCTAGGCCCACTCCAGGCCTAGCGACCCCGCTCTGACGGGGCTGTGCCGCATTATCTGAGTGGGATCTTCCTCCAACATTGGACATGGAAGTCACCGTGGAGGGGACTGACATTAGCCCCGAAGAAGTTTCGCACCAATATGGTTGGTTCACCGTCGGTGAATCGAAACGCTCCGGTCACTAACGCCAAAGGAATAACCCCGCGGCACACAATGGAACCGATCGCGCCCAGGGACAGGGCAGCATGCGGCACTCTGCCGACTCCTCTGCGAAAAAGCTTGGCCGACGACTTGCTCGACAATCGGTGGCGTCGAACCTACCTCGCCTACCCAAGGGCCTAACCAAGGTGATATTCCGGCCATCGGGCGGCCTCCGTATACTCGAGAGCTGTGGCCAACTCGGCATCTTTCAACTCATCCGGGACGCCACGGGCCTCACCTTGGCAGAATCATCTGAAGACTGCATGCTACTCAACTTCAAGCAACACACCATACTGGTGGCCACCCATTCCGCGGTACGAGTGGAACGCTACTTAAACATCAAGGAGCTCATCTACGGCGCGAACAAGATCGCCATCACCTCGTATGTCGCCACGCCGGATGGCAGTGGTAAAGGAGTGATCCAAGGCGTTCCGAAACATCTATCGGACGCTGACATCCTTGCGAACCTTCAGCATCCAAGGAATCCTCCAATATGTGGAGTCCGGCGCATGGGTGCGCAGTCGCAGACGGTCCTCATTCTCTTCAACGGTGAGCGAGTTCCCCGTTCGATCAGCTTCGATGGTGGCATGATTCGCTGCTGCCTCTACAAAAAAAAAATACGAAGTGTGTTCTTTGTGCGGACAACTCGGACATCGCAGAGACGTTTGCCCGGACCCGAAAAACGCTCGCTGCCGCGGATGCGGCGTGGCCAATCCTCCTGAGACACATAGCTGCGAGCCTGAGTGTGCCTTGTGCGGTAAGGGCCATGAACTGGGCAGCAACAAATGCCGCGAAATCTACCGCACTCCATACATTGTCAGCAAACGCCGCTGGGAACAGGAACGCCAACATCTGACCCAGCATAGCCAAGAGTCGCCGCAGTCTAAAGAGCGACGCAGCCGCTCCAAAAGCAGGGGACGAACAAATTATAGACATCGATCCAGCTCCTTTCCACGACTGGAACCGAGAGGCCGGTCCGCCTCCAAATCCAGGACTCCTTCACACCAGCCACGGAACCCCGGTTTGAACCAGGACGCCGTCGGCACGCAAAAGGTAGGCTGGGCAGATAAAGCCTCCCAGAAATCTAACTCCAACCCCTCTGAGCTAGCAGACCTGAAAGTGCTGGTAGGGAAATTACTTCGTGAGGTCGAGGACCTAAAGAAAGAAAATGCCGCTCTAAAACAGCAACAAATGCAGGCTGGGTCACCGCCTACGACCGACGGCGCCAATAACCCTACCCCCTCTACCTCCGCCGGAGCGGACATGCATGCTGAATCAACGCGGGCACCCCCGCCTAAGCGAAAAGCAGGCGATTCCCTGTCCGAAGGCCAAACACTAGCCGACACCATTCACAAAATTGAAGAAGCGCAAACGCAGACTATCAGCACCCTCATTCAAGTGCAGCTTACAATGACTTCCATCATGGAAGAATTATGCAGACACCGGCAGGAATTAATTAACTTAGGCAGCTGGCAGCAGGAAGCAGAGAGCAGGCTCCTTCCTCACAAAATTCGCAAACCCGCTTCTTCTGAAGCGGCATCCGACTAGCAAAAACATGGCGCCACAACCCAATTACACCATCTGGCAGTGGAACTGCCGAGGATTTAGCCGCAAACGAGCTGTACTCCAACAATTCCTCAACAATAGGGACGGACCGGACTTAATCGCACTACAAGAGACACAAACTAATAGCAAGCTAGCTGGGTATCAATCCTTTTCATCGGGGGGTGGAACGCTTGGAGTCACGACTCTTGTCAAACGAAATATTACGGTAGTACAGCACGATACCCCAGTCACAAATGTCACACACGTGCTAGTCGAATTAATTCCGCCTAGGAAACCCGACCACAGTCTTTTTGTGCTGAATGTCTATAGCAGCCCAAAGTTACGGAAAGCAAGCTTCGGCCCGCTTTTTCAGGTGACCCTGAAGCTCGCAGGCAATCACCCCGTCATTTTCACGGGAGACTTTAATGCCCAACACCCGGCTTGGGGTTACGCACAGGAGGACATTAAAGGTAGAAAACTGTGGCTCACCGCACAACAGTGTGGGTTGACTCTTCTTACAGATCCACTAGTCCCCACCCGCTGCGGTAACAGTGTTTCCAGGAATACGTCTCCCGATCTGACTTTTGCTAAAAATTCGGGCACTCCAACATGGATAAACACTCAACGAAATTTCGGCAGCGATCACTACATATTGGAAATAGTGACCTCAACTGGCCCCAAACGTCGTAGCGCTCGAGCCCCCACCCTTGTCGATTGGGACACGTTCCGCGCTAAAAGAGCCGCCCGAGAAGCTGATACCCCCGAAATACTAGACATAGATATCTGGGCACAGGATCTTTGTCAAGATGCCAAAGCAGTCACCCATACGTTAGACCAGGCTGACCACCTGGAGATTGCGGACAGCCGGCTTCTTCACCTATAAGAGGCAAAGGGAGGACTCGAGAACCGACTCAAACGACAGCGGTGGAACCGCAATCTGCGCAGAAGAATAGCTAGGCTAAACAAGGAGATCGAGGATCATGCAGCTAAACTTACTCAACAAAACTGGGATGACATATGCAACCAAATGGATTGCAATATGGGAGTCTCTAAGACTTGGCACTTGCTCCGTCATCTACTTGACCCTACAGGTAGCAGAACCACCCAGAGGCAGAACCTGCAGAAGCTTGTGCATGAGTACGCAGGCTCACCAGAGGACCTTTTCATTGAACTTAAAGATAGATATATTGGCAATGCTCCTATCCAAGCCTTCCCAGATTATGCTGGTCCGGAAAACACGCAGCTCGACTCCCCCATTACTGTGGATGAGGTTAGGGCAGAGATTGCCAGGCTAAACTTCAAATCCGCCACTGGCCCAGATGCAGTATCCAACAAGATCCTCCGCAACCTGGATGAAGTGTCGCTACAATCACTAACTGAGTATATGCAGAAATGCTGGTCGGAGGGCTCCATCACACAGATATGGAAAACGGCAGAGATCATTCTCATCCCAAAGCCAGGGAAGGCACTCAGCCTTGAGAACCTCAGGCCGATTTCGCTCACGTCTTGTGTAGGTAAGCTCATGGAGCACGTAGTTCATACCCGCCTCAACCGGTTTATGGAGGAGAACGAGCTGTACCCTCCAACCATGATTGGATTTCGACCAAAACTTTCTACGCAGGATGTAATGCTTCAGCTCAAACATCATAAACATCAGATTATTGAGGCAAAAACGCGGGACACCAGAATAATTCTTGGACTTGACCTGGAAAAGGCCTTTGACAATGTCCGCCATGATGCGATCTTGGAGAACCTTCATGAACTTGGGGTGGGAGCCCGCACCTTCAACTATATCCGCGACTTTCTCTCAGGTAGAAAGGCGCATTTTCAAGTAGGAGGTCTCCACTCGCATGACTTCCCCCTCGGCAACAAGGGCACCCCGCAGGGATCGGTCCTATAACCATTTCTCTTCAACGTTGCAATGTTGAAACTTCCACACCAATTAGCGCAGGTTCCGCAACTCCACCACAGCCTCTATGCTGACGATATCACCTTGTGGACCGCCGAGGGCAATGATGCCGAAATCGAGGAGAGACTACAGCATGCAATAGATATCGTGGGGAACTATGTAGACCCTAGGGGGCTGCGGTGCTCTCCTGCCAAATCTGAATTTCTCATATTCCGCAACATCAGATCCCTTGCGCAAACCCCACCGGCCATCGAACTCAGTATTCGCGGAGTCCCCATTCCTCGAGTGCCCAAAATTAAAATCTTGGGCCTAATTCTACAACAACACGGCTTCAATGGTGACGTAATTCGGAAGCTTCAGGGAACCTCGCAGCAAATTATGCGACTCATTCGCCGCATTAGTAATCGCCACTCGGGCTTGAAGGAAAGCAATACTCTTCGTTTAGTACAAGCCTTTGTGATAAGCCGCATAGCTTACGTATGCCCTTACCTACATCTCAAGTCAGCTGAAAAAGAAAAAGTGGAGGCCATAATAAGAAAATGCGTCAAACAGGCAGTTGGGCTACCCATGCACATATCGACTGAGAAAGTGTTAGGTCTCGGTCTTCATAACACCCTCAGCGAGATTATTGAAGCGGTAACCGTCTCGCAGTACGAACGACTATCGGCCACACCAACTGGCAGACACATTCTGTCTACACTAGGCATAACATACGAACGACAAGGCGGACCCACAACTGACCTTCCCAAACATATACGCCAGCTTCTGGTCATTCCTCCACTACCTCGGAACATGCACCCAGATTTCCACGCTGAACGTCGTACAGAGAGAGCCAAATCATTAGGCAAACGCTTTCTTAATGATACCTCAGTGGTATATGTAGATGCGGCAGATTCTTCGGCTGACAAGATGGTAGCTGTGGTCACCACGGAACGTGGTACACTCATAACTGGGGGCACTATACGCACTCAGCACACACATGTTGGAGAAGAAACAGCCATTGCTCTAGCCATTGTGGGATCCTCGGCAGAAACCATTGTCAGCGACTCAAAATTGGCTATACGTAACTACACGTTTGGAAGAATCTCCCCACAAGCAGCACGGATTCTGCTAAATTATCAGCCCACGCGGCGCATTCGCCTAATCTGGACGCCTGCTCATGCTTCCCTTGCTGGTAATGAGGCGGCTCATAACCTAGCTCGAGAACTGTCCCGCCGAGCTGGGTCGTGCAGCCCACCCGCCCTATACTCTGGCAAGGACAGGTTGTTTTCTTACAGAGAAATCCTGCAGCACTACAGGCTTGCAAGACTCAGATTCCCCCCAGCAGATAAAACGCTCTCCAAGCAACAGGCCAAAGCCTGGCGTAAACTTCAAACTAACACCTATCCAAATCCCCAATTGTGTAGCTTCTATTCGGAAGGACTCTACTCAAACAAATGCAAAAATTGTGATGCGAAAGCCGATCTAAATCATATGATCTGGAACTGCCCGCAGTCCCTACCCGCGAGTCACTTCATTACCGACTCTGCTCATTGGTAGGCTCTATTGCTCAGCCCCGACCCGGGGATACAGATCAAGCTCCTCCAGCTGGCTGAAGACGCCGCCGCTGCCCAAGGGATAGCGGCTGCCGTTTAAGCGGGGGGCGACTTCGTGTCGCTCCTCTATATCCGCTGGAAATAAAGTTTCTCAACCAACCAATCGGGTACTTTAGCTCTGTGTTGCTAATTGCCTGAGCAGTCATGACTATAATGTGGGCGACAGCTGATGTGGGCGCCAGACAACCGATGTGGGCGCCGAACAAATGGAAGACATCGTTTTTGATTCGCGCGGAATTCAAACGTTACTAGAAAAATTGAATGCTTCGAAAGCCACGGGGCCAGACGGCTTACCATCTGCATTACTTTCTTCGTGCGAGGGCCCGGTATCAAAATACTTGTTTGTTATTTTCACAAAGTCGCTTGAAGAAAGTGCGTTCCCAGATGACTGAAAATTTGCTCATGTCGTCCCAGTGCAAAAGTCAGGGCCCCGCAGTATCGTTTCAAATTACCGATCGATCTCGCTAACGAGCATTAGCTGCAAAGTGCTTAAACACACCTTCTTTACAAATATAATGAATCATTTGAACGCTTTTTCGTTACTATCCCCCCAGCAACGCAGTTTTCGCACTGTATGTTCTTGTGTCACGCAATTGAGCGAATTTACATAAGATATGGCTGGTGCCTTGGACGACGGATTCACTATTGATTGTTTATATTTGGATTTCCGGAAATCCTTTGGCTTAGTCTCCCATTCTTTACTGCTTGAAAAACTATCCTGGTACAACATAAATTGTTCAGTTATCGCTGGATTAAAGAATAAATACATTTGAGACGTCAAATAGGAGTGTTAAATGGAGCGCAGTCTGATCAGGCAGACGTATCGTCTGGTGTACCTCAGGGTCGGTTCTGGGGCAACTTCTCTTTTTAGTCGATGTGATATATATATATATATATATATATATATATATATATATATATATATATATATATATATATATATATATATATATATATATATATATATATATATATATATATATATATATATCTTCAAAAACGCGTCCGTTTGCACACGACTGAGTTCTATACTGAATCATTCATACTTCCGACTATTTCAGTGCCCTGCAGAATGATTTGTCCTTGATTACTAACTGGTGCAATACTTGGCGCAAGGATATTAAAGTGAAGAAATCTGCGTACATATGTTTTACTAGGAAAAAAATTCTCACGACTTTTCATAGAGTATTAACGCGGAAACATTGTCAAAAGTTTTCAAGCATAAATATCTTGGTGTTTACTGCAAATTTATCCTGGCGTCACCTTATCGATTACATTACAATCAAGGTTTCCAGAGTGTGGAGTTTTCTTCGCAGAAATGCGAGGAATGTACCGCCTAATGCCAAAGAGCTCTTGTATAAAACTAAAATTAGACCAGTACTTGAATATGCTTTTTGTGTCTGGGACCCTTGGCTGCAAATAGATATTCACAAGATTGAAAGGATCCAGAATTTGGCCGTGCGATTTGTCAATGCCAGTTTTTCCAGAAATTTTAGCGTCTCCGCAGCAAAGAATAACCTTAGAGGGGAATCACTCCAACAGCGAAGGAAAGTCCTTAGACTGATATTTCTCCACAGTATCTTTCACAATAAAACTGGTATTAACCGGGAGAATTATTTGCGTCATCCCGACTATGTCTCACCGCGTCTTGATCATGCCTTTAAAACTAAAGAGATCAGATGTAAAACGAACTTCTTCAAGGAGTCCTTCTTACCCCAAACAATTCGTGAATGGAATAAACTCCCACATGATATATTGCCACCATTACCTCCACTGATGTATTTTTTTTCTTTTTTGAGAAATATGCATTGTAATTAAGCCCTTGCTTTTTTTAAATGATTGTAAACGTGTTACCTGTATGCTTGTTTGATTCAATTGCTTCTCTATTTGCTGTTTATCTGCATTTTATGCTTTTTCGACTCTGTTTGAGTTGTCTTGCCCCCCCCCCCCCCCCCCATACTGATTACAAACCACGCGAATATGAGTGGCCAGCGTGTTCTCGCCGTTCCACACAGCATTTATAACACCAAGGCTCGAGCAAGCAGAGCTGCGTCAACGTCGCGGTCGGACTTCGCCCCCGCCATCTATATTGTTGGCAATAGAAGTTTCCACCACCATCCTCCAACACGCTGCAGCTGGGCTTCCCTCAGCGCTGATACCGGTGCGGAAAGTGCTGGTAGGCTTATATAAAACACAAAATTAACCGTGCCGCATTCACGCATAAAAGTCGCTAGTGCGAAATCGCACATACACTGTACCATCTCACAAAGGACTGAACCGTGATCGAAGTGGTCCCATTGCCATGGGCCTCGTCAAACTGACAAAAGCAGCTTTTAGCTCACGTGTCCCACCAGAATTATTTCTATAAATAAAATTAATTGAATTCAAATTGAAATGCAACACCCAAAAACGAATCAATGGAAGCCTTGCTGTCCAGTGAGCCCTGGGAAGACCAGGAATGGTGGGTCGAACGGTCATGCCGGGCGGCACGGGATGTAGTGGTGAGACACATTTCTTGACCGTTAACTGCTGAATCCTGGACGGAGGACCGACCCGCTGAAGACCGCAGTACCTCATATATCGATCGAAAAGTTCTGTGAAGGTGAAGACGACCTACCACATTTCCTCAAATCGTGCGGAACTAGCTGGCCTTCCTGCTGCAGTTTAGTTCATCAGCCAAGAACCTCCGCATTATGGTCAGTTTTCACTGATTCCAAAGGAGCCTTTCAAGGCCTGCAAGCTGCTTTACGCCGCGGGTCGCATGAGCAACTGGTTGCAGAGATTCGTGAGGTGTACAACTGCGCCACATCAAAGGGTCGTGTCATCATTTTTCAGTGGCTGCCAAGACACTGCTGTATCAAAGTAAACAACCTTTCGGACGAAGCTGCTGGATCTTCCCACAATTACTGACTTGAAGTCTGTATCCCTACATTTAGAGTTGGTGAAGAGTGTGAGCTATGCACATTGGCATTGGAGCTCACACTTTCTACGTTGAACACTGGCCAGTTTTTAAAGCAAAAACTTTATTGCTTCCCTCGGCAGCTTCTTTGCTGTATGCACCGTGCGCACGAGTTTAACCTTCAACCGAGAAGGAACCACGTGACAGCTATGACGTCACCAAGCCGCCCCCGCGGAAACCGATAAAAAAATGAAAATTGGCTTTTTATAACCCGCCGCGGTGGCTCAGTGGTTAGGGCGCTTGACTACTGATCCGGAGTTCCCGGGATCGAACCCGATCGCGGCCGCTGCGGTTTTATAGAGGAAAAACGCTAAGGCGCCCGTGTGCTGTGCGATGTCAGTGCACGTTAAAGATCCCCAGGTGGTCGAAATTATTCCGGGGCCCTCCACTTCGGCGCTCCTTTCTTCCTTTCTTCTTTCACTCCCTCCTTTATCCCTTCCCTTATGGCGTGGTTCAGGTGTGAAACAATATGTGAGACAGATACTGCGCCATTTCCTTTCCTCCAAAAAACCAATTATTATTATCAAAACGCTAAGGTGCCCGTGTGCTGTGCGATGTCAGTGCACGTTAAAGATCCCAGGTGGTCGAAATTATTCTGGAGCCTTCCACTACGGCACCTCTTTCTTCCTTTCTTCTTTCATTCCCTCCTTTATTCAATCCGTTACGGCGCGGTTCAGGTGTCCGCCGATATATGAGACAGATACTGCGCCATTTTCTTTCCACAATTACCAATTATTTTTGGTGAAGGGAAATCACGCCGTAACGGTCTCACTTCTCTCGGTGTACACCCGAACCTTGCCGCAAGTGAAGGGATAGAACGGGTGAAAGAAGAAAGGAAGAAACAGGTCCCGTAGCGCAGGTCTGCGGATAATTTCAACCACCTGGGGACCTTTAACGTGCACTGACATAGCACAGCACGCGGGCTTCTATTATGTTTTGCCTCCATCGAAACGCGGGCTCCGAGGTCGGGATCTAACTCCGCTACTCCGGCTCAGTGGGCCACTGAGGCACCGCGGCGAGTAAACCGAAGCCGAGCGCTCACCACTTATAGGCCGTCGGCGTTCATTCTGTTCAATGACGTTGGCGTTGACAACGTTCTAGACTGCGATGATTTTGAGGAAAGGAAGGCGCATAACGGGATCCCTAGGTCAACGGACGCCTCAATCGCGCTTTGAGGTACGTGGCGATGGTAACGAAGACAGAGATGTGGGCGCGCTAGCAACGTTGTGGCAGACACGCGGCACAGCAGATATAGGCCCCAGCGTCCACTGGTTGACCAATCTCTCGCGATCACAAATTAACTGCCACCTGCCAGGCTGGCAGGGTGAGCGTGCTGCATATCCAGTGCGCGCAACGCTCTCAACGTCACAGACGCCAAGCTTGTCGACTTGCCCGACACACCACAGCTTTCGCTCTTTAACTAGATTCGGTGGTAGTGAAACCGCAGCCAATTTTTTAGCCGTCGCCTAAGGGCATTGTACCCTGGACTGCGCCTTCGTCTTCCCCACAATATACTGCGTCGCGAAGCAACATTGCTTTATTGTTTATAGCACGTTGTTGAATTTAGAAAGCAATACACGTTCCCGATTGGGACAGCGGACAGCCCTGCTTGTGAGAGATGAGGCTGCGAAGAGACAATTGTACAAAAAAAATCTCCTTTGTGAGTGTCCTGCTTTGGCGACCGAAAGACATACGCTTCGCCGTGCCGTGGACCCCCTTGATTTTCGCCCTTTAATGAGGACAAGATCCTGGGACCGTAGTCACAGCAATCGACTGCCCTGAAGGCCAAGGCACTGTTTTGCTTCCTGAGAACGACTGGCTAGAGGGACCAATTGTGATTTTGGCCCTTGGCCCTTTTCGATCCCCTCATCAATCTTCCCTATTGCAGGGTAGCCAACTAGAACACCCTTCCGGTTAACATCTCTGCTGTGGCAAGGTGGTGTTGGCTGTGGTGTCGTGTAGTTACACCTTCCAAGTAGCCCAGGCGAGGCCCGGCGTCCGGGCACCGGACAATTCGACCACAATGACAGAATTTGTTAAGTGGCGCAATCACATCCTAAAAGGCCCACTGAATTGGTGTGCCGAAACTAGACGGCGCCACAAAACACCTGCCTTCCCTTTTCTTTTTTATCTGTCGTTTTTTCTCCTCCTCTCGGTGTTGTTCACCCGTAGAAGTTGAAGTGCCAACTAATCATCGGCGCTGCGTTCCCCGCCCTGGATATGTTCCATTAAAACTCAGGTCATCATCATCATCATCACCGCCACGAGCTCTCCTCGTTCCGAAAGGCTGCGCGTGCGACGCCATGACCCAATTGTCAGGTGCCACGCAGCTCTGGCGAGAATCTCATTCGGCGCCGCTGTCTCACCCAGGTTACGCTGCGGCAAGAGGAGCTCGGGAGGTCGGCAAGCTCTGCCATTCTGTCTCCAGCCATGGTCGTTGGCCGAGCTGCTTCCTTCATCCCCACCAGCAGCTACCCCACCTCCCGGACAGCGCGACGCCGATGCACCTCCTGCCGGACGCCGGTTGTGTTCGACGCAATGAGCCGGCCATCGAGTTCCAGGTCGCCCCGAAGAGCGTCGTCACCGCCAGGCTCGGAACGGACTCCGCCACCGAACGGGCAGTTCCGCAAGGCCTTCATTACTGCTCTGTGGTCTGGAGTCCTGGACGCCGTCGGAGCTGCTGCGTTCGCCCACCCCCGGGCCTACGCCGCAACCCGGGCAGCGCGACGCCGATGCCGCCTTAGATGCCTCCGGAAATAGGTACGTTTCGAACGCCATGGGCGGAATTAACTTCTATATCTTCACGTAGAAAAGAGTGCACGATAGTCGACAGTGATCGAGTCAACTGCTGCGCGGTACCTCGTCACGTATGCTGTTGCGTACCTTTTACTCGTCGCTATCATCGAGACGCAAGCGTTGTCAATAATAATAATAATTGGTTTTTTGGGGAAAGGAAATGGCGCAGTATCTGTCTCATATATCGTTGGGCACCTGAACCGCGCCGTAAGGAAAGGGTAAAGGAGGGAGTGAAAGAAGAAAGGAAGAGAGAGGTGCCGTAGTGGAGGGCTCCGGAATAATTTCGACCACCTGGGGATCTTTAACGTGCACTGACATCGCACAGCACACGGGCGCCTTAGCGTTTTTCCTCCATAAAAACGCAGCCGCCGCGGTCGGGTACGAACCCGGGAACTCCGGTTGTCAAGAAAATCCACATTCAAGGTACAGTTCTGCCACTTGAGCGGTATAGAAAGGAGTCCAACATCTGTTCAGTCACTCCAAACTCTTTGTTGCAGTCCGGTATCAATTGGACGCTGTAGCGCCGGAGACTTTTACATTTGAGACAACGAAACAACAAAATTGTCAGCAGCGGCAGCCGTCTATACTTTTGCAATCCATGTGATTAGCTCATGACACAAGCATATTTTCACACATTTTGTGCTCGCGATGAGCAAACCTGACAAAAAAAATTGTCTGTGGTTTAGCTCTGGTTAACCCAAGTCGAATTGCGAAAGCTTGGTTTCCTCGGCACGTCGTCTACGCAGCGTCTCATTCCGACGCTCTCGTGAATTCAAAGCAGTCTCTTCCGCAGTTGAAGAGTCACTAAGGGAGGTGTCACTTCTAGTCTTGCCGCGCGTTCTCCTGGCGTCTCTTGAGCGCATCGTCTCTTGCTCGCTTCGTTCTGTCGTTGTTGCGTCTCTTTCGCGCTCTCCATAACGACTACAATATGCACGCCGTTTAGCTAAACGTTGTTCCCGCTCTTCATTCGTTTCTTCCGCACGCCGCCGCTTCTTAGCTGCAGCACATCGTTGCAGCTTCACCTTATACGCATCATCCGAACATACCGTGGAGGATTCGCTGGGACGATCGCGATAGAGCCGGGTTGGGGGGGGGGGGGGGGGCGCTTCATCATCATCAAAACGTTTATTTCCACCGAAATGAAACTCCTTTTCGGACCCCCCAGCACGCAGGCCTAAGGGAGCCCTACTTAGGAGCCTCGCAAACTAAGGTCTGGTGAAGACACATTGTCGCTTTTCCATAGCTGGCATGACGTCATGTACAGCGAACGCCCCTCGCGGCAGCGGCGCGCAGCTGCAGCATGGAGGATTCGATGGGACGATCGAGACGAGCTGAGTTGGGGTCCCGCTTTTCCACAGCTGGTATGACGTCACACATAGGTCACGCTAAAGGTCAATGGTGGATTCTCCGGGACGACGGCCAAGAGCGGAAACCTCGAGCAGTATTGCTTTCGCAATAAAATAGCTTGGCTTCGTTTTTCTATTTCGCGCACGTCTAGCTACTTGGCCTCGCCTCTCTTTTCGATCTGTGTTGCAGTGCCTTCGGCGCCCAGTTCGAGCAACCCGTATGCGCTATTTTAGTCTGGCATGCATTTTTAGCCGAAAGCCTTTCTTGGCTCATGAGTGGCGTGGACGGAAATTGTAGACAAAAGCTACAGACAGAAGTTGTAGACGGAAGTTGTCCCCACGAACTGTCAATCATAAGTTGTGAGGTGAATAAAGAGAGAGAGAAAAACATTTATTGAAATCTCAATGAGATTAGCGGTGGGCCGTCGTCTTCATCGTTGACGTCTGGCCTCTTCACAAGGTCGGGCCCATATTCCAGGGCTCCGCTGAGTCTTGCTGCTTCGTATGCGTGCTGCACAAGGGCCCTTTGGGCTGTGAGCTCTCTGCTGGTGAGCAGACCCTCCCATTGCTCAGCACTCGGGGTTTTGAGTTTGTGGAATGCATAATTGCGTTTGCACTCCCATGTAATGTGGTATAGCGTGGGGGTTGCCCTGCACCACGGGAATGTGTCCCTGAATTGTGTAGGGTACATTTTGTGTAGAATGTATAGGTTGAAGAATGTTCCTGTTTGCAGTCTCCGCCAGTTAACTGCTTCTTGTTGTGTTAATGAGTTGTGTGGCGGAGGGTACTTGAGTCTCTGTCCTCTGTAGCAATTTAGCAGCTCCGCATGTACTGGCTCCACTATGGTAGGGTTTTCTAGGGTCTCTAACAGCTCAGCTCGGAACGTGATCTCTCAAACTAATCTGTCCACCCTTGAGTTTGCCGCTATCCCCGTGTGTGCCAGTATCCAGAGTATCTTGTGGGTTACTTTTTGGCTAGGCGACCCTGTTTCGAGGAGGATTCTTAGGGCCGCCTTGCAGACTCTACCTTGCGCGTAGTTCCTGCATGTGGATTTCGAGTCTGTTAATATGATCAGTGATTTGTTTCTCCGATAGCCTTCGGCCGCCGCTAGTCCAACGGCAACTTCCTCCCCCTCTACTACTGTGTGACCCCGTAGGGTTGCGTATGTGATCGGTTTGCCGGCGTAATCCACGACTGCTGCGGCGGCATTGATTATTCTTGTGCGTTTATCCCACGGATAAAGCGCTGCGTCCGTGTACACTGTGTTTTCTAGTTTAGCCAAATGGCGTTCCACATAATCTGCCCGCGCCTGTCTTCTAGCCGCGTGGAGATTCGGGTCCATGTTCTTTGGTATAGGACAGACTTGGAGGGTTTTACGGATGTTGTCGGGGATATCGGCGGATCGATCAAAATGCCCTTTCATGTCGTAACCTAACCTCTTTAGGAGTGCTCGGCCGGTGGCTGACGTTCGGAGTCGGAAATTCTGCGTCTTGAGCTGTGCTTCCGCTAGTTCGCTGAAGGTGTTGCTGAGCCCCAGCTGCAGCAGCTTGTCGTTTGGCGTGTTTCTAGGTAGGTTTAGCGCCGCCTTGTATGCTTTTCTTAAGAGCGTGTCAGCTTGTTCCCTTTCTTGTTTGTTCATGGGGTGGTACGGGAGCGAGTTGGTGACTCTGCTGACCACCAGACTTCTGACCAGTTTTAGCGTATCAGCTTCTTTCATTCCGTATCTTCTTTGGGAGACCCTGGTTATCATACGACTCACCTGCTCCGTTGACTTTTGAAGCAGGCTGATCGTGTGGCTGCATTTATTACTTTCTTGGATCCACAAGCCCAAGACTCGTATCATGTTTCTCTCTGGTATGTTTTGTCCCTCGAGATTCACTTCTAGCTCTGCTTGGGTGGGGCGTCTTCCTACTCTCAGGAGCTCGGATTTCTCCGTGGCGCAGGCTAGTCCCCTTTCTTTAACATAATCTTCCACGCAGCTTGCTGCTTCTTGCAGTTTCTCTTGTTTTTCTCCCAAGGAGCCTTGGTTGACCCAGACTGTAATATCTGCGTACATTGCGTGCTGTATACCTTCGATCTTGCTGAGTTTCTTGGCTAGAACTATCATCGCTATGTTAAATAATATGGGAGAGATGACAGAGCCTTGTGGCGTTCCTTTGCTCGGGGTAGTGAAGATATCGCTTCTCAAGTCCCCAAGTTCTACGGTGGGCGTTCGGTTGTTCAGGAAGGCCCTCATGTAGTCATGGGTCCTTCTTCCGCAGTTGGCGCTATTCAGCCCTTCCATGATGGCTGCGTGGCTGACATTGTCAAAGGCCCCTTTGATGTCGAGGGCCATGACTAAGTTTTCGCCCGTTTTGGGTGCTGTTTCGAGGACCTCCTACAGTAGGAGGACGTCTTGTGTCGATAGGTTTGCTCTGAAGCCAAACATGCTGTGCGGGTATAGCCCTTTGTTTTCTACCTATAGTTGGATCCGTCTCGTGATGATTCTCTCGTAGAGCTTCCCCAGGCAAGAAGTGAGAGAGATGGTTCTGAGGTTCCCCATCTGCAGTTTCTTGCCCGGTTTAGGGATCAACACCACTACGGCGTGCTTCCACTCGTCTGGGATTCTTCCCTCTTTCCACAGTGTGTTGAGGTATGCTTAGGTGAATTAAACAAAAATACAAAAGTTAATTAAGTGACGGTTCTTAAGCAACGTATATGTAATGATATAAACCCGAATTAAAAAATAAACGCAACGTAAAAAACAGAAAAGAAACTGAACGTAAAAATAAAAATAAAGAACAGAAAATAAAAAAATTGCAGGGCGCTTAAGCTTCGTCTTCAAGAGTGGGACGCGACAGCGTGTTGCACCGTTGCCAAGGGGTCCACCGGAAAGCCATCGCCCGTTCGGCTCGACGCGTTTCCCGTTGGACCTCTGTGTGTGACTGAACCGCGTCGTAAGGGGAGGAAAATGAATGAGTGAGCTGTTATTTAGACTACAAGGCTCAAGGTCGTTTGTTGGGGAATTGTTTTGTTAAGGAAGGGAAAATTAGGGGTCTCTTGATATATGTGGGTGGTTTAGCCACTCTTTACACTGCTTTGTAGAGACCACTTAGCATATTTGCCAATACCTTCCCAGATGCCTTTTTCTCTGGCTCTGGTCAATGAACGAAATTCCTCGCCATCGGTGGGAAAAACATGCTTGGAGACGAGGTCGTCGCGTCTCCTGCGGAGCTTTGTACCCGCCGCGGTGGCTCAGTGGTTAGGGCGCTCGGCTGCTGATCTTGAGTACCCGAGATGGAACCCGACCACGGCGGCCACGTTTCGATGGAGGCGAAACGCAAAAGCGCCCGCCTGTGTGCTGCGCGATGCCAGTTCGAAATTATTCCGGAGCCCTGCACTATGGCACCTCTCTCTGCCTTTCTTCTCTCAGTCCCTCCTTTATCTCTTTCCTTACGGCGAGGTTCCAGTGTCCGCAGAGAAGTGAGATAGAAACTGCGTCATCATTACCCAACAACCAATTTCATTTTAGTCTCAAAATTTGTTTTCACGAAAGGAAGCGATGAATGCCTCACACATCTCGGTGTACACCCAAACCGCGCCGTAAGGAAGGAGGAGGAGTAGGAATAAACTTACTTAGACTCTTCTTTCGTCATT
Organism: Amblyomma americanum; assembly: GCF_052857255.1. NCBI lineage: Eukaryota > Metazoa > Arthropoda > Arachnida > Ixodida > Ixodidae > Amblyomma > Amblyomma americanum. The sequence continues at coordinate 107,129,344 of NC_135502.1, read as the reverse complement.
AGCCCACTTTCGCTTCAGGTGGCCTCCATGAAGGGTCGGCGACCTCGAGGATCCAATCTGCCGTGTTGGCTTGTGCTTGTTTGTTTTCGCTGCGTATGATCTATTCCCAGCTTTCAGCTAATTGTTATGGCAGGGGCTTTCTGGGGTGGATGGATTTCCCTTGCATCCCCAGAGAATATGGCCATCATCTGTGGTTAGGTTTTTGCCGCAAATTTGCCAAATAGGGTTAACTTCAATTTTTGTAATTAATGCCAATCGATATGGGCTCATAATACTTTTTGTCTGAGCTCTTCGGAGAGCCGTGGCTTGTGCCCTGGTAAGCTCTGGATGTGGGCATCTGTTTTCCTTATACATGTTTGTAACCTCGTTGTATGCTGTGGAGGCTCCGGCGGCAGCTCATTAGTGCAGACGGCCCGGTTGGTTAGCCCTCGGGCATATTCGTCCGCCTTCTCGTTTCGTGAGCAGCCGGAGTAGGCCAGCACCCATACAAGGTTGATGGTGGATGGAGGTGTGTAATTTCTGAGTTGTGGCGCGGTGAGTTTACCCACTCTGCCCTTTTGATAGCTGGTGGTCGCGAATTTTGAGTCACTAATGACTGTCTTCGTGCCGTGAACCTTAATGGCCAGTGCTATGGCTGCATCCTCTGCTGCTTTGATGGAGGGGGCAAGAATTGTCGCTGTTTTGACAATTTTGAAACGAGGCGTAATCACACAGACCATGACCTGCCAGGGCCTTGTTTGGTCGCGTCCACATACACGGCACAGAGGTCATCCGCTTACTGTTTATCTATGGCCTCCACCCGGGCAATTCGTCTGTCATCATGTCGTCCCGGTAGCATGTTTTAAATTTACTGGCCGCAGGTTGAGCAGTTTCGCGTGATTCCTGGAAAGCTGTGCTGCGCATGCGCGAGGAGCAGTGACGACACACAGCGCATTTCTCTCGCTTCCTAGTCACAATTGCGCATGCGCCAGTAGTAGCACCGAGCCAAAGGTGTTCCGCCGCAGCGCCGCGCCTTTCCTCAAAATGCAACTTTCAATTTTCAGTTTTCTCTTTCTTCTTTCCCGCCTCCTTTATCCCTTCCTTTACGGCGCGTTTGGTTGTCCACCGAGATATGTGAGACGGTTACTGTGCTTTGCGCGCTCGCCGCGCCATCTGGCATGACGTCACACCGCGCGGCTCGCCGCCGCCGTCGTTTGGTTGGCGCCAAACCGCCTTACTCGTCGTTGCGCTGTCCTCCGCTCACTTCGCCAGCTGCATCGCATGACTGATAACATGTCGGAGGATTGAAAAGGAGAGCTCGCGTGCGCCCCAACCACAGTTGCGCCGTCTTTAATACGACAACATAGCTAGACAAACAGACTAACCTGGACTTGCAATCAATTTTAACTAATGCTAACCATGCTATGCCTGAGCTTTCCCTACGTCTATCCTGGCACAGCCAAGCTAAGCCAGTGCCAATTTTCTATCTATCACTTTCTAGTCAATATTGCGCATGCGCCACTAGTAGCACTGAGCCACAGGTGTTCCGCCACTGCCCAGCGCCGCGCCTTTCCTCAAAATCCAAATTTGAATTTTAAATTTTCTCTTTCCCTCATCCTATATCTCTTGCTTTACGGCGTGGTTCGGGTGTCCATCGAGATATGTGAGACGGTTACTGTGCCATTTCCTTTCCTCAAAAACCAAACAAAGCAAGTGAGCCGACGGCGTTCATAGCGTTCATTTGCTTTGACAACTTTGCAGAGACCGTTCATTTTCACGAAAGGAAAGACGCACAACCGGCTCTGTGGGTCTGTGGAGTCCTCAATATCGCTTTTGTTTGTATATCCTGAATTAGCTGGGCTAATCCACATTAATGTTTTGGCTAAAGGTTTGACCTTGAGCTTCGGGCGACTGCCTTCGGGAAGGACTGCGAGCTCAGTTGCCGTGTCAACGGGCCGAAGGCGAAGCTCGCCTAGGATGTATCGCCCTGCGTCCGTTCTCGACAGGCGATCTCTTTGCGCGGTTTTATGCTCCTCAATTAGCTCGTACCCGCCGCGGTGGCTCAGTGGTCAGGGCGCTCGGTTACTGATCCGGAGTTTCCGGGTTCAAACCCGGCCAAGGCGGCTGTGTTTCGGTGGAGGCGAAACGCTAAGGCGCCCGCGTGCTGTGCGATGTCAGTGCCCGTTAAAGACCCCCAGGTGGTCTAAATTATTCCGGAGCCCTCCAAGCAAGCATGGTGCGCTTGGCTTAGGTGTCAGCAAAGCATTTGACATTGTAGCACACGCAGCCATTTTGAAGTGTCTAGGCCAAATGAACGTCGGAGCACATACGTTTGACACGCTCCTAATGCGCTCTACATTGAGTTGGGCTAAACCCTTCAAACTCGCAAGAATATTTCCGACGCACGGCGCAGACTACTACGACTAGTACTTCTACTACTACGACGCCATCCGCTTTTCGACCGAACGAGCAGTATACGCTTTTGTGTAAGAACAAAAAATTAAAAAAGAACAGAAAATGAAAAATGACCACCGCGGTGGCTCAGTGGTTAGTGCGCCCGGCTATACTGATCCGGAGTATAACCAGGTTCGAACCCGACCGGGGCGGCAGCGTTTCGATGGTCGCGAAACGCAAAGGCGTCTGTGTGCTGTGAGATGGCAGTGCATGCTAAATATCCCGGGTGGTCAAAATTATTCCGGAGCCCTCCACTAAGGCACCTATTTCTTCCTTTCTTCCACTCTCTCCTTTATCTCTTCCCTTACGGCGCTGTTCAGACATCCGCCGTGATGGGACACAGATACTGCGCCCTTTCTTTTCCCTAAAAATCAATTTTCTCGGTAGAATGAGGACAGGAAAAAGCCTTCGACATTTTCGCTCTTAAGCAGGCTTAAGTGCAATCCTGTAGTTTTGCTTTTTAACGCGACAGCGTTAAGAAGCTCGTGTCGCAGAAAAACCGGTGTCGTCGGCGTCTTTGGCCGTGAGCGAAAAATGGCGCATCTCGGTGGACACCTGAACCGCGCCGAAAGGAAGAGATTTTTCTTTTTTTACGGCGCGGTACTGGTGTCCAGGGAGAATTGTGAGACTGGCGTCATTTCCTTTCCTTAAAACCAATTTTCATTTCAATTTCCTTCCCTTAGGCCCGGTTCGGGTGTCTACCAAGATATGTTTCCTCTCCTTAAATTGTCCGGGCACGGGGTCACACCACTCATCTCCATTAGGTGGCTGGATGCCGCATTCCCGCTTTCCGAAGTGGGCGCAAGTGAACCCACCGGAAGTTCAGTGGCATTTCCCAGGAGTTCGGGGTCTGCAGTGTATTTCAATGCAAATCTTTCGCCCTTCCGTTTTCAGTTTTTCGCGTTGTTTTCGTTTAACGTCTACTGTAATATCTAAGGAATAAGCAAGCTCAAAGCGAGAAATGTGCGCATTGTTTGGGGAACCGTGTAATTTCAGAGAAACTGAAGTAAACAGGCATGCAGGTCTCACCATGCCGCGGCAAAGGGTTACATGCATTAAACACCATTTCCTGCTCTGGTTCTTGTCTTCCGAGCGTAATCAGGGGAAGTAGTGGAATTAAGATGACGCTACGTCATCTCAAAAACAAATTTTCGTGTAGCAAAGCAAATGCAATGGCGCGGAAATCCTGATACTCGAAGAGACACTCGTTATAATACAGCTGCCGCTGTTTCAGTTTAAGGTTGGTGGCGGACGGTGTCTCTTATCATCGACGACAGGTGGTGTTTATCGCTTTAGATTGTCATTTACTTTGCAGAAGTGCTTTTAATCTTATTAGCACTGACACGTTTCACCTACACAGCTCAAGAGAAACTACTGACGAGAAAGACGAATGCAGTAGCGCTTGTATGCGTTTCCCGTTTCATATCGTTGCTCCTTTTTGTTTACTTCTTCCTTCCTTAGCATTCATTTAATTTTCGTCCTGGAAATATTTACCTCAAAAACTCTGTGCCGCCCCATTCTTGGCCAAGCCCCCTTTGTGGGCGTGTGGAATGAGGGTAACAACAACAACGACAAGCGTTGTTAGAAGTCAACAGTACCAAGCATCACGAATAAAAGCGCGTGCATTCAGGCATAATTAGCTACAGTACGAAACAGCACTTGATATACTCCGTCGAAAAAGTAGTACTATATACCTTTTGGAAGCGGTAATGTGAACCGGCAGGACACCGACGGCACCCCACCAGATTGTGGCCTCGCCCTTGCTCCGGTTCGGTATAAACATAATTCGGTAAAATGGCCACTGCAAAGTCATCCGCCTAATGAAGGTTTCCACCTGCCCTTTCTTAAATTTATCCCCCATTGATGATATAACTTGGGCTTAGAGCGCGACAACGTGCATCACAACAAAGAGCAGAGTTGGCGGCGCAAGCGCAACGGGACGACACAGAGCAGAGCACACGAGGCTCCGTACGTACTGTGTCGCGACGTTGTGTCGTCTGCTAGTGTCGTCCCATATAGGGATGCAATGGACCCTTATTTTTTAAACGTCTTTCCCGAGGACTTTGCTGCTCCCCTCATGCAGTTGACGGCGCAACAGGTAGGCATTGTCATGAAAAAAGACGAGAACGTCAAAAAGACAGAATGCTTAGTGGAAAACGAAAACTACAACTGAAAAAACGTGTTGAGGCATGATTATTTCGTGCACTGGCAAAGGCTGACTTCCGGGACATGCCGCCCAACTACCGGTGGCTTCACTTTCGAGCGCCCGATGCGGCATCTAACCCCCTATTGGAGATCAGTGGGCCGCACCGAAGGACGACGGCTTTCCGTGGATTCCATGGCAATGCTGCAACACGCTGTGGCGTCCTGCTCTTAAAGGCGAAGCTTAAGCGCCCTCCAGATTTTCCTTCGCCGTTTGGTGCAAAGAAAGAAAGACACACAGCCATTGTCACCCACGTGACTGATTTTTGAGAGCTGAGAGCAACGAAACGGAGCTCCAATTTAACGCGAGGGCGTTGAAGATGCCGTTCTCTAGAAAATCCGGCGTCGCTAGCGTCGTCTTTGGAGTTGTGAGCAAAAAATCTCCGGAGCAACCTAGGTAAGCTAACCAGGTCGCGTGACCTTGTGGCGTCATCACAACCTTCCCACTGAATATTTAGCATACTGACCACGGGGTACGTGGCAATTAATTATAGGTCGCCAGAAGTTGCTCGCGAAAAGCTCGGAAAGAGCGACCTGGGTCACACAAGCCCCGCCGATGGCAGGTGCAGGACAGTGGTGCGTCGCTTAACCGTTGCACCACCGCGCCCGGAGGTGTGCATGAGAACTCGCAGGAATCTAGAATGTAAAGTCTAGCATAATCTATTCTGCATATACGGGAATTAACTCATTAAGGCTATTGCGTCATACCCTTAAGGCGGAGCTTAAATGTCCCCTTAAATGTTTCCCCACCTTTTCCTCTGCTGGAAGGTGCAGTGGACGTGTGCATTTTGGGAGCCGGCCGTGAACAGCCTCCAAGCAACCCAGATACGAAGCCGCTGCACCTTGGAGGCCTCTGCCATCCATCCTTTGTGTGCTGCTGAGTGACCACACATGCGCGTAAAAGCGCTTGGAGGCGTGTAGACAGTGCGATTTCCAGCGGAACTTGTTGCACCAGCCACTTGTTTCCATTAAACAGCTTTTTGTTAAAAATTCGGCTAATTTGGAGACATTAATACGCAGAAAACCGAAGTGATGTTCAACACCTTCTCAAGGAAACAAACAGCAGTTTACAATTGGCAGCGAGGTGCCGCAAGCAGTAATGCAGTACTTAAGGCCGGCAATCACATCATATCCTGATGACCAGCGTGAAATAACTAAAGGTATCAGAATGGTTCGGAGCGCTTTATTTTAGATCATGAATGGCGGTTTGCAAATATCCCTCATGAGTAAACTGTATAACAGCCGTAGGTTACCGGTACTCACCCATGGGGCAGAAACATGGAGGTTAACGAAAAGGGATATGGAAAATTGTGGAAAGAAAAATAAAAGACGTAACGTTAAGAGACAGGAAGAGGCCAGAGTGGATCAGGGATCAAACACGCGTCAATTACACCCTACTCCAAATCAAGAGAAAGAAGTGTGCTTGGACAAGGCATGTAATATGAAGGCAAGATAACCAATGGTCTTTAAAGGCAACAGACTGGATTTTAAAAGATAAGCGTATTGCAAGGGGCGGCAAAAAGTTGCCAGGGCGGATGAAGTTTGCGAGGTTGGGGTTACGGCAGGTGGCACAGGAAAGGGTTAATTGGAGAGATATCGGAGAGGCCTTTGTCCTGCAGTGGGCGTAGTCAGGCTGATGATGATGATTAGCCATGCGATCCAGATCCATATTCAGTGGACCACCGGTGAGCGATGTGGGGCAGGCTATCGTGCTTGCTTCGCCTAAGGGAAGGGAGGGAAGTGTGGACTTTTTTAAACTTTTTTGCTTCTTGCTAACCTTAGAGGGTCAAATTTTCTAATTACGCAAATTTTATGAAAAAGTTGCTCTTTCTTGCTATTGAAAGCGAGGTTAAGCGAATTTAGCTTCCAATGTTGTATATGCGCTGATGGTCAACACCGCATCTGACGCAGGTACAGCACGATGCGTCCAAGGCCGGCTCTTGTGTCCCTGGTCAAAGGCTGCCGCGACTGGGACCCAGACCTCACGTCGCGCGTTACCCAGACTGAGCCCGTTGCAGAGAGCAGTACGTGGGCGGAGCGCCTGCGGTGTGCCACCGACGGCCTGCTTCAATACTCAGCGCTATATTCTGCTGGCGCTGTTGCGTGCCTGAATGAGCGAAAATTTATGTAGATTTATTTAATATTAAAAGCGTGATAACTCGAGCTCGACTTCTTTGTATTTGCGGGTGCGCCAGGAAAGGAATCAGATGTAAGGAAATGCAACGCCGGGTAAAATATTCTCAAACATTGCGTTTCTTCTCGCTGTATTCAGCGCAGCTGCTGCACATTCCCGTGAAGCTGTGCACATGTGGTTGGGTTATTTGTACCCACTATTGGCGACATTAGTTTGCTAATGTACCTGTAGTGCGAAGGTCATTCGTATTGCAGCATGGCAGTTTTCAACAGCTCAACACAGTTTTCTCCGGAAACGGTGAACAGATTTCAACTACATCACTCTGTACACAAACTTGAAGCCTAATTGGTTAGGGCCACAAAATTTGGCTCACCGATTCGCCACCTCCGGGCAACTGTGTTGTTGTGTCTTCTCGTTTTGGGAAAAGATAAGTGCGTTTAACCCCGTTGAAGCATCTACTAGACCCAAATCTCTCCATTTTGTGAACATAAACGCAGGCATCTCCTTTTAAACGAATCTCAAGAACGTCGCCAGTAGAATTAGAACCGAGGGGCTGTCACAAATTGTTTGCACTTAAGCTTGCATTGAGCAGAGCAACTGTAGATTGGCACATGCCTTAAGCTCTGTACCAAGTCTTAGCCGAAAGAAGCTGCCTTACAATGCGTTTCTGGCGTGCAGCACAGCAGTGGTGGTGGTGCAGAACTCTTCAGAAAGGGTAGCTAGGAGACCGATCATCGTGGGCGGGGTCCTCAGTACAGGACTGTGACAGCTTCCACTATCCTGTGGGCCAGTGCGATTTTCTTCGGGCCTGTATTTAAGAAAAAAGTAATTTTCCAGGACGAACAAACTATAGACTATGCCACACGATTCTAAATAGGGCAAATTGGCTCGGCAGCAGCACATTGAGCACAATGCTCAGGAACCCATTTTGCTTCATTGCGGATGTTATGGCCGTCTTACTGCCCGTACAACCATCATGCATCGGTTATGATTCCTTCCAACTGCCTTCATAGCAAGCAAGTGATGTTTGCTTCGAGACAAGAGGACGTGCTGCCCTTTGCTTGATTAACCACCCTAGCGTGCCTATCACCGCAGTTTCTACGACTGCGCCATCACTGGGGAGGTCACATCACGGGGACATCGTCGCCTATATAAGACGCTCCTCCTCGTCGCCGCGCGCGCGCGCGCGCGCGTGTGTGTGTGTGTGTGTGTCTGTGTGTGCGTGTGCGTGTGCGTGTGCGTGCGTGTGCGTGCGTGCGTGCGTGTGTGTGTGTGTGTGTGTGTGACAAATTAATTCATAAATTAAGTTATATTAAAAACGACCGGATACTTACATGGATTACAGCTTAGCTCTCAAACAGGTGTCAATTCGTCACTCTAATCAATATATCCTCTAGCGGTGTCCGGGTTATGTCTGGCGTCCCCCAGGGATCCGTTTTGGGACCACTGTTATTTCTATTGTTTATTACTGATATTGTGGCAGATCTTTCAGTGCGCGTGAAGCTGTACGCGGATGACTATTTTATATCAGGTCGTGTCTCCAGTTGATGACCAGGTACGTCTAAATAATGACCTAGCCAGGGTGGCTGCATGGTGCAATAAATGGCAGATGTGCATTAATTCTGAGAAAATTGTTTTTATGAAAATTACACACAAGAAAATACCTCTTCATTTTTTATACGGTACTAACAACATATCATTATTAGCGGTGGAATAGTACAAATATTTGGGCCTATGGATTACTAACAACCTTTCGTGGTCAAAACACATAGACGCTGTCGTAGGAAATTCAATGCGGAAACTCTTTCTTGAGGCGCTCATCAAAGTCATCCCCACCTAGTGTTCGTCTATTGGCATACAATTCCCTCATTCGTCCATTACTAGAATATGCTGTAATCATCTGGGACCCTTTCACGGTAACAAATATTCAAAAATTAGAGCGAATACAGCATAAAGTAGTTAGATTTATTTTTAGCTCATATGACGGTGCATCTGTAAGTGAGCTCGTGAGGCGAAGTGGGTTACCCCCAGTTGTGGAGCGCAATCGTGTTTGTCGATTAAAGTTTTTCTTCCAGCTCGTAACAGGTCATTATAAAGTTAATACTTCTAATTATTTTGCTTACTCCTGAGGTTAAAACAAGAGACAAAGGCATACACTAACAATAACCCCTTTGAACGCAGGAAATAATTGCTTTAAATATTCTTTTTTCCGAGTACAATTACTGAATGGAATAAACTTAATAGCGAGAGTGTTAATAATAATTCTTTAGTGATGTTTGAAAAGTGCCTGAAAATGTTATGAATCTGAGTGTTCATATGCTTGTATTTTGTTTTTCCCCACCCAGCTATGATCTCTACAATATCGCAGTATCTATAAATAAATAAAACAAATGAAAATATGGTTTAGCTGAGACACTTTCATTATATTTGCCCGCGGCTTCCAAAAAATTGTATACGTAAGAAATTTAAAGTGGGTAAGGAGTAATGGAATATCTATTGCTCATCCACTTTTCTTAACCAGGCAGTAAACATCATGTCACGCTAAGAGGATAAAAAGACGCTTCGGTCATGAAGCATGCCGGGGACGCACGAAGATGGCTCGCGAACTCAAACGGATGAGCTTATAAGCGATCCCGGCAAGGAGAGACGCAGAAAATGCCCCAGTGGTCGTATGCCACGATGTATGCCACTCTGCTAGCCATCATAATTGGCCGGACAATATTCGCCATTGAATGCCTTGTTGTACCCGATGTTGGCGGGCCATACCTTCTGACTGGCCATAGTTCATCGTTGTTCACCGGGTTATGCTAATGTTGGGGAATAAAGAGCATAGCCGCCCAGTCAAAAAACACCGCAGGATTACAACAGAAAATTTCTGTTGTGTTGTCTGTCTCCTGTCCTACCATGTTTTTGACATGTTGTCGGACTTGTGTCCTGTCGTGCCCCCTATCCTGTTGTGTCTCTTGTCCTGTAGTGTCTCCTCTCCTGTGGTCTGCCTTGTCTACTGTATCCCAATATTCATGAAACCATTTAATTGCATACCATGGGTAGCTGCAGAGCAGGGAGCTCAAAGCATGCATCCCAAAGCAATGCCATGCCAAGAACACCGTACTTACTGTAAAAGCTGGCTTTATTGAGTGAATACCACTGGTCATTTACAAAATTCCGAGCCTGCTTCTGGTCGCTGGCAGAAATCGCAAGCAAGTTGGTGGCTTGCTCAACTTGTGCACAACTCTTGGTCACTTGGAACTGGAAAAAATTCAGGGATCAGCGAGAGAACAAATTTGATATGTACTGTATTGTTTCAGTTACCAAATAAGAAAAAAAATCATTTTCAGTAAGAACCCTTAACCTTATTTTACACTAGCTTTCTACAGTAAACCTCACTTATCACGACCTCGTTAACACTGACTAGATGCATGGTCCCAGCGCTACTCCATATAGTTCTATGGTGTCAAATGCTTGTCAGCTCTGAGCTGTTGTCCTTGCACCGGTCAGGGCAGACAACATCGGAAAGGGCAATCGCAGCTCACAGCTCTGAGCCATATATATTCAGCAGCTCGGTGGTCCTGTGGCAGAACTACTGACTGAGTGATGGAGTAACAAACACTCCCCTCCAATTGCTTGCGCTACGTTGCAAAAGACTCGAACAGTAGACTCGTCCACCGTTTTTCAGCGCAAAGCAACATACAAGCAACTGCAAAACATACATACATTGGAATCCCTTAAAAATTATGGGTGTAAATATTACAGTGAAATGGCAGTCAGAACCTGTAGTTTTCAATTTAACCGAACATTATAAGCGACTCAATGAACAATAACACGCATTAAACAGGAATTAAATAACCGGCACTTTTTAAAATGTACTTCACAATATGAACATCCGCTACTTTCTAGCAGTTCTTTAGCTTTGTGCACCAGCAAACTACACTTTCTTATAGGCACACTTGCACGCAGCAATACAGTTTAACCTGATCTTTAAGTTTTTTTTTTTGGGTGCGGCATGATCTCAGTGCCAAGAACTGACAACACACTCCCTCACCAGAGCAGGATATTAAAACCCTCATGTAGTACTTCCCCACAACCTTCAATAAACAAGCCAATTAACCCTCAGCCCTCATTCCCCAGCAGCTGTGGAGCAAATGACCAAGACGGTGGTCACACCTGTGATGCAGCGCTGGGTGCTAAGAATCACTGGCTCTGGACAGGCCGCCATTGTAATCTGAACCTGGTAAAGTTTAACGCTAGAACCTTATCCAGTGAGGCTAGCCTAGCAGTGCTGCTCGAGGAACTAGTGGGTATTAAATGGGATGTCACAGGGCTCAGTGAAGGTAGGATAAATGAGGCGTATAGAGTATTAGAGGGTGGTCAAATACTGTGCTATTGCGGATTAGCAGATAGACGAGAACTAGGTTTGGGATTCCTCATTAATGAAGATATAATTGGCAACGCAGAGGAACTCTATAGTATTAACGATAGGGTGGCAGCTATCGTTATTAGGCTCAATAGGAGGTACAAGCTGAAGTATGTGTAGGCCAATGCGCCTACATTAAGCCATAACGACCAGATCATTGAAAGCTTCTATGAAGTGAAATCGGCAATGAAAATAAAATCACAGTAAACTCTACTGATGGGCGACATCAATGCGAAGGTGGGAAGGAAGCAGGCTGGCGACAAGCGGTAGGCGACTATAGAATAGGCTCTAGCAATAGCACGGGACAGTTATTAGTAGAGTTTGGAGATAGAAATAATTGGCTCATGATGAACACCTCCTTCAGCAAACGGGAGAACAGGAAAAGAGCTCCGGAATAATTTCGACCACCTGGGGATCTTTAACTCTTTAACGTGCACTGACATCGCACAGCACACGGGCGCCTTAGCGTTTTTCCTCCATAAAAATGCAGCCGCCGCGGTCGGCTTCGAACCCGGGAACTCCGGATCAGTAGTCGAGCGCCCTAACCACTGGACCTGGAAGTGTCCCCGCCGCGGTGGCTCAGTGGTTAGGGCGCTCCATCCTTTATCCCTTCCCTTACGGTGCGGTTCAGGTGTCCAATGATATATGAGACAGATATTGCGCCATTTACTTTCCCCCCAAACCAATTATTATTATTATTATTATGACCTGGAAGTGCACTAATCGGGAGACTAAAAATTAAGCAACTTCATAATATGCGCTCACCCTGTCATTGTGCAGATGTGAAGGTAGTCGACAAGGTGTGGTGTAGCGACCAGAGATTGGTAAGGTCACTAATTAGCCTAGACTTGAAGAAACTAGCGAAGCGGAAGCCCATTAACGAGTTAACGGCAAGAGGGAAAGTAGAGGAACTCAGTATTTCGCAAAAGAAGACATATTCAGCTTTAGCTGAGGAAGATGATCTCAATGTTCAAACAATGAATGATAATCTTACTGTTCTCATTATGGAGTGCGCCGTAGAAGTAGGAGTTATGATGGTTCGACACGATACCGGCAAGCTATCTCAGGAGATGAAAGATCTGTTAAGGAACGCCAAAGCATGAGGGCATCTAGCCCTACAGACAAAATAGGACTAGCAGAGCTATCATAGTTAATAAATAAGTGCAAGTTAGTCGACATAAGTTTAATATGGTGAGAATTGAGCATGCGCTAAAGAACGGAGGTAGCCTATAAGCAACGAAACAGAATCTAGGCATAGGTAAAAGCCAAATGTATGCATTAAAAAACGAGGAGGGCAATGTCGATAGCAATATAGATGACAGTTAAAGTAGCCAAAGAGTTCTACGCAAATCTATACACTAGCAATGTATTCACAGCGTCAATGTGTTCAGAATGTTAATGAGCTAATGGCAATGCGTCATCCTATCAAAAACGAAACAGCAAGTAAAGAGCCTTAGAAGCAATTCAAAGTGGAAAAGCAGCTGGTGAGGATCAGGTAACAAGCTGGTCTTTTGAAGGACGGAGAGAAATTGTACTAGAAAAACTAGCCACCCTGTATACGCAATGCCTTATGACCTCAACCGTACAAGAAGCTTGGAAGAACGCTTACATTACCTTAATTCACAAGAAAGGCGACGCGAAGGACTAGAAAAATTGCAGGCCGATCAGCTTATTGTCTGTCACATAAAGACTACGGCCTCTTTCATTAGCCTCCAGTTTGTTTGGCCTCCCCAAACTGCCGGATCCCTGTCCGATACTAGTAAAATTTCACTATTCCACCTGGCTTGGCCTCCCGCTGTCCTCTTCATACTCCTGGAATCCTGTTGCCCTAGCGGATCAGCAGTTGCTTGTATTAGTTTTGCTTTAGCCCTACATCCTCCAGGGCAAAACTGCTGGATGCTATATGTTCATCAGATTTTGTGGCATGCAAGATGGTTTTAGCATGACGAATAGGTGTAAATATAGCCTAATAAATTTTTCATGGCACAACAACTGCTGCAGCCAGATATTATTTCATGTAGCAGCACAATGACCTTCATTTTTAGAGGGCTGAAGTGTTCAGCATTTTGTTTCAGACAAGAGCATGAAGGGAAGAGTATTTATGTGGCATGGAAAGAAAAGAATTACACGTATCCTGAACTTAGCGAGAATGCCCTCTGGACATTACAAAAAAAAAAACATGCTGTCATTGCTTTATCTTTGCCAGCTAACAAGTCCATACACTTGCAAACGCTTTGGTTCAAAGACAAGCTGCCTTTGCAATCATTTGAGCACAGAGAACAGCCGACTTTCCCTTAAAACAAGCTTGATTAAATCAGTATCCCACTATATTAGGCAGAAGTAATTGCACATTTTCAGTGTATTCCACTGAATCAGTTCCTCATACAGGAGGTTATAAAACAAATGCAAGCTTCTGAGCTTCAATTACGCATGTCCTCGCCCAATATATTTATGCACGTAACAGAGAAATTTGTCTTGAAAATATATTTACTGCTGGAGGTCAGTGCACTTATGCACCATGTAGCACATTACGAAAGGAGTCTGCATAGATATGTCAATAAGTCAGTGTGAATGAATATAGAACTTATTATCCTGTTCATAGCTCTTGGATCTAGGCTTCATATGTGTGCATAATGCTATGTGGCAGACACAGCTAGCAAAGCAATAGAGAGAGACAGAGGATGTTGTGTAATGAAATGAACAGAATATTATGTAGCCATTAATTTAGCTTGTTATTATGGAGTATAAGGTCACAAAGTCGAGGACCGTGGATAATCCAACCCATTGAGGTTCTTTAAGTTCGCTACATCGCACAGTACCTGGGCCTCTAGCATTTCTTCTCCAATGAAATGAGACCTTCAGGGCTGGAATTGAACCAAGTCAGCAGCCGAGCCCCATGACCACACAGCCACCGCAACGGCTCCAATTGGAGTGACATGCATCAGTGCTGACTAAAGGCGGTTAACAAAGTTCATTGAGAGTGTGCATTAATGAGGAGGTTTTAGAGTTTGCTTAGTCTTCCGATGCCACTAATTAGATAAAAAGTCATTACAAGTATATGCTGCCTATAACTAGCTAAGAGACCTAAAACAAAGCAGTTGCCCATAAAAAGAAGGCAAGAGCATAATTTCCTGCAGTTGGCAACAACTCCACTACCCAAAAGGTCAGTCAGCTTCTTTTAAAAACGCATGTCCTGCCTACGTCAATTAATGATTTCTGCTCAAATTTAATTCGTATTTATTAGCAACCAATGCAGATCACTCTCCACCCCTTAGCATTAATCCTATGATTTTTCCTTAAGTGGTTCACCGCACTATTCACAATTTTAAGCCTTTTATAGTGCACAACACTTTGCCCGATACCTTTGCAGAAGCAAGGCAGTTTAAAATCTTCATTTTTGAGCATACTCCAAGGTGCTGTTTTGTAACTTCTGCATGCCTGCCTAAGGCATCAAACTCCATTCTTATCTTCCCAACCGTTTCTCTCAAATGTTCTACACCCGTTCACGACCTGGTCTAGATGTACTCCGTCACAACTTAACCTAACTGCCTACCGTAGAATGTTCTTCTCTATCCAGATCGTTGAATTTTCCTTTTGCTCTCTTCATTTCTGCACTGAGCATTTATGTCCCCAGTCACGAACTGCAATTCCTCACTGCTCATACTATGGCAATGACAACATGAACTCAAATGTAACTAAGCTGTTCTCCACAAGTGTTTGCATTTCCGAAACCAACCCACTGGTGACGGAGGGGTACCTTATCAAGCACCGCCACATCTCATTCATTTATGTGTGTTCTAAAAAGTAACCAACAGTTGATTTCTGGTCACTGCTTACAAAACTACACTTGTGACTACTTTCATACACTAGGACTTAAGAATTCACTTTCTGCAATCGTTGACATCACACAAACCTACGTACTAGGCCTCGTCACAGGAGGAGGATGGTATCGACTACACATTAACGATGTAGTATTTATCTCTGATCAGTGTCGACGCATGAAGACATGCGGTGCAGTACTCCACTCTTTCTGCTCGACATACGGATAAACAAGAGCAACTACTCCAGGATTCTCTAGGGAGCGGGCGCACACCTTTGCGGAGCTCACGCAAATACCCCGTTTGGACCGTCGGACTTACTCTCCTCCCCACCCCTCTCTTACGCATTCCCAACAGATCCTCTTCAGACGCCTCCAGACCCGCTCTCTGTCATCCCCTCAGCTATTATCCCACTATTGCGGCACATCCCCTGCATGCTCCCTATGCGGTGACCCCCATGCCACACTCTCCCATATCCTTTTCGGCTGCCCTCCTGACCCCCCCGCGCGGGGACAGCACGCCATCTCGAGCTGGGAGGACTGAGAGGTCCTGCTCATGTCTGCAGACCCGACATCGCAGCTTGCTGCGGTGACTCGGGCTGCCGACGTCATGTCCCGGCATGACCTACTTGATGCAGTGCGGGACCGCGCAGTGGCCCAGGGACCCAGCTTGGTCTAAAACTCACTTGCTCAATAAAGTTTTCGTGTCTGTCTGTCTTCTTCTTATCCGTCTTCTTTTCTTTGCCTATGTGCCGTTGCGCTGGAATACTTTGAACGTGAATCAATATTTTTTGTACTTTATTATGAGCAGCACCTCACTGTGCTGCTAAAAAAACTGAAACGGTTGAACATGACATTGAGAATTGCCTTGATTATTGATACAGACAACAGGTCGTGCGTGCGTATACATTCATGCTGCCTTTTGTGACAGCTGGACGATTACAGCGAGTAATTTTGTTGCTTTTTCGCGTTTAAGCCACTCTTATTACGTGGCGATAGGCGACGCATGTATGTGTCCTTGGCCTTTTTGTCCGCATGCGGTAGTGGCAGGAGAGGTACAACAGGTGACATGGCGAGACTAAAACGTTACAGCAGCTAGGAAGACATTGACTGTCGGTAGCACAATTCGTCATGCTCACGCCAACTGTCGCGCAGGCGCTCGCGTGGCTGGCAACTGCCGCTACCGAAACACGGTCGCATTCACAGCCACCGCTGGCTTCGTCGGTGGTGCGTTATAGCTTTCTGGGCTTTCAAATCCGCATTACACTTGAGCATGGGGTTCTCTCGTTCACACCTTCAATTGCGAACTGAAGGGAAGAGGGCACTCGAGAGGCGCCTTTGCCAGTTCTCGTTCGGAGAGCTATGCCTCATGAAGAGAGTTGGAAACTCGTCAGGCATGTGTGAATTAACTCTTTATTTTGCTCGGTGGCCGTTGTCAATCGACTGGAGCAACTCGCATCGTCTTCGGGGCTCTGCACAGTGAACACGATTTAACACTCCATTGGTGAATTTGTGCCTATCGCTGTCAGACGACGGCGCGACACTATTTCACGAATTCTGTGTTAAACACAGTTACCCTCGACAGGGATCTGTCGCACGACACATTCTTCGGCAGAAATTAATCGCGTGACAGTGCCCACTACAGGCTGTTGTGTCGCGCGACAGATATCATGATAGGCACTTTTGTAGCGTGAAAATAGGCGTGCTAGATGTGTGTCGCACGACTGAAATCACGACACGCAACTCTGTGCAAGTACGCAGTTCCTGTTGTGCGACACGACTCTCTCTCTCGCACGACAGTACCTGAGACAGAAAGCTGTCGCGCGACAAGCACCTTCTTCGCACGACAAAATACAGGAAAGATATCTGTTGTGCGACAGAACCCACTGCAAACAATGTGGCGCGAAACACCCTGCGACAGGAGCCCCTATCGCACGGCACAATGCACTACAAGACAGCTTGTCTCGCGACATAAATTGTGTCGCGCGACAGATGCCGACAAAAAATTCTGTCATGCTTTTTTGATCGGGCGGGCCGTTAATGGATGTATTCTCGAATCGAATCGCCATTATTGGTTACTAATCGGCAAGAACGGGCCACCGTAGTACCACGGATCGCAAACGAGTTTACAATATCGGGCCGATGACATGCGCTGCTTGGGCGGTGAAGGGATATAGGGGGTGAAAGTATAAAAGAAGAAAGAGGTCCCGCAGTTGCGCTTTGCGGTTAATTTCGACCGCTTGGGGATCCTTAACTGCACTGGCATCGCACAGCACAAGAGCGCCTTTTACGTTTCTCCTCGATTGAAACGCGGCCGTCGAAATCGGGCTCCAACCCGGGTACTCCGGCTCAGTAGACAAGTGAGACGCCTTAACCACTGAGACAGTGCGGCGGGAAAACCGAAACGAAGCGCTCGCCTGTGTTTCCATAGGCCGCCGGCATCCATTCTGTTCAATGGCGTTGGCGTTGATAACGTTCTAGACTGCGATGATTTTGAGGAAAGGAAGAGCGAATAACTGGCTCCTTGTGTCAATGACTGCTCAATCATGCTTTTAAGTACGTGGCGGTGGTGAGCGAGCGATATGGGCTGCAACGCTGACAACTCAGTGGCGGACACGCGACACTGCAGCAATAGGACCCAGCGTTCATTGGGTGACCAACCTCTCGTAATCAACAATTAACTGCCACCTGCCAGGCTGGCAGGGTAGGTGCGCTGCCTAGCCAGTGTGCGCTACCCACTCAACGTTTGAGACGTCAAGCCGCGTCTACTTGAACGATACACCACAGCTTTCGCTCCAGGTACAGCAGTAAATATACCGCAGCTGTTTCAACCTTCGCCTCAGGACATTATACCTTGGAGTGCGCCTTCGTCTTCCCCACAATATACCACGTCGCGAAGCAACATTGCTTTGCCGTTTATAGCTCGCTGTTGCATTTACAAAGCAATACACGTTCCGGATTGGGAGCGCAGGTTCTATTAAGGCGCGTTTATACTCCGGCGTAACGCGCTCGCGCGAACTGAACGGCGACGTGATGTAGGCCGAAGCGAGACCCTCTATATTCGAACTGCGCTTGACCGCCAACGCGTTCGGCGGCTTCGGCGCACTCTGACCGCACTGGCGGGGGAGACTTGGAGCATGCCTCTATTTCGCGCCCAGTACGAGAGCCGCCGCCGGCCCGTAAGACCGGTTCGCCTCCGCGGCTAGGCACGCGTCGTGACGTCATGTGCCTCCTCGGAGCACAGCCACTGCGAAATCGCAAGTTCGCGGCCAATAAGGTTTTCACTTTAAATCTATTTAGACAATCAGAAATATGTACAGGTTGCGCGCGTTAATAGTTCATGGTGACGCAACGGTGCCATTGCACGTTAAACCAAAGCAATGTTGTTTCGCGACACGTTATACATTGTGGGGAAGACGAAGGTGCAGTTCAGGGCACAATGCCCCGAGGCGGCGGTTAAAAACGTTTTCGTCCATTGACCCAGGGAGCCAGTTATGCGCCCTTCCTTTCCACAAAATCATCTCAGTCAAGAACGTTGTCAACGCCATTGAACACAATAACGCCGACCGCCGATAGATAGAGGCGAGCGCTCGGTTTTCGTTTACCTAAAGTTCCTTCATAACCTTTTCTAAAAAAAGCTGATCTAGGGACTTCAGATGTACCCGCCGCTCATGAGGTGTCTCAGTGGTCTACTGATCCGGAGTGCCGGGGTTCGAACCTGGATTCGGTGGCCAAGTTTCGATGAAATTGAAATCGGTTGTTGGGGAAAGGAAATCGAGCAGTGTGTGTCCCACATCTGGGTGGACACCTGACCTGCGCCGTAATGGAAGAGATAAATAAGGAAGTGAAAGAAGAAAGGAACACTGAGCCACCGTGGCGGGGCAAGAAAGAGGTGCCGAAGTGGAGGGCTCGGGAGAATTGCGACCACCTGGGGATCTTTAAAGATGTCAGTGCACGTTAAAGATCCCCAGGTGGTCGAAATTTTTCCGGGACCTCCATTTTGGGCAGCCCTTTCTTCCTTTCTTCTTTCACTCCCTCCCTTATCCCTTCTCTTAAGGCGCGGTTCGGGTGTCCACGGAGATGTGTGAGACGGTAACTGCGTCATTTCCTTTCCCCAACAACCAATTTCAGTTTCATCGGAACGCGGCCGCCGAGGTGGGGTTCGAATCCGGGTACTCTGGCTCTGTAGAGCACATAGACCCCTTAAGCACTGAGACGCAGCGACGGGTAAACAGAAACCGAGCTCTCACCTCTATTTCTATAGGCTGTCGCGTTCATTCTTTTAAATGGCGTTGGCAACGTTCTAGACTGCGATGATTCTGAGGAAAGGAAAGGACCATAACTGTCTCCCTGATTCAATGGACGAAACATTTTTCAACTATCGCCTCAAGGCATTGCACCCTGGACTGCGCCTTCGTCTTCCGCACAGTATAGCGCGACGCGAAGCAACATTGCATGGCCGTTTGTAGCTTGGTGTGGCATTTACAAAGCAATACACGTACCGCATTGGGATGGTGGCCATTCCTGTTCGTGAACGATGTGGCTGCGAAGAGACAATTGCGGGGGGGGGGTGGCGTCTCCTGTGTGAGTGTCCCGCTTTGCGAGCCAAAAGGCGTACGTTGCGTCATGCCCTGGACCCCCTTGATCTTTGCCCTTTAACGAGGACCAGGTCCTGGGATAGTGGACACAGCAATCGACTGCCCCCAAGGCCGACAACGCACTGTTTTGCTGAGAGCGACTGGCTAGAGCACGACCAGCTGTATTAATAAAGCCAGTCGTGGGCTAGAGATACCACACTTGACAATGACCCTTGGCGCTTCTCTTTTTCTCTTTTCGATCCCCTAATTCCTTTTCCTCAGAGCAGCGTAGCCAACTCGAACACCCTTCCTGCTAAGATCCCTGCTGTGGTGTGGTCTACTTACACCTTTCAAGTCGGCCGGGTGAGGCCCGGCGTCCGGGCCCCGGATAGGGCCACTAAAAAACACCACTCCAGAGTTGCGACCGGGAAAAAGTCGGGCGCGCGCCCGTTCCCCACAGTTTTATTGAGAGAGCGAACATACAGCCACCAATCACAAGGCTCCACGCCCACAGAATCATGGTTATTCGACCACATTCGCAGAATTTGCTAAGAGGCGCCGTAGAGTCATAAAAGGTCCCCTGAATTGGTGTGTCGACCCTTGAGGGCGCCGCACAATACCTGCCTTCTCTTTTCTTTTATCTCTGGTTTTTTTTTCTCCTCCTACCGGTGTTGTTCACCCGTAGAAGTAGGAGAACTTCCAAATAATGATCGGCGCTGCGTTCCCCGCCGTGGATATGTTTCATTAAAACTCAAGTTATCATCATCATCATCATCATCATCGCCGAGAGCGCTCCTCGTTCCAAACCAGCTCCGGCGAGAGTCTCATCCGGCGGCGCTGTCTCACTCAGGGTACGCTGCCGCAAAGGGAGCTCATGAGGTCGGCAAGCTCTACGATCAAGTCTTCAGTCATGGTCGTTGGCCGAGCTGCTTCCTTCATCCCCACCAGCAGCTACACCACGACCCAGACAGTGCGACGCCGATGCACCTCCTGCGGGACGCCGGGTGTGTTCGACGCTATGAGCCGGCCATCGAGTTCCCGGTCGCCCCGAGGAACATCGTCACCGCTAGTCTCGGAACGGACTCCGCCACCGAACGGGCAGTTCCGCAAGGCCATCATTACTGCCCTGCGGTCTGCAGTCCTGGACGCCGTCGGAGCTGCTGCGTTCGCCCACCCCTGCACCTACGCCGCAACCCGGGCAGCGCGACGCCGGTGCCGCCTTAGATGCCTGAGAAAATAGGTACGGTTCGAACGCCATGGGCGGAATTGGCTTTTATATCTTCACGTAGAAAACAGTGCACCATAGTCGACAGTATACGATGCAGCTACTGCGCAGTACCTCGTCGTGTTCACCATTGCATAACTTTTACTCGTCGCTATCATCGAGACGGAAGCGTTGTCAAGGAAATCCACATTCAAGCTACTGTTCTGCCACTTGCGCGGTAGAGAGAGAGAGAGAGAGAGAGAGAGGAGTCAAACGTCTGTTCAGGCACTCCAACCTATTTGGTGCACAGTCTGGTGTGTATTGGACGCTGTAGCGCCACAGGCGTTCAAATTCGAGAAAACGAAAAAAAGTAAAGAATTGACAACTGCCGCAGCCGTCTATACTTTTGCAAAGCACATAATTACCTCATGGCAGAAGCCTATTTGCATACATTTTATGATCGAAAAAACTCAGAAAATTATCTTGGCTGCGTTTTTCTATTTCGCGCACGTCAAGCTACTTGACTTCTTTCTTTTGTAACTGTGTTGCAGTGCCTTCGGCGCCCAGTTAGAGCAGCCCGCAAGCGCTATTGTACTCTGGCAAGCAAGGAAGCTTTTCTTTGCTTATGAGTGAAGAGGACGGAAGTTGTAGACGGAAGCTGTAGAAAGGGGGAGAAGTTGCAGACGAAGCTATTGATGGAAGTTGTAGATGGAAGTGGCCCGCACGAAATGCCAATTGTGAGGAAAGTAAAACAAAAATGCAATGTTGATTAAGCAACAGTTCTTAAGCAACGCATATGTAATGATGTAAAGCAGATATTGAAAAAATAAACACAACGTAAAAAACAGAAAAACACCAAAACGTAAAAACAAAAACTAAGAACATGAAAAAAAATTGCAGGACGCTTAAGCTTCGTATTAATAGTGGGACGCGGCAGCATGTTGAAGCGTTGCCAAGTAGTCCACCGGAAAACCATCGCCCGTTCGGTGCGACATGTTGCCCATTGGACCTCGGTTGACACCTGAAGTGCGTCGTAAGGAAAGGAAAATCAACGAATGAGCTGTTCTTTTATAAAAGGAGGGTCAAGGCCGTTTACACTGCTTTGTAGAGGCCACTTAGCATATTTGACGATATCTTCCCAGATTCGGTTCGCTCCGGCTCTGGTCAATGCACAAATTCCTCGCCATCAATGGGAAAACCATGCTTGGCGACGATGTGGTCGCGTTCCTTGCAGAACTCCGAACAATGCCAAACTAGGTGGTACAGGTCAGCACAACATATACAGCCATATACGGGCACTTCACAATGTCAGTATCGCCCCTTGAGGCCAGCGAGGGGCGGTAACCCATTTGCGGATGATGATTGGCGTGTAGGCGGCATCGGCGATGATCTGAAATGAAAGTTGGTTTTAAGGAAAGGAACTGGCGCCTGTCTCACATACATCTGGGGCCACCCGGGCCGACCGGATATGCTTGTAACCTCGTGTGTTGTGGGAGGCTCCGCCGGCGGCTCATTCGAACAGACGGCTCGGTTGGTTAGCATTCGGGCATATTCGTCCACCTTCTCGTTTCCTGAGTAGCCGGACTGGCCCGGCACCCGTACAGGGTTGAGTGTGCAGGGAGTTAATTTTCGAGAAGGAAAGCGGTGGGTTTACCCACTCTGCCCCTTTGATAGCCGATAATCGCGTATTTTGAGTCACTAATGATTTGTCTTCGTGCGGTGATCCTTAATGGCCAGTGCTATGGATGCCTCCTCTGCGCCTTCGATGGAGGGGGCAAGAATTGTCGCTACGTTCATAATTTTGAAATGAGGCGTAATCACACCGTGTACCTGCCAGGGCCTTCCTTGGCCGCGTTCACATACACGGTACGGAGGTCCTCCGCATAATGTTTGTCTATGGCCTCCGCCCGGGCAATTCGTCTGTCATCATGTCGTCCCGGTATCATGTTTTTGGCAAAAGGTTTTACCTTGAACTTTAGGCGACTGCCTTCGGGAAGGACTGTGAGCTCAGTTGCCATGTCAACTGGCCGATTGCCAAGCTCGCCCTGCGTCCGTTCTCGACAGGCCTGTTTCCGTGGCTTAATGTGCCTAATTTGCTCGTCGAGGCTGTTATGGACCTCGAGTTCTAGTAGCTTGTTGTTGCTGGAAAAACTGGGTATACCCAGTGCCGCCTTGTAAACACCACGAATGACGCTATCAATTGCGTCCCGGTCGTTTTGGTGACTAAGATAATACGTAAATTATATGTGATTTTGCTTAATAAAATGCTTGTGTGAGCCTACAGTGGTCGGGCTCCTTCATTCTCCCGTGCCTCATAGCGATTGTCTTAATCAGCATGCCAATCTGTTTAGATGATGTTTTCAGCTGCTCAATAGCCTCTGTATTCTGCGCATTGTTTTGTGCCAGCATGCCAAGGACCCTGATAGTCTTGACCTTCGGTATGCTGTTGCCGTTGAGAGTGATGTGTATGGTGTCGGCGAATCCGTCCCCTCTTGGCTCCCTGTGTTTCTTCCGAGTGATGAGTAGCTCGGACTCATTCGGTGAGCATCTTACACCTTTAGTTTGAACGTATTCTCGGACTGTGTCGACTGTGACCTGCAGGGCACCTTGTATAAGGCCGTCCGAGCCCGGATTCGTCCAGATTGTGATGTCATCCGTATAGATGGAGTACTTGATGCCATATATGTCATTTAATTTGGCGGGTAGGTCTTTCATGAACACGTTACACAGGAAAGGGGAGAGAAGCGCCCCTTTCGGGATGCCTCTCGTTCCAAGTGTAAATTTTTCGCTTTTTAAGCTGCCAACATGCAGCGTGGCGGTCCTGTCGTATAGAAATATTGGCTGTGTCGACGTACGCGCTCCGACATTCATTTGGGCTAAACCCTTCCAAATGACTGCGTGCGCTACAATGTCGAAGGCTTTGCTGACATTTAACCTAAGTATAGTACGCGTCGGTAAGGGGTCAGCAAAGCCATCGATAATGTAGCGCACGTAGGCATTTGGAATGGTTTAGCCCAAATGAACGTCGACGATCATACGTACGACACGCTACGTACGCGTTCCGACATTCATTTGGGCTACACCCTTCAAAATGGAAGGCATAGTTCCGACGCACGGTGCAGACTATTACTACAACTACTACACCTACTACTGCGACGCCGTCGGCTTTTCGACCGAACGAACAGTATATGCTGTGGCGTAATAAAAAACAAAAAAGCATAAAATACCAGAAACTGAATAATGACCGCCGCAGTGGCTCAGTGGTTAGGGCGCTCGGTTATACTGATCCGGAGCGGCGGCAGCGTTTCGTGAGGCGAAACGCAAAGGCGCCCCTTCGCTAAAGGTCCCCAGGAGGTCGAAATTATTCCGGAGTCCTCCACTACGGCACCTATTTCATCCTTTCTTTTTCAGTACATCCTTTATCAGTTCCCCTCCACGTGTATTGCCCCGCCGCGGTGGCTCAGTGGTTAGGGCGCTCGACTACTGATCCGGAGTTCCCGGGTTCCCGGGAGTTCCCGTGTGCTGTGCGATGTCAGTGCACGTTAAAGATCCCCAGGTGGTCGAAATTATTCCGAAGCCCTCCACTACGGCACCTATTCTTCCTTTCTTTCACTCCCTCCTTTATCCCTTCCCTTACGGCGCGGTTCAGGAGTCCAAAGATATATGACAGATACTGCGCCATTTCCTTTCCCCCAAAACCAATTATTATTATTATTACTCCACGTGTATTAATAGGCGTCTGCCGTGATGTGACAGAGGTACTCTGCCCTTTCCTTTCCATAAAAAACAATTTTCAAGGATAGGCAAAAGGCCTTCGACATTTCCGCTCCTAACCAGACTTAAGCGCATCCTGTAATTTTTCTTTTTCTTCGCCGTTTGGTGCAAAGAAAGGAAGACACACAGCCATCGCCAACTGCGCGAGCGACATTCGGGAGCTGAGAGCAACGAAACGAAGCTCCATATTAAGGCAATAGCGTTAAAGATGACATTCTGTAGAAAATCACGCGTCGTTAGCGTCGTCGGTGGAGTTATGAGATAAAAATATCCGGAGAAGACACCTAGGTAGGCCACCGAGGTCGCGTGACCTCGCAGCGACATCACAACCTGCTCACCGAATTTTGAGCAAACTGACCACCGGGCTACGGGGCAGTTAATCATCCATCGCTGGAGGTTGCTAGGAAAGAGCTCAGAAAGAGCAACCTGGGTCACACAAGCCCATCGCTTAACCGTGCATCGCTTAACCGTTGCACCACTGCGCCCAGAGGTGCAGATCATAACTCGCAGGAATCTAGAATGTAAAGTCTAGCATGATCTATTCTTCATATACGGGCGTTAACTCAGTAAGGTACTGCGGCATACCCTTAAGGCGCAGCTTAAATGTCCCCTTAAATGCTTCCCCACCTTTTCCTTTAACGGAAGGTGCAGTGGACGCGTGTATTTTGGGAGCCGCGCATGAACAGCCTCCAGGCAACACAGATGCGCAGCCGGCGCACCTTGGCTGCCTCTGCCCATCCATCACTTGTGGTCGCTGCTGAGGGACCACAAATGCGTGTAAAATCGCTTGGAGGCGTGTAGGCAGTGCGAGTGCCAGCGGAAACTGTTGCACCATCCACTTGTTTATATTAAGCAGCTTTTTGTTAGAAATTCGGCTGATTTGAAGACATTAATACACGCAAAAGCAAAGTAATGTTCAACACTTTCGCAAGGATACGGCAGTTTACAAATGGCAGCGAGGTGCAGCAAACAGTAAAGCAATACTTACGGCAAGCAGTCACCTCATATCTGGATGACGAGCGTGAGATAACAAAAGGTATAAAAATGGTGTGGAGCGCATACTTTTAGATCATGAATGGCGGTTTGCCAATATCCCTCAAGAGAAAAGTTTATAACAGCCGTACCTTACCGGTACTCACCTATGGGGCAGAAACATGGAGGTTAACGAAAAGGGATATGGAAAGCTGTGGAAAGACAAATAATAGATGTAACGTCAATATTTAGGAAGGGGCCAGAGTGTATCAGGGATCAAACACGCGTCAATTACACCCTACTCGAAATTAAGAGGAAGAACTGTGCTTGGGCAAGGCATGTAATATGAAGGCAAGATAACCAATGCTCTTTAAAGGCAACAGACTGGATTTTAAAAGAAGACAAGCGTATTGCAGGTGGCGGCAAAAAGATGCCAGGGCAGATGAGATTAAGAAGTTTGCGAGGTTGGGGTGGCGGCAGGTGGCACAGGACAGGGTTAACTGGAGAGATATGGGAGAGGCCTTTGTCCTGCAGTGGGCGTAGTCAGGCTGATGATCATGATTGGACATGGTATCCAGATCTATAATATAAAGTGGGCCTCCGGTGAGCGATGTGGGACACGCGTCTGTCGTGCTCGCTTGCCTTAAGGGAAAGGATAGAAGTGTGGCTTTTTAACGCGACAGTGTTAAGGAGCTAGTGTAGCAGAAAAGCCGGTGTCATCGCCGGCGGCGTTGGCCGTAAGCTAAAAATCCTCCTCCTCGCACTCCTCTTACTCTTCCTTCCTTTACGGCACGGTAAGGGTGTCCAGGGAGAATTGCGAGACAGGCGTCACTTCCTTTCCTTAAAGCAAATTTTCATTTCAGATTTCTTCCCTTGCGGCCCGGTTCGAGTGCCTACCGAGATATGTGACAGGCGTGCTTTCCTTAAACTGTCCAACGGGCCGCGCGTCACGCCGAACGGGCAATGGCGTTCCTTGCACACCTTGGGAATGCCGCAACACGCAGTCGCGTCTCACTCTTGAAGACGAAGCTTAAGCGTCCTTCATATTTTTTTGTACTTCTTTCAAACCTTAGGGGGTGAAATCTTCTAATTACGCAAACTTTTTGAAAACGTTGCTCTGTCTTGTCATTTAAATCGAGGTTAAGCGATTTTAGCATTCAGTGTTGCATTGCGCTGATCGTCAATACCGCATCTGACGCAGGTACAGCTCGATGCGTCCACGGTCGGCTCTTGTGTCCCTGGTCAAAGGCTGCGGCGACTGGGACCCAGACCTCAGGTGGCGCAGTACCCAGACTGAGCCCGTTGCAGAGAGCAGTACGTGGGCGGAGCGCCTGCGGTGTGCCACAGACGGCCTGCTGCACTACTCAGCGCAATATTCTCCTGGCGCTATTGTGTGCCTGAATGTGCGAAAATTTATGCCGATTGATTTATTATTAAACGCGTGATAATTCGAGCTCGATTTCTTTTTTTGCCGTGGCGGGTGCGCCAAAAATGGAAGCACATCTAAAAAATGCAACACCGGGTAAAATATTCTTGAACTTTGCGTTTTTTCATTCAACTATATATATATATATATATATATATATATATATATATATATATATATATATATATATATATATAATCAAGCTTGCGTTGAACAGAACTACTGTAGGTGTGGCCCATGCCTTCGGCGCTATACCAAGGCTTAGCCTAAAGAAGCGGCATTGCAATGCGTTTCTGCTGTGCGCCGTAGCGGTGGTGGTGGTGAACTCTTCACAAAAGGTGGCTAGGAGACCGGTCATAGTGGGCGGGTCCTCAGTACTGGACTGCGATAGATTCTGCTGTTCTGCAGGCCAGCGCGATATACCGCTGCGGGACGCCCAGTACAGAGCTGTATATATAGCAGCTTTCCATGATGTGGCGGGGTGGGTGTAGGTGGTTTCCGGGGTGGTTTAGCGCCCCCCCCCCCCCACACACACACACGTGGAGTAGAGTGGTGTGGGCGCTATTGCGTGTGTGGCAATGAGGTGAGTATTGCGATGAGAAGGTGTGCTTGTGGTGGCGGTTCGGGAAGGAGTTCGTCTGTCAGGTGCTTGAGATGGTTCAGGAATGGCAAGTTGCTGGCTACATTCCTCTCGCAATACTAGCTTGCAGAGTATTCTTCAGTTCGCAATATTTTAAGGGAAACTAAGTGCATAAATAGTTTACTTTTTAACTTTATTGCAGTGCATTGCAACGAATTTGAAATGAGTTATTCGCGGATGTTGAGTGGTACAACAAGAACATCGCAGCACTTCAAGCGAAGTCGTTAAAGAAATTCCGAAGCCGGGATAGTTAAATAATGCAGGTGAGAAAATAAAATCGACTGGGAGTTTATTTAGAGAGAGATGAAACTTGAGTACAGTGCATTTTCGCCTTCGAGAATGAGCCGTATAGTTCAAAAGCCCAACGCCGGCCTCGACCTGAGGCGCGCGGTGGACCAGAAGGAGCCTGTTACCGGGCAAAGGAGAGAATATTCTTGACTTCTGAATGGGGATTGTGGGTTGTTCGCGAATTCCAGAGAGTTTTGAATCATGCGCAAAATTTACGAGTGTTGGGGCGTAATGAAGTACCTTGTATATCCGAAACTGAGGCAAGAGTGGTGTCCAATAATAATGCCTCTCATGACTTTGATTACTACATGTTTCATTTTTGAGAATAAGAATAATTTTAAAGTTGAATTCATTTTTTTGCCCACCCCCATTCAAACTTGTTACGTTGTTGAAGACGTCAAGGGTGAATCACTGGACATAGCGGGCCAGAAAGAGGAAAGCGCTTCGTTCTGGCAGCCAGCAATACGAAGGCCGGGTGGAAGTGTTGCAGGCGTCCCTATGAGTCGCATTGCTGTACATCGCTATAACTGACGACTGATCAATGATGACAGCTTAGCCTATGTAGAGGACTAAGACATGAATGCGGATGAATGTCTTGGGGCGGTCGTAAACTTGGGTATTTTTTTAAAGCAAGGCAGGAAACAGGGATGGGTGTCGGCCGCGCTGCCAAACATGGGTTTACATTGTTTCACTGCCAGAAGTTATGTTTTTTGTATTCTTTGGAAGTAAAAGCTCACTCTCGCTTTCGGAAAAAAAAAATTATTGTTGATGTGCCTACCGGTCGAGGTGAAAATTCGGGGGTGATCCGGGCCAATGGCTGTTTCTAAGCGTTTTTGCAAGCTTTGTCGCACCAAGGTCAAACTTATGCACATCCTGGATGTCACCTTATGCACCTAGTAGAGCTACCACTCTAAACGAAGCCATGAAGCGAGTGTAAGGCTTAAGCTGCAAGCTAAGGTTTTGAACGGGTAAAAATTGCGTGCCGTATGGAGTGATGATAACGAACACCGAACAAGATGGTTCCTAACTTTAGTCGCGCTGTGTTTCGTAACTTTACTCTTTACTTGCTCTGTTTTTCGTAGCGCATTGTACCTTACATGATGCTCACATGAACTCGACAAAGTCTTGTCGAGTCGTGCTGTCGATAAGAAATTTTGCTCTGTTTTAGCATGTTGCGGTGACCCAGATTTCAACTCTACTAAAATTTAAGCTTGCCAATGCGAGTAGTCGTGCTGTCGATAAGAAATTTTGCTCTGTTTTAGCATGTTGCGGTGACCCAGATTTCAACTCTACTAAAATTTAAGCTTGCCGATGCGAGTTCTGCGGATGTATTGATGGTTATATAGTTAAATCTTACAATGTACGTAAATATTGCCTCCACCGAAACGCTGCCGCCGCGGTTGGGTTCGAAGCCGGGTACTCCGGATCAGCAGCCGAGTGCCCTAACCACTGAGCCACCGCGGCGGGGGTGAGCATGCAATGTCAATTGAGACGCAGACGGGGGTTGAGAATGGAACGCCACTGACTGAAAGTGAAACGCTATCTCCTGAAACAGACACTATCGATTTTTGAACGCTGCCAACAGTGATTGCATTGAAACGCTGCGAATATGGAACAGAACGCTCACCTATCCTCTCTTCCTGTCCCCTCACCTCATTCATTTCATTTCTCCATTCTGCCTGCTATCCTTTATTTCCGCTGCCCCAGCTCAGGTGCTTCAGTATCGATGGCAGATGCCGGGACTAGCAAAAATCTTTTCCTTCCTTTTTACTATTATTTTCAATAAAACCACTAGCACCATCCCCACCATGTTCCGGCATATTTGGCGGAGCCGACCGAGTTGCCAGAGTTAAGTTGCCTCATCCTGAACTCACCGGAGAGGCGCGTCAAAGCCCCTCAAGGCAAGAGGCGTTCAAGTGAAGCGGGAAAAGAAAATTAAGGACATGATTTTTACAGCCTCCGAGACATCGGTGTCATGGTCCATGATATTAGATAGCCCATTTTCGCGCTGTCGCTGCCCTGCTCGACGATGACCGCCGCTGCAGTCGCGCCGGTCGAGGCTGCTCAGGGTCAAGTTCATGCAAACGCGCCGACGTAGACTTCAGGTTTCCTTGTTCGGCCCTGACGCTTAACTCAACTCGCACCTGTGTTGCTCATATCAACTTGCTTTGAGTCGCGAAGTGTAAACAGTGCCGAGATATGCAGCTAAACACCTTCCTTTGCGAATTCGTGGATAGCCTTGCCATGGTGCTCTTCCCGCCACAATGTTTTTGCCTGTCCATCAGCAGTGTGACCAATCTTGTCCATTTGTCAGTGACAGTACAGCTCTAATGGCGCTGAGCGCCAGTTCATGAAAAGGGTTCCAGTTTACTGCCGCGGAAGCGTTAAGAACATCACCGCAGTCAGTAGCGCAAGTGGAACCCGCAGCTATGGCCCACTATGGCAAATTTCATTTATCTTATCCTCACGACTGATTGAATGCGGTACTCACTCTTTACTGCGAGGAAGGTTGTTGAATAAGACATCTAATTAAAACCTGCAGAGCGAATATACTTACATGATTACTTTTGTGCAAAGAAGCGTAATAGCAAAGAATTGAAGTTAAAAAAACTACGCTAATGAGGAAATAAACAAACAAACCTATTTGTGTTCACGAAGAAATTCTGAACTGGCACAATAAAACAGCACGACAAATGAATTTTTTAATAAAACTCAGCTTGTGCCAACTCGTGCGGAGATGCCTGCATCTACTGCGTAGTTGTATATGCAGCAGTATACTGACTACAAACCACGCGAATATGAGTGGCCAGCGTGTTCTCGCCGTTCCACGCAGCCTTTCTAACACCAAGACTCGAGCAAGCAGAGCTGCGTCAACGTCGCGGTCGGACTTCGCCCACGCCTTCTATATCGTTGGCAATAGAAGTTTCCACCACCATCCCCCAACACGCTGCAGCTGGGCTTCTCTCACCGCTGATACCGGTGCGGAAAGTGTTGCAAGGCATATTTAAAACACAAAATTAACCGTGCCGCATTCACGCATACAAGTCCCTAGTGCGAAATCACACATACACTGCACCATCTCACAGAGGACTGAACCGTGATCGAAGTGGTCCCCATTGCCCTGGGCCTTCGGCAAGCTGACAAAAGCAGCTTATAGCTCAGGTGTCCCACCGGAATTTTTTCTAAAAATAAAATGATTTGAAATTGAAATGCCACACCCAACAACGAAGTAATAGGAGCCTTGCTGTCCAGTGATCCTTGGGAAGACCAGGAATCGTTGGTCGAACGGTCATGCCAGGTGGCACGGGATGTAGTGGTGGTGAGACGCTTTTATTGACCGTTAACTGGTGAATCCTGGACGGAGAACCGACCCGCTGAAGACCGCAGTACCTCTCATAAAGATCGAAAAGTTGTGTGAAGGTGAAGATGACATACCACATTTCCTCAAATGGTGCGGAACTAGCTGCCATTCCGGCTGCAGTTGAGTTCATCAGCCAAGAACCTCCGCATTATGGTCAGTTTTCACTGATTCCAAAGGAGCCCTCCAAGGCCTGCAAGCTGCTCTACGCCGCGGGTCGCATGAGCAACTGCTTGCAGATATTCGTGAGGTGTACAACTGCTCCACGTCAAAAGGTCGTGTCATCATTTTTCAGCGTCTGCCAAACGCTGCTGTATCAAAAGGAAACAACCTTTCGGACGAGTCTCTTGATATGCCCACAATTACAGACTTGAAGTCTGTGTTCCTATATCAAGAGTTGGCGAAGCGTGTCAGCTACGCAGGTTGGCACTGGAGCTCACGCTTTCTGCGTTGAACACTGGCCAGTTTTTAAAGCGATAGCTTTATTACTTCCCTCCGTAGCTTCTTCGCTGTATGCACAATGCGCACGCGTTTTACCTTGAACCGAGGAGAAACCCCGCGACAGCTATCACGTCACTGAACTGACGCCGCCATTGCATTAACCAACAACGGCTGGATAGGCAAATTAAATTGATTTTGACACCCGCACACGCTGCCGTCTCCGGTAACGAGGAGGCTGACGAGCTAGGCCGAGTTCTCTACTTCGGGTAGCCGGAGCCCCCCGAGCACTGGGGCAAACAGGAGCGCCTGCAAAATTACGAGGAAATTGTTGACCATTACAAATTGGGACGCAGGGTGGTACCCGAAGCAGGACAAAAATTAAACAATACATAAGCTGTCGCGTGGAGCCGGATACAAACCAATACATTTATGAACCCTGTGTGGATTTACCACGTGTACTCAGAGGTCGCATGATGAATGCACCCAGTGTGGGGTGAGGGGGACCCTCGACCACATAATTTGGGTGTGCCCAAAATCTCCTTAGCGGACAAAAATATTGGTAGTAGGGAAGCCTGGCAGACCCTGCAAGAAGGCCGGACCCTGATATCCAGCGCACCACCATCCATCTGGCGAAAGAGGGCACTACCCGTCAAGGACTGCCAGCCAGCCTCTAACCGCGGATGCGCAACTTCCCCTCTGCCAGGCCAGCGTGCCGGGGGCGGGGAGAAACATCTTTTCTGGCGGAAAAAGAGTTATTTACACAATAAGACGTGTTCAGGTTGTGCGCGTGATTATTTTCTGATGGATCAATGAAAACTGACGTGCACAGCACTATGTTGTATTCAACATATTGCTGTGCGCGTGTTATTTTATTTCTCCTTCAGGAAATAATCACGCGCGCAACCTGGACACATTTCTTATTATTTAAATGATTTGTATATATTACCTCTCCCCCATCCTCTCTTCCTGTCCCCTCACCTCTTTGATTTCATTTCTCCATTCTGCCTGCTATTCTTTATTTTCGCTGCCTCAACTCAAGGCTTCATTATCGATGGGAGATGCCGGGGCTAGCAAAAATCTTTTCCTTCATATTTATTATGTTTTTAATAAAAAAACAGTTTCTTCCAGCAAGCAAGCAAGCCGCCTACGCCGCCGCCCCCGTAACTAGCCATAATAATAATAATAATAATAATAATAATAATAATAATAATAATAATAATAATAATAATAATAATAATAATAATAATAATAATAATAATATATCGTTGGACACCTGAACCGCGCCGTAAGGGAAGGAATTATGGAGGGAGTGAAAGAAGAAAGGGAGAGAGGTGCGGTAGTGGAGGGCTCCGGAATAATTTCTTCCACCTGGGGATCTTTAACGTGTACCGACATCGCACAGCACACGGGCGCCTTTGCGTTTTGCCTCCATAAAAATGCAGCCGCCGCGGTCGGATTCGAACCCGGGAACTCCGGATCAGTAGCCGAGCGCTCTAACCAATCAGCCGCCGCGGCGGGTAAACGCCAAAGGCCCTGTTCGGATTCCCAGCCTCAGCACAGGTTTTTTATGCGAAGCATACTAGCTGCACAACCGAGCTCTTCCTTGCTGCGCCGCGCGCGGCCGCGTAGCTACCACTTGACCTACATCGGCGCACCACGTGATATGATGTCACAACAGCTGTGAAAGCTGGGGCTCAACTCGTGCGCTCGCTTGCGGACGCGCAGCCTCCGCCGGCGGCCGAACTCCCCCTCCTACCGCTAGGAGATACTGACGTCACGCAATTGTATAAACGGCGACGCACTCGTTGAGTCAGTTGAGCAGCGAGATGTCGGCCAGGGAGAGGGCGGCTCGCCAGACCGCAAAGTGCAAGTTACAAAGAGCCACGGAAACGGGAGAAGAACGAGAAGTATGGCTTGCCAAGCGACGTATGCTTAGCATCCTAGGCTTAACCATAAGCTAAGCCAGGCCATTTATTTTAATTCAGTGTGTGTGCGGGGGGTTTCAGCGGCTCCCGTAGATGCCGCCGCTGCATACGTTCGTTAGCGGTTGAGCGCCAGTTTTGCTAAGGCGCGTTTATACTCCGCCCCGCCGCGGTGGCTCAGTGGTTAGGGCGCTCGACTACTGATCCGGAGTTCCCGGGTTCGAACCCGACCGCGGCGGCTGCGATTTTATGGAGGAAAAACGCTAAGGCGCCCGTGTGCTGTGCGATGTCAGTGCACGTTAAAGATCCCCAGGTGGTCGAAATTATTCTGGAGCCCTCCACTACGGCACCTATTCTTCTTTCTTTCACTCCCTCCATTATCCCTTCCCTTATGGCGCGGTTCAGGTGTCCAAAGATATATGAGACAGATACTGTGCCATTTCCTTTCCCCCAAAACCAATTATCATTATTAATTTATACTCCTGCGCAAAGCGCGTGCGCGCGCTGCACGGCGACGTGACGTAGGCCCAAGCGAGACCCTCTATACATCAACTGCGCTTGACCGGCGACGCTTTCGGCTGCTTCGCCGCACTCCTTCATGACCTTTTCTAAAAAAAAAAGCTGATCTAGGCACTTTAGGTCACGGCCGGTCTCGAGAGGAGAGAGCGATAGCGCGCGTCAAGACCGGCCTTGTTTAGGTTTACCCAACGCGGTGTCTCAGTGGTTAAGATGTCTCAGTGGTCTACTGAGCCGGAGTACACAGACTAAAACCCGGACTCGGCGGCCACGTTTTGATGAAATTGAAATTGGTTTTTGGGGAAAGCAGATCGCGCAGTTTCTGTCCCACATCTCGGTGGACACCCGAACAGTTCCGTAAGGAAACGGATAAAGCAGGGAATGAAAGAATAAAGGAAAAAAGAGGTGCCGTAGTGGAGAGCGCCGGAATAATTTCGACGACATGAAGATTTTTAAAGATGTCAGTGCACCTTAACCCAGATATTCGATGGCGAATGTGCGGACCCCGTAGAGTATCTGTTATGGGTCCAATTGGACTTATTTTCGGAAATGTGGCGGAGAGTTTGAAGGATGCTTCACTCCCGCCACCGGTTGGCCCGGTTTTGCACTACCTCCGGGATCGGCCTTGTTTTTAGCGCGTCTTTACTATCCTGTCTTTCTATCCCATCTTTCAACTCTCCTAGTATCTGCACGTGGTAACAATTGTGGCTCGGCGAGAGCCAGTGAGCAGGCCTGTGCACTTTCCTTTTCTTTCTTCCTGGCAACAGACAGACAGACAGACAGACAGACAGACAGACAGACAGACAGACAGACAGACAGACAGACAGACAGACTTTCGAAGTTATTCCGGAGACCTCCATTTGCGGCACCTCTTTCTTCCTTTCTTCTTACACTCCCTCCCTTATCCCTTCTTTTAAGACGCCGTTCGGGTGTCCATCGAAATATGTGAGGCGGTGCCTGCGTTATTTCCTTTCCCCAATAATCATAATAATAATAATAATAATAATAATAATAATAATAATAATAATAATAATAATAATAATAATAATAATAATAATAATAAAATAATAATAATAATAATAATAATAATAATAATAATAATAATAATAATAATAATAATAATAATAATAATAATTTTGATTCACTTCAATTCGCAAGTACATGCTCCAGCCCGCGTAAGCGTTATCGCTTGTGTGCCTGGCTGGGCAGCCGGGGTGTGAAGTATATGACTCAACAGTGAATAAAATAGGAAAACAATAAAGAGCTCGAGCAAGACATACTCAGAAATTGCTTCCGCG
The DNA here is from genome assembly GCF_052857255.1 of Amblyomma americanum. Taxonomy (NCBI): domain Eukaryota; kingdom Metazoa; phylum Arthropoda; class Arachnida; order Ixodida; family Ixodidae; genus Amblyomma; species Amblyomma americanum. The sequence goes on along the minus strand of NC_135502.1, from coordinate 107,093,928 downwards.
ATGCAATAAAATGGTAACACAAAAACACAAAAGCGCCCGAACCAGACAGACTCAGAAATTGTTTCCGCGATGCGAGGCGAACACATGTACAAAAAACGTGGAGTACAAGAAAGCATTCCACCGTTGTAACTTTCATGCACGAAAAAAGCAAAGCTGTGAACATGGAAAAAATAGAATAAAAATTTGTCATAATAATAATGATAATAATAATTGGTTTTTGGGGAAAGGAAATGGCACAGTATCTGTCTCATATATCGTTGAACACCTGAACTGCGCCGTAAGGGAAGGGATAAAGGAGGGAGTGAAAGAAGAAAGGGAGAATAGGTGCCGTAGTGGAGGGCTCCGGAATAATTTCGACCACCTGGGGATCTTTAACGTGCACTGACATCGCACATCACACGGGCGCCTTAGCGTTTTTCCTCCATAAAAACGCAGCCGCCGCGGTCGGGTTCGAACCCGGGAACTCCGGGTCAGTAAAAAAAAAATTGTCACTCAATATTACTATTCAACCACGATCGAAGAAACTTGTTAAGTTCTTTTAATCCATTAATGCTCGGGGCAGTTTGCATCTTATTGAAGTAATAAGGAACATAATGATTGCGGGTTTTTTTTCCATGAGGAGTGTAAATCCGTGGAATGACGTATTTTTCCGGCTGACGGAGTGACCGTACTTTATTTAATGTTATCGATTTTAATGACGCTGTGGATGAAATTTTGCGCAATGTGTCAAAAATAAATTGCTTCTGTACAGGTAGTATCTCAAAATGTTCCATATTAGCTATTACCGCTTTATCATGACATCTGGTTCGGTAGGCGCGACTAGATGCAATTCTGTACAGTATACGGTTTAGTGTGTTTAGAACCAATTTCAATTTCATCAAAAGGCGGCCACCGAGGTTGAATTCGTCGAACCCAGGTACTCGGACTCAGTAGACCACTTAGATACCTTAACCACTGAGACACAGCGGCTTGTAAACAGTAACCAAGCGCTCACCTCTGTTTCTATAGGCTGTCGGCGTTCATTGTGTTCAATGGCGTTAGCAACGTTCTAGACTGCGAAGATTTTGAGGGAAAGAAGGGCGCTTAACTGACTCCCTGGGTCAATGGAGAAAACATTTTTCAATAATCGCCTCAGGGCATTGCACCCTCTACTGCGCCTTCTTCTTCCGCAGAATATAGGGCGCCGCGAAGCAACATTGCTTTGCCGTTTATAGCTTGGTGTTGCGTTTACAAAGCGGTACACGTTCCAGATGGGGATCGCGGACAGGCGTGCTTGTGAAAGAAGTAGCTGCGAAGAGACAAATCGCGGGAGGGGGGGGGGGGCATTTTCTGTGTGAGTGTCCGAGTGTCCTGCTTTGGGGACCGAAAGGCGTACGGTGCGTCGTGCCCTGGACCCCCTTGATCTTCCCCCTTTAACGAGGACCAGGTCCTGGGATAGTGGACACAGCAATCGACTGCCCTCAATTTCGAGAAGGCACTGTTTGGCTTACTGAGAGTGACTGGCTAGAGCACGACCGGTTTTAGTGATTAAAGCCGGTCGTGGGCTATGGAGACCACTCTTGACAGCGACCCTTGGCCCTTCTCTTTTTCCCTATACGATCCCCTCATCCCTCTCCGCAGTGCAGGGTAGCAACCTCGAACACCCTTCCTGTTAACGTCCCTGCTGTGGTGAGGAGTACTTACACCTTTCAAGTCGGCCAGGTGAGGCCCGGCGTCCGGGAATCGGATAGGGCCACTAAAGAACGCCACACCAGAGTTCCTACCGGAAAAAAGTCGGGCGCGCGTCTGAATGTCTGTTGTTGCTAGGGAGCAAGAAAAGGAAAGTGCACAGGCCTGCTCACTGGCTCAAGCCGAGCCACAATCGCTACCACATGCAGATAGAAGGAGAGTTGGAAGAGGGGATAGAAAGACAGGACAGTAAAGACGTGCTAAAGACAAGGCCGATCCCGGAGGTAGTGCAATACCGGGCCAACCGGTGGCGGAAGTGAAGCATCCTTCAAACTCACCGCCACAAATCCAAAAATAAGTCCAATTGGACCCGTAACAGATACTCCACGGGTCGGGATAATCGCCTTCGGGCGCGCGCCCGTTCCCCACAGTTTTAATGTGAGAGCAAACATACAGCCACCAATCACAAGGCTCCACGCCCACACCATCATGGTTATTCGGCCACATTCGCAGAATTTGCTAAGCGGCGCAATCAGGTCATAAAAGATCAACTGAATTGTTGTGTCTTCCCTGCCTTCCCTTTTTTTCTTTATCTCTCGTTTTTTTTCTCCTCCTCCCTGTGCTGTTGACCCGTAGAAGTGGAAGAAGTGCCAACTCATCATCGGCGCTGCGATCCTCGCCGTGGATATGTTCCATTGACTCTCATCTCATCATCATCATCATCATCGTCGTCGTCACGAGCGCTCCTCGTTCCGAACCAGTTACGCGTATGACGCCATGAACCAATTGCCAGGTGCCATGCAGCTCCGGCGAGAATGTCATTCGGCGCCGCTGTCTCACTCAGGGTACGCTGCCGCAAAGGGAGCTCATGAGGTCGACAAGCTCTGTGCTCAAGTCTTCAGTCATAGTCTTTGGCCGAGCTGCTTCCTTCATCCCCACCAGCAGCTACGCCACGACCCAGACAGTGCGACGCCGATGCACCTCCTGCCGGACGCCGGTTGTGTTCGACGCAATGGGCCGGCCATCGAGTTCCCTGTCGCCCCGAGGAGCATCGTCACCGCCAGCATCGGAACGGACTCCGCCACCGAACGGGCAGTTCCGCAAGGCCATCATTACTGCTCTGTGGTCTGCAGTCCTGGACGCCGTCGGAGCTGCTGCGTTCGCCCACCTCCGCGCCTACTTCGCAACCCGGGCAGCGCGACGCCGGTGCCGCCTTAGATGTCTCCGAAAATAGGTACGATTAGAACGCCATGGGCGGAATTCGCTTCTATATCTTCACGTAGAAAAAGTTCACGATAGTCGACAGTGTACGATGCAACTATCACTCAGTACCTCGTCACGTTCGCCATTCCGTCACTTTTACTCATCGCTATCATCGAGACGCAAGCGTTGTCAAAGTAATCCACATTCAAGCTACTGATCTGCCATTTTGCGCGGTAGAGAGAGAGAGAGAGGAGTCAAACGTCTGTTCAGGCACTTCAAACAATATGTTGCAGAGTCTGGTATGAATTGGACGCTGTAGCGCCACAGGCGTTCACATTTGAGGAAACGAAAAAAGAATAGAATGGACAACTGCGGGAGCCCTCTATACTTTTGCAAAGCACGTAATTATCTCGTTGCACAAGCCTATTTACACACATTTTAAGATCGAGCAAACCTGACAGAAAAATCGCTTGGCTGCGTTTTGCTGCTTCACGCACGTCTAGCTACGTGGCTTCCCCTTTCTTTTGAGAATGTGTTGCAGTGCCTTCGGCGCCCAGTTAGAGCAGCCCGCATGCGCTGTTGTACTCTGGCAAGCATTTTAAGGCGGAAGCTTTTCGTGGCTCCTGAGTGACGGGGACGGAAGTTGTAGACGGAAGCTGTAAACGGAAGCTGTAGGCAGAAGCTGGCGGAAGTTGTAGATGGAAGTGGTCCGCAAGAACTGTCAATTGTGAGGAAAATAAAACAGAATGCAAAGTTGACTAAGCAAAATTTCTTAAGGAACGCATATGTAATGATATATACCAGATATTAAAAAAATAATCACAACGTAAAAAACATAAAGCAACAAAACGTAGGCAACAAAAACTAAGAACGTGAGAAAAAAATTGCAGGACGCTTAAGCTTCGGCTTTAAGAGTGGGACGCGACAGCATGTTATAGCCTTGCCAAGGAGTCCACCGGAAAGCCATCGCCCGTTCGGCGCGACGTGTTGCCCGTTGGACCTCGGTTGACACCTGAACCGCGTCGTAAGGGAAGCAAAATGAACGAATGAGCGGTTCTTTTAGAAAGGGAGGGTCAAGGCAGTTTGTTGGGAAATTGGGTTGTTAATGAAGGGAAGAGTAAGGGTCTATTGATATATGACGGGACGGCATGGGTGGTATAGCCACGCTTGACTCTGCTTTGTAGAGGCCACTTAGCATATTTGCCGATATCTTCCCAGATGCAGTTAGCGCAGGCTTAGGTCAATGCACGAAGACGAGGTCGTCGCGTCCTTTGCGGAACTCTGAACAATGCAAAACTAGGTGCTACAGTTCAGCACGGCACATACAGCCACAATACGGGCACTTCACAATGTCAATATTGCCCCTTGATGCCAGCGAGGGGCGGTAACACATTTGCGGATGATGATTGGCGTGTAGGCGGCATCGGCGATGATCTGAAATGAAAATTGATTTAATAATAATAATAATTGGTTTTTGGGGAAAGGAAATGGCGCAGTATCTGTCTCATATATCTTTGGACACCTGAACCGCGCCGTAAGGGAAGGGATAAAGGAGGGAGTGAAAGAAAGGAAGAATAGGTGCCGTAGTGGAGGGCTCCGGAATAATTTCGACCACCTGGGGATCTTTAACGTGCACTGACATCGCACAGCACACGGGCGCCTTAGCGTTTTTCCTCCATAAAAACGCAGCCACCGCGGTCGGGTTCGAACTCGGGAACTCCGGATCAGTAGTCGAGCGCCCTAACCACTGAGCCACCGCGGCGGGGCGAAAATTGATTTGAGGGAAAGGAAATGACGCTTGTCTCTCATATCTCAAGGGCACCCAGACCGACCGCATATGTTTGTAACCTCGTTGTAGGTTGTGGGGGGCTCCGCCGGCGGCTCATTCGAACAGACGGCCTGGATGATTACCCTTCGGTCATATTCGTCTGCCTTCTCGTTACCTGAGTAGCCGGAATCGGCAGACACCCATGAAGTGTTGAGTGTGGATGGAGGTAATTTTTGAGAAGGAAAGGGGTGAATTTATCCACTCTGCCTCTTTGATAGCCGGAGATCACGTATTTTGAGTCACTTATGACTTGTCTTCGTGCGGGGAGCCTTAATGGCCTGTGCTATTGCTGACTCCTCTGCGTCTTCGATGGAAGGGGCAAGAATTGTCGCTACGTTTATAATTTTTAAATGAGGCGTGATCACACCGTGTACCTGCCAGGTCCTTGCTTGGCCGCGTCCACATACACGGCAAACAGGTCATCCGCATACTGTTTGTCTATGGCCTCCGCCCGGGCAATTCGTCTGTCATCATGTCTTCCCGGTAGCATGTTCTTGGCTTCATCTTGAGCTTCAGGCGACTGCCTTCGGGAAGGACTGTGAGCTCAGTTGCCATGTCAACGGGCCGAATGCCAAGCACGCCTAGGATGTAGCCTGCGTCCGCTCTCGACAGGCCTTCTCTTTGCGCGGTTTTATGTGCCTAAATTTGCTCGTCGAGGCTATTATGGACCTCGAGTTCTAGTAGCTTGTTGATGCTGGAAAAAACTATGTAGGCCCAGTGCCCCCTTGTAAACACCACGAATGACGCTATCAATTACGTCCCGGTCCTTTTGGTGAATAAGATAATTAGGAAAATAGTATGTGATTTTGCTTAAGAGAAATGCTTGTGTGTGCCTACAGATGTCGGGCTCCTTCATGCCCCCGTGCCTCATAGAGATTCTCTGAGTCAGCCCGCCAATCTATTTAGATGATGTTTTCAGCTGCTCAATAGCGTCTGTACTCTGCGCATTGTTCTGTACCAGATTCCAAGGACCCTGATAGTCTTGACCTTCGGTATGCTGTTGCCGATGAGAGAGGTGTATGGTGTCGGCGAATCCGTCCTCTCTTGGCTCCCTGTGTTTCTTCCGAATGATGAGAAGCTCGGATTTGCTCGGTGAGCATGTTACACCTTTAGTTTGGACGTATTCTCGGACTGTGTCGACTGCCACCTGCAGGGCACCTTGTATAAGGCCGTCCGAGCCCGGATGCGTCCAGATGGTGATGTCATCCGCATAGATGGAGTACTTGATTCCATATATGTCATTTAATTTGGCGGGTAGGTCTTTCATGAACACGTTACACAGGAAAGGGGAGAGATGCCCCCCTTGCGGGATGCCTCTCGTTCCAAGTGTAATTTTTTCGCTTTTTAAGCTGCCAACATGCAGAGTGGCGGTCCTGTCGTATAGAAATATTGGCTGTGTAGATGTACGCGCTCCGACATTCATTTGGGCTAAACCCCTCCAAATGACTGCGTGCGCTACAATGTCGAAGGCTTTGCTGACATTTAACCTAAGTATAGTACGCGTCGGTAAGGGGTCAGCAAAGCCATCGATAATGTAGCGCACGTAGGCATTTGGAAGGGTTTAGCACAAATGAACGTCGACGATCATACGTACGACACGCTACGTACGCGTTCCGACATACATTTGGGCTACACGCTTCAAAATGGTGGCATTGTTTCGACGCACGGTGCAGAGTATTACTACAACTACTACTTCAACTACTACGATGCCGTCGGCGTTTCGACCGAATGAGCAGTATACGCTGTGGCGTAATAAAAAACAAAGCATAAAATACCAGAAACTGAATAATGACCGCCGCAGTGGCTCAGTGGTTAGGGCGCTCGGTTATACTGATCCGGAGCGGCGGCAGCGTTTCGTGAGGCGAAACGCAAAGGCGCCCCTTCGCTAAAGGTCCCCAGGAGGTCGAAATTATTCCGGAGCCCTCCACTACGGCACCTATGTCATCCTTTCTTTTTCAGTACATCCTTTATCAGTTCCCCTCCACGTGTATTTAGGCGTCTGCCGTGATGTGACAGAGGTACTCTGCCCTTTCCTTTCCATAAAAAACAATTTTCAAGGATAGGCAAAAGGCCTTAGACATTTCCGCTCTTAACCAGACTTAAGCGCACCCTGTGATTTTTCTTTTTCTTCGCCGTTTGGTGCAAAGAAAGGAAGACACACAGCCATCGCCAACTACGTGACCGACTTTCGGGAGCTGAGATCGAGCAACGAAACGAAGCTCCATATTAAGGCAATAGCGTTAAAGATGCCATTCTGTAGAAAATCACGCGTCGTTAGCGTCGTCGTTGGAGTTGTGAGATAAAAATATCCGGAGAAGACACCTAGGTAGGCCACCGAGGTCGCGTGACTTCGCAGCGACATCACAACCTGCTCACCGAATTTTGAGCAAACTGACCACCGGGCTACGGGGCAGTTAATCATCGATCGCTGGAGGTGGCTAGGAAACAGTTCAGAAAGAGCAACCTGGGTTACACAAGCCCCACCAGTTTCAGCACCTGCCATCGCAGGGCAGTGGTGCATCGCTTAACCGTTGCAGCACTGCGCCCAGAGGTGCAGATCATAACTCGCAGGAATCTAGAATGTAAAGTCTAGCATGACCTATTCTGCATATACGAGCGTTAACTCAATAAGGTACTGCATCATACCCTTAAGGCGCAGTTGAAATGTTCCCATAAACGTTTCCCCACCTTTTCCTCTTCCGGAAGGTGCAGTGGACGTGTGAATTTTGGGAGCTGCGCGTGAACAGCCTCCAGGCAACACAGATGCGAAGCCGGCGCACATTGGATGCCTCTGCCCATCCATCACTTGTGGTCGCTGCTAAGGGACCACACATGCGCGTAAAAGCGCTTGGAGGCGTGTAGGCAGTGCGATTGCCAGCGGAAACTGTTGCACCATCCACTTATTTACATTAAGCAGCTTTTTGTTAGAAATTCGGCTGATTTGGAGACATTGACACGCGGAAAAGCAAAGAAAGCTTCAGCACTTTCGCCGTGGCGGTGCTCCGAGGAGACACATGAAGTAACAACGCGCGCCTCACCTGTCTGGCCGGGCCGGTGGCGGCTGCCGCACTCGGCGCGAAATAGAGACATGCTGCAAGTCTCCGCCATTGCGGACACATTGCGCCGAAGCCGCCGAACGCTTCGGCGGTCAAGCGCAGTTGGAGTATAGAGGATTTCGCTTTAGCCGACGTGACGTTGCCGTGCAGCGCGCGCGTTTCGCCGCTATATAAACGCGCCTTAAAGTCCGGATACATGGAGCGTTTTTGTCGGCGTTTTTCGCCCGACGGCGCGCGTTTGACACTTTCGCAAGGATACGGCAGTTTACAAATGGCAGCGAGGTGCAGCAAATAGTAAAGCAATACTTACGGCAGTCACCTCATATCCGGATCACGAGCGTGAAATAACTAAAGGTATAAAAATGGTGTGGAGCGCATACTTTTAGATCATGAATGGCGGTTTGCCAATATTCCTCAAGAGAAAAGTTTAAAACAGCCGTAGGTCGCCTTTGCTCACCTATGGGGCAGAAACATGGAGGTTAACGAAAAGGGATATGGAAAGCTGTGGAAAGACAAATAGATGTAACGTTAAGATATAGGAAGGGGCCAGAGTGTATCAGGGATCAAACACGCGTCAATTACACCCTACTCGAAATTAAGAGGAAGAACTGTGCTTGGGCAAGGCATGTAATATGAAGGCAAGATAACCAATGCTCTTTAAAGGCAACAGACTGGATTTTAAAAGAAGACAAGCGTATTGCAGGTGGTGGCAAAGAGATGCTAGGGCAGATGAGATTAAGAAGTTTGCGAGGTTGGGGTGGCGGCAGGTGGCACAGGACAGGGTTAACTGGAGAGATATGGGAGAGGCCTTTGTCCTGCAGTGGGCGTAGTCAGGCTGATGATCATGATTGGCCATGGTATCCAGATCTATAATATAAAGTGGTCCTCCGGTGAGTGATGTGGGACACACGTCTGTCGTGCTCGCTTGCCTTAAGAGAAAGAATAGAAGTGTGGGCTTTTTAACGAGACAGTGTTAAGGAGCTCGTGTAGCAGAAAAGCCGGTGTCATCGCCGGCGGCGTTGGCCGTGAGCTAAAATCCTCCTCCTCGCATTCCTCTTACTCTTCCTTACTTTACGGCACGGTAAGGGTTTCCAGCGAGAATTGCAAGACAGGCGTCACTTCCTTTCCTTAAAGCAAATTTTCATTTCAGATTTCTTCTTTGTACCCGCCGCGGTGGCTCAGTGGTTAGGGTGCTCGACTACTGTTCCGGAGTTCCCGGGTTCGAACCCGACCGCGGCGGCTGCGTTTTTATGGAGGAAAAACGCTAAGGCGCCCGTGTGCTGTGCGATGTCAGTGCACGTTAAAGATCCCCAGGTGGTCGAAATTATTCCGGAGCCCTCCACTACGGCACCTTCTTCTTCCTTTCCTCTTTCACTCCCTCCCTTATCCCTTCTCTTACGGCGCGGTTCAGGTGTCCATCGATATATGAGACAGTTACTGCGCCATTTCCTTTCCCCAAAAACCAATTATTATTCCCTTGCGGCCCGGTTCGGGTGCCTACCGAGATATGTGAGACAGGCGTGCTCTCCTTAAATTGTCCAACGGGCCGCGCGTCACGCCGAACGGGCAATGGCGTTCCTTGCACACTTTGGCAATGCCGCAACACGCTGTCGCGTCTCACTCTTGAAGACGAAGCTTAAGCGTCCTCCATTTCTTTTATTTCTTTCAAACCCTAGGGGGTGAAATCTTCTAATTACGCAAACTTTTTGAATACGTTGCTCTGTCTTGTCATTTAAATCGAGGTTAAGCGATTTTAGCATTCAGTGTTGCATTGCGCTGATCGGTAATACCGCATCTGACGCAGGTACAGATCGATGCGTCCGCGGTCGGCTCTTGTGTCCCTGGTCAAAGGCTGCGGCGACTGGGACCCAGACCTCAGGTGGCGCAGTACCCAGACTGAGCCCGTTGCAGAGAGCAGTACGTGGGCGGAGCGCCTGCGGTGTGCCACCGACGGCCTGCTGCACTACTCAGCGCTATATTCTGCTGGCGCTATTGTGTGCCTGAATCTGCGAAAATTTATACCGATTTATTTATTATTAAACGCGTGATAATTCGAGCTCGATTTCTTTTTTTGCCCTGGCGGGTGCGCCAAAAATGGAAGCACATCTAAAACATTCAACGCCAGGTAAAATATTCTCGAACTTTGCGTTTTTTCTTTCAACTATATATATATATATATATATATATATATATATATATATATATATATATATATATATATATATATATATATATATATATATATATATAATAAGCAAGCTTGCGTTGAACAGATCAACTGTAGATGTGGCCCATGCCTTCGGCGCTATACCAAGGCTTAGCCTAAAGAAGCGGCCTTACAATGCGTTTCTGCTGTGCGCCGTTGCGGTGGTGGTGGTGAACTCTTCACAAAAGGTGGCTAGGAGACCGGTCATAGTGGGCGGGTTCTCAGTACAGGACTGCGATAGCTTCTGCTGTTCTGCAGGCCAGCGCGATATACCGCCGCGGGACGCCCAGTACAGAGCTGTATATATATAGCAGCTTTCCATGATGTGGCGGGGTGGGTGTAGGTGGTTTCCGGGGTGTTTTAGCGCCCCCCTCCCCCCCCCACACACACACACATGGAGTAGAGTGGTGCGGGCGCTATTGCGTGTGTGGCAATGAGTGGAGTATTGCGATGAGAAGGTGTGCTTGTGGTGGCGGTTCGGGAAGGACTTCGTCTGTCAGGTGCTTGTGATGGTTCAGGAATGGCAAGTTGCTGGCTACATTCCTCTCAAAATACTAGCTTGCAGAGTATTCTTCAGTTCGCACTATTTTAAGGGAAACTAAGTGCATAAATAGTTTACTTTTTAACTTTATTGCAGTGCATTGCAACGAATTTGAAATGAGTTATCCGCGGATATTTCGTGGTACAACAAGAACATCGCAGCACTTCAAGCGAAGTCATTAAAGAAATTCCGAAGCCGGGATAGTTAAATATTGCAGGTGAGAAAATAAATTCGACTGGGAGTTTATTTAGAGAGAGATGAAACTTGAATAAAGTGCATTTTCGGCTTCGAGAATGGGCCCAAAAGTTCAAAAGCCCAACGCCGGCCTCGACCTGAGGCGCACGGTGGACCAGAAGGAGCCTGTTACCGGGCAAAGGGGAGAATCTTCTTGCCTTCTGAATGGCGATTGTGGGTTGTTCGCGGATTCCAGAACGTTGTGAATCTTGCGCAAAGTTTACATGTTGTGGGGCGTAATGAAGTACCTTGCATATCCGAAACTGAGGCAAGAGTAGTGTCCAATAATAATGCCTTTCATGACTTTGATTACTACATGATGTTTTATTGATGAGAATAAGTATAATTTTAAAGTTGAATTCATTTTGCCCACCCCCATTCAAAGTTGTTACGTTGTTGATGACGTCAAGGGTGAATCACTGTGCATCGCGGGTCAGAAAGAGGAAAGCGCTTCGTTCTTGCAGCCACCAATATGAAGGCCGGGTGGAAGTGTAGCAGGCATGCTCATGTGTCTCATTGCTGTACATCGCTATAGCTTACGACTGATCAATGGTGACAACTTAGCCTATGTAGAGGACAGAAATTGATGCGGTTTAATGACTTGGGGCTGTCGTAAACTGGGGTTTTTTGAGAGCAAGGCAGGAAACAAGGCTGGGTGTCAGCCCCGCTGCCAAACATGGGTTTACATTGTTTCACTGCTGGAAGTTATGTTTTTCGTATTCTTGTGAGGTAAAAGCTCACTCGCGCTTTCGAAAAACGATACAATAATGTTGATGTGCCTACCGGCCGAGGCGTAAATTCGGGGGTGGTCCGGGCCAAGGGCGGTTTCTAAGCGTTTTTGCAAGCTTGGTCGCCCCAAGGTCAAACTTATGCACATCCCGGATGTCCCCTTTTTGCATCTAGTAGAGCTACCACCCTAAACGTAGTCATGAAGCTAATGTAAGACTTACGCCGAGAGCCAAGGTTTTGAACGGTTAAAAATTGCGTGCCGTTTGGAGTGAGGTTAAAGAACACATAACAAGATGGTTGGTAAATTTACTCTTTACTCGCGCTGTTTTTCGTAGCGCATTTTACCTCACATGACGCTTATATGAACTCGACAAAGTCTGGTCGAGTCGTCCTGTCGGCAAGAAATTTTGCTCTAGTTTTATGTAAACGCTAGCGGGGCATGCTCCGACATATTTGGTAGAGCCGACTCAATTTCCAGAGGTAGGTTGCCTCATCCTGAACTCACTGAGGCGCGTTAAAGCACCTCAAGGCAAGAGGTGTACCAGTGTAGCTGGAAGCGGAAATTAAGGACATGATTTTTACAGCCTCCGAGACATCGGTGGCATGGTCCATGATATTAGATGCCCCATTTTCGTGGCCTGTCGGTGCCCTGCTCGACGATTACCGGCCGCAGCAGTCGCGCCGGTCGAGGCTGCTCAGGTCAAGTTCATGCAAACGCGCCCGCCTCGCGTTCAGGTTCCGTGTTCGGCCCAGACGCTTAGCTCGACTCGCACCTGTGTGGTTCATATCAACGTGCCTTGAGTCGCGAAGTGTAAGCAGTGCCGAGATATACTGTGAGACACCTTCCTGTTTGAGTTGGTGGATAGCCTTGGCACGGTGCTCTTCCCGCCACAATGTTTTTTGCCTGTCCATCAGCAGTGTGACCAATCTTGTGCACCTGTCAGAGAAAGTTCAGCTCTAGTGGCGTTGAGCCGCCCAGTTCATGGAAACGGCTCCTATTCTACTGCCGCGGAAGCGTAAGAACATCACTGAAGTCAGTAGCGCAAGTGTAACCCACAGCTATGGCCCACTATGGTCCATTTATCCTATCCTCACGACTGATTGAATGCGGTGCTCACTCTTAATAACAAAGCCGATAGTTGAATAAGACATCCCATGAAAACCTGCAGAGCGAATATACTTATAATAGTAATTCGTTTTGGGGGAAAGGAAATGGCGCAGTATCTGTCTCATATATCGTTCGACACCCGAAGCACGCCGTAAGGGAAGGGATAAAGGAGGGAGTGAAAGAAGAAAGGAAGAAGAGGTGCCGTAGTGGAGGGCTCCAGAATAATTTCGACCACCTGGGGATCTTTAACGTGCACTGACATCGCCCAGCACACAGGCGCCTTAGCGTTTTTCCTCCATAAAAACGTAGCCACCGCGGTCGGGTTCGAACCCGGGAACTCCGGATAAGTACTTGAGCGCCCTAACCACTGAGCCACCGCGGCGGGTCAAGCGAACATATTTAGATGATTACTTTTGTGCAATGAAGCGTAATAGCAAAGAATTGAAGTTAAATAAACTGCGCTAATGGGGAAATAAACAACCAACCTATTTGTGTTAACGATGAAAGTCTGAATTGGCGCAATAAAATAGCAGGACAAATGAGTTTTGAAAAAAATCAGCTTGTGCCAACAGGCATTAAGATTCGTGCATCTACTGCGTAGTTGTATCTGCAGCAACGTACTGACTACAAACCACGCGAATATGAGTGGCCAGCGTGTTCTCGCCGTTCCACTCAGCATTTCTAACACCAAGGCTCGAGCAAGCAGAGCTGCGTCAACATCGCGGTCGGACTTCGCCCCCGCCATCTATATCTTTGGTAACAGAAGTTTCCACCACCATCCTCCAACACGCTGCAGCTGGGCTTCCCTCAGCGCTGATACCGGTGCGGAAAGTGCTGGTAGGCATATTTAAAACACAAAATTAACCGTGCCGCATTCACGCATAAAAGTCCCTAGTGCGAAATCGCACATACACTGTACCATCTCACAAAGGACTGAACCGTGATCGAGTTGGTCCCCATTGCCCTGGGCCTTCGGCAAGCTGACAAAAGCAGCTTATAGCTCAGGTGTCCCACCGGAATTTTTTCTAAAAATAAAATGATTTGAAATTGAAATGCCACACCCAACAACGAAGTAATAGGAGCCTTGCTGTCCAGTGATCCTTGGGAAGACCAGGAATCGTTGGTCGAACGGTCATGCCAGGTGGCACGGGATGTGGTGGTGGTGAGACGCTTTTATTGACCGTTAACTGGTGAATCCTGGACGGAGAACCGACCCGCTGAAGACCGCAGTACCTCATATATAGATCGAAAAGTTGTGTGAAGGTGAAGACGACCCACCACATATCCTCAAATGGTGCGGAACTAGCTGCCCTTCCGGCTGCAGTTGAGTTCATCATCCAAGAACCTCCGCATTATGGGCAGTTTTCACTGATTCCAAAGGAGCTCTTCAAGGCCTGCAAGCTGCTCTACGCCACGGGTCGCATGAAGAACTTGTTGCAGAGATTCGTGAGGTGTACAACAGCGCCACATCAAAAGGTCGTGTCATAATTTTTAAGCGGCTGTCAAGACGCTGCTTTATCAAAGGAAACAACCTTGCGGACGAAGCGATTGATCTGCCCACAATTACTGACTTGAAGTCTGTGTCCCTACATCAAGAGTTGGCGAAGCGTGTGAGCTACGCAGGTTGCCACTGGAGCTCACACTTTCTGCGTTGAACACTGGCCAGTTTTTAAAGGATTAACTTTATTACTTCCCTCCGTAGCTTCTTCGCTGTATGCACCATGCGCACGCGTTTTACCTTGAACCGAGGAGAAACCTCGCGACAGCTATCACGTCACTGAACTGACGCCGCCATTGCATTAACCAACAACGGCTGGATAGGCAAATTAAATTCATTTTGACACCCGCACACGCTGCCGTCTCCGGTAACGCGGAGGCTGACGAGCTAGGCCGAGTTCTCTACTTCCGGGTAGCCGGAGCCCCCCGAGCACTGGGGCAAACAGGAGCGCCTGCAAAATTACGAGGAAATTGTTGACCATTACAAATTGGGACGCAGGGTGGTACCCGAAGCAGGACAAAAATTAAACAATACATAAGCTGTCGCGTGGAGCCGGATACAAACCAATACATTTATGAACCCTGTGTGGATTTACCACGTGTACTCAGAGGTCGCATGATGAATGCACCCAGTGTGGGGTGAGGGGGACCCTCGACCACATAATTTGGGTGTGCCCAAAATCTCCTTAGCGGACAAAAATTTTGGTAGTAGGGAAGCCTGGCAGACCCTGCAAGAAGGCCGGACCCTGATATCCAGCGCACCACCATCCATCTGGCGGAAGAGGGCACTACCCGTCAAGGACTGCCAGCCAGCCTCTAACCGCGGATGCGCAACTTCCCCTCTGCCAGGCCAGCGTGCCGGGGGCGGGGAGAAACATCTTTTCTGGCGGAAAAAGAGTTATTTACACAATAAGACGTGTTCAGGTTGTGCGCGTGATTATTTCCTGATGGATCAATGAAAACTGACGTCCACAGCACTATGTTTTATTCAACATATTGCTGTGCGCGTGTTATTTTATTTCTCGTTCAGGAAATTATCACGCGCGCAACCTGGACACATTTCTTATTGTGTAAATAATTTGTGTGTATTACCTCTTCCCCATCCGTTCTTCCTGTCCCCTCACCTCTTTCATTTCACTTATCCATTGTGCATGGTATTCTTCATGTCCTGTGCCCCAGCTCAATGCTTCATTATCGATGGGAGATGCCGGGGCTAGCAAAAATCTTTTCCTTCATATTTATTATCTTTTTAATAAAAAAAACAGTTTCTTCCAGCAAGCAAGCAAGCCGCCTACGCCGCCGCCTCCGTAACTAACCAAAATAATAATAATAATAATAATAATAATAATAATAATAATAATAATAATAATAATAATAATAATAATAATAATAATAATAATAATATATAGTTGGACACCTGAACCGCGCCGTAAGGGAAGGAATTATGGAGGGAGTGAAAAAAGGAAGGGAGAGAGGTGCCGTAGTGGAGGGCTCCGGAATAATTTCGACCACCTGGGGATCTTTAACGTGCACTGACATCGCACAGCGCACGGGCGCCTTAGCGTTTTTCATCCATAAAAACGCAGCCGTCGCAGTCGCGTTCGAACCCGGGAACTCCGGATAAGCAAAAAAAAAACGAAAATGAAACGCAGTAACCGTGTCACTTCTCCCGGTGGACAACCGAACACTGCCGTAAGTGAACGGGTAGAAAGAGGTGCCGTAGTGCAGGTCTCCGGATAAATTCAACCACCTGGGGATCTTTAACCTGCACTGGGATCGCACACAACACGGGCGCCTTTTACGTTTCGCCTTGCCGCGGTGTTCAGTGGTTAGTGCGCCCGGCTACTGGTCCGGACACCCGCATAGGAATGCGACCGCGGCGGCCCGCGTTTCGACGGAAGCGGAACGCAAAGGAGGAGGAGGAAGAGGAGGAGGAAAGGCAAGGAGGTTAACCGGAAGAATAACCGGTCTGCTACCCTGCACGAGAGAAAGGGGTGAGGGGATAAAAGTATAAGGAGAAAAGAGAGAAGCCGGAAATTTAAGGCACCATACAAAGTCACAGCGGTCAACAAAGTCACAGCCTATCGTGCAGGCCAGAAGTCCTCAAGAAGCGGAGAAGTACAATGGAGGCCTTTCCTGCCGACGATCGCCGCGGCCAGTGACGAAGATCTTCATTTCCTTCAGTGGGCGCGGATCTAGACGCTCCAGAGCACGGCAGCGAGACTGCCTTTCGGTGCTGTAAGCAGCGCATTTACGAAGAATATGGTCTGTAGTCTCATCGCACGCGCAGATGGCACATGCAGGTCGGTCAGCCATACCGATTAAGAAAGAGTAATGCTTGGTGAAAGCTACACCAAGTCACAGGTAACCCAGAAAAGTTGTTTCACGTCACGGTAGGCCGAATGGAAGCCGGAGATTCACATCTCTGCCCAAGGCTTTCAAACGCGGATTCAAAAATTGGCCTGAATTCCACGCGGCAAGCGTGATGTTCTTGGTGTGATGTATATTGCATTCACTATAATGCGCTTTTATTCATGGTAAAACCTTGAGCCGTCATGGCGGAGTGGTAGCGTCGCCGCCTCAAATGCCAAATAATAATAATAATAATAATAATAATAATAATAATAATAATAATAATAATAATAATAATAATAATAATTGGTTTGTGGGGAAAGGAAATGGCCCAGTATCTGGGGGGAAAGGAAATGGCGCAGTATCTGTCTCATGTATCGTTGGACACCTGAATCGCGCCGTAACGGGAGGTTTAAAGAGGGAGTGAAAGAAAGGAAGAAAGAGTTGCCGTTGTGGAGGACTCCGCTAGACAGACACCTGAACCGCCCCGTAACGGGAGGGTTAAAGAGGGAGCGAAAGAAGAAAGGAAGAAAGATTTGCCGTAGTGGAGGGCTCCGGAATAATTTCGACCACCTGGGGATCTTAACGTGCACTGACATCCCACAGCACACGGGCGCCTTTGCGTTTTGCCTCCATAAAAACGCAGACGCCGCGGTCGGATTCGAACCCGGGAACTCCGGATCAGTAGCCGAGCGCTCTAACCAATCAGCCGCCGCGGCGGGTAAGAAGAAAGGAAGAAAGAGTTGCCGTACTGGAGATCTCCGGAATAATTTCGACCACCTGGGGATCTTTAACGTGCGCTGACATCGCACAGCACACAGGCGCCTTTGCGTTTTGCCTCCATAAAAATGCAGCCGCCGCGGTCGGATTCGAACCCGGGAACTCCGGATCAGTAGCCGAGCGCTCTAACCAATCAGCCGCCGCGGCGGGTAAACGCCAAAGGCCCTGTTCGGATTCCCAGCCTCGGCACAGGTTTTTTATGCGAAGCATACTGGCTGCACAACCGAGCTCTTCCTTGCTGCGCCGCGCGCTGCCGCGTAGCTACCACTTGACCTACATCGGCGCACCACGTGATATGACGTCACAACAGCTGTGAAAGCTGGGGCTCAACTCGTGCGCTCGCTTGCGGACGCGCAGCCTCCGCCGGCGGCCGAACTCCCGCTCCTACCGCTAGGAGATACTGACGTCACGCAATTGTATAAAAGGCGACGCACTCGTTGAGTCAGTTGAGCAGCGAGATGACGGCCAGGGAGAGGGCGGCTCGCCAGACCGCAAAGCGCAAGTTACAAAGAGCCACGGAAACGGGTGAAGAACGAGAAGTACGGCTTGCCAAGCGACGTATGCTTAGCATCCTAGGCTTAACCATAAGCTAAGCCAGGCCATTTTTTTTTAATTCTATCTGTGTGCGGGGGGTTTCAGCGGCTCCCGTAGATGCCGCCACTGCATACGTTCGTTAGCGGTTGAGCGCCAGTTTTGCTAAGGCGCGTTTATACTCCGCCCCGCCGCGGTGGCTCAGTGGTTAGGGCGCTCGACTACTGATCCGGAGTTCCCGGGTTCGAACCCGACCGCGGCGGCTGCAATTTTATGCAGGAAAAACGCTAAGGCGCCCGTGTGCTGTGCGATGTCAGTGCACGTTAAAGATCCCCAGGTGGTCGAAATTATTCTGGAGCCCTCCACTACGGCACCTATTCTTCCTTTCTTTCACTCCCATCCTTTATCCCTTCCCTTATGGCACGGTTCAGGTGTCCAAAGATATATGAGACAGAAACTGCGCCATTTCCTTTCCCCAAAAACCAATTATTATTATTAATTTATACTCCTGCGCAAAGCGCGTGCGCGCGCTGCACTGCGACGTGACGTAGGCCCAAGCGAGACCCTCCATACAACAACTGCGCTTGACCGGCGACGCTTTCATGCTGCTTCGCCGCACTGCTTCATGACCTTTTCTAAAAAAAAAAGCTGATCTAGGCACTTTAGGTCACGGCCGGTCTCGAGCGGAGAGAGCGATAGCGCGCGTCAAGACCGGCCTTGTTTAGGTTTACCCAACGCGGTGTAACAATGGTTAAGATGTCTCAGTGGTCTACTGAGCCGGAGTACACAGGTTAAAACCCGGACTCGGCGGCCACGTTTTGATGAAATTGAAATTGGTTGTTGGGGAAAGCAAATCGCGCAGTTTCTGTCCCACATCTCGGTGGACACCCGAACAGTTCCGTAAGGAAACGGATAAAGCAGGGAATGAAAGAATAAAGGAAAAAAGAGGTGCCGTAGTGGAGAGCGCCGGAATAATTTCGACCACATGAAGATTTTTAAAGATGTCAGTGCACGTTAACCCAGATATTCGATGGCGAATGTGCGGATCCCGTAGAGTATCTGTTATCGGTCCAATTGGACTTATTTTTGGATATGTGGCGGAGAGTTTGAAGAATGCTTCACTCCCGCCATCGGTTGGCCCGGTATTGCACTACCTCCGGGTTCGGCCTTGTTTTTAGCGCGTCTTTACTATCCTGTCTTTCTATCCCATCTTTCAACTCTCCTACTATCTGCACGTGGTAACAATTGTGGCTCGGCGAGAGCCAGTGAGCAGGCCTGTGCACTTTCCTTTTCTTTCTTCCTGGCAACAGACAGACAGACAGACAGACAGACAGACAGACAGACAGACAGACAGACAGACAGACAGACCGACAGACAGACAGACAGACAGATGTTCGAAGTTATTCCGGAGACCTCCATTTGCGGCACCTCTTTCTTCCTTTCTTCTTACACTCCCTCCCTTATCCCTTCTTTTAAGACGCCGTTCGGGTGTCCATCGAAATATGTGAGGCGGTGCCTGCGTTATTTCCTTTCCCCAATAATAATAATAAAATAATAATAATAGTAATAATAATATAATATTAATAATAAATAATAATAATAATAATAACAATAATAATAATAATAATAATAATATCTTTTATTCACTTCAATTCTCAAGTACATGCTCCAGCCCGCGTAAGCGTTATCGCTTGCGTGCGTGTCTGGGCAGCCGGGGTGTGAAGTACATGACTCAGCAGTGAATAAAATAGAAAAACAAAAAATAGCTCGAGCAAGACATACTCAGAAATTGCTTCCGCGATGCAATAAAATGGTAACACAAAAACACAAAAGCACCCGAACCAGACAGACTCAGAAATTGTTTCCGCGATGCGAGGCGAACACATGTACAAAAAACGTAGAGTACAAGAAAGCATTCCACCGTTGTAACTTTCATGCACGAAAAAGCAAAGCTGAGAACAGGGAAAAAATAGATTAAAAATTTGTCATAATAATAATGATAATAATAATTGGTTTTTGGGGAAAGGAAATGGCGCAGTATCTGTCTCATATATCGTTGAACACCTGAACTGCGCCGTAAGGGAAGGGATAAAGGAGGGAGTGAAAGAAGAAAGGAAGAATAGGTGCCATAGTAGAGGGCTCCGGAATAATTTCGACCCCCTGGGGATCTTTAACGTGCACTGACATCGCACAGCACACGGGCGCCTTAGCGTTTTTCCTCCATAAAAACGCAGCCGCGGCGGTCGGGTTCTAACCCGGGAACTCCGGATCAGTAAAAAAAAAAATTGTCACTCAACATTACTATTCAACCACGATCGAAGAAACTTGTTAAGTTCTTTTAATCCATTAATGCTCGGGGCAGTTTGCATGTTATTGAAGTAATAAGGAACATAATGACTGCGGGTATTTTTTCCATGAGGAGTGTAAATCCGTGGTATGACGTATTTTTCCGGCTGACGGAGTGACCGTACGTTATTTAATGTTATCGATTTTAATGACGCTGTGGATGAAATTTTTGCGCAATGTGTCAAAAATAAATATCTTCTGTACAGGTAGTATCTCAAAATGTTCCATATTAGCTATTACCGCTTTATCATGACATCTGGTTCGGTAGGCGCGATTAGATGCAATTCTGTACAGTATACGGCTTGGTGTGTTTAGAACCAATTTCAATTTCATCGAAAGGCGGCCACCGAGGTTGAATTCGTCGAACCCAGGTACTCGGACTCAGTAGACCACTTAGATACCTTAACCACTGAGACACAGCGGCTTGTAAACAGTAACCAAGCGCTCACCTCTGTTTCTATAGGCTGTCGGCGTTCATTGTGTTCAATGGCGTTGGCAACGTTCTAGACTGCGATGATTTTGAGGGAAAGAAGGGCGCTTAACTGTCTCCCTGGGTCAATGGAGAAAACATTTTTCAATAATCGCCTCAGGGCATTGCACCCTCTACTGCGCCTTCTTCTTCCGCACAATATAGGGCGCCGCGAAGCAACATTGCTTTGCCGTTTATAGCTTGGTGTTGCATTTACAAAGCGGTACACGTTCCAGATGGGGATCGCGGACAGGCGTGCTTGTGAAAGAAGTAGCTGCGAAGAGACAAATCGCGGGGGGGGGGGGGGGGGGCATCTTCTGTGTGAGTGTCCGAGTGTCCTGCTTTGGGGACCGAAAGGCGTACGCAACGTCGTGCCCCGGACCCCCTTGATCTTCCCCCTTTAACGAGGGCCAGGTCCTGGTATAGTAGACACAGCAATCGACTGCCCTCAATGTTGAGAAGGGACTGTTTAGCTTACTGAGAGTAACTGGCTAGAGCACGACCGGTTTTAGTGATTAAAGCCGGTCGTGGGCTATGGAGACCACTACTTGCAGTGACCCTTGGCCCTTCTCTTTTTCCCTATACGATCCCCTCATACCTCTCCGCAGTGCAGGGTAGCCAACTCGAACACCATTCTTGTTAACATCCCTGCTTTGGTGTGGTGTACTTACACCTTTCAAGTCGGCCGGCTGAGGCCCGGTGTCCGAGCACCGGATAGGGCCACTAAAGAACGCCACTCCAGAGTTCCGACAGGGAAAAAGTCGGGCGTGCGCCCGTTCCCCACAGTTGTATTGAGAGAGCGAACATACAGCCACAAATCACAAGGCTCCAAGCCCCCAGCATCAAGGTTATTCGACCACATTCGCAGAATTTGCTAAGTGGCAAAGTCAGGTCATAAAAAAATCCCCTGAATTGGTGTGTCGACCGTAGAGGGCGCCGCACAACACCTGCCTTCCCTTTTTTCATTAAATCTCGTTTTTTTCTCCTCCTCCCTGTGCTGTTCACCCGTAGAAGTGGAAGAAGTGCCAACTCATCATCGGCGCTGCAATCGCCGCCGTGGATATGTTCCACGAGCGTCGTCACGAGCGCTCCTCGTTCCGAACACCCATCGTGGGTACGTGCCATTCATCTAGAGGCCACCATTACCATCATCATCAACCAGCTACGCGCATGACGCCATGAACCAATTGTCAGATGCCATGCAGGTCCGGCGAGAATGTCATTCGGCGCTGCTGTTTCACCTAGGTCATGCTGCGGCAAGGGAAGCTCATGAGGTGTGCAAGCACTGTGCTCAAGTCTTCAGCCATGGTCGTTGGCCGAGCTGCTTCGTTCATCCGCACCAGCAGCTACACCACGACCCAGACAGCGCGACGCCGATGCACCTCCTGCCGGACGCCGGTTGTGTTCGACGCTATGAGCCGGCCATCGAGTTCCCGGTCGCCCCGAGGAACATCGTCACCGCTAGCCTCTGAACGAACTCCGCCACCGAACGGGCAGTTCCGCAAGGCCATCATTACTGCTCTGTGGTCTGCAATCCTGGACGCCGTCGGAGCTGCTGCGTTCGCCCACCCCCGCGCCTACGCCGTAACTCGGGCAGCGCGACGCCGGTGCCGCGTTAGATGCCTTCGAAAATAGGTACGATTCAAACGCCATTGGCGGAATTTGGCTTCTATATCTTCACGTAGAAAAGAGTTCACGATAGTCAACAGTGTACGGTGCAACTATTGCGCAGTACCTCGTCACGTTCGACATTGCGTAACTATTACTCGCCGCTATCATCGAGAGGCAAGCGTTTTCAAGGAAATCCACATTCAAGCTACTGTTCTGCCATTTGCGCGGTAGAGAGAGAGAGAGAGGAGTTAAACGTCTTTTCAGGCACTCCAAACAATTTGTTGCAGAGTCTGGTATGAATTGGGCGGTGTAGCGCCACAGGCGTTCACATTTGAGAAAACGAAAAAAGAAAAGAATTGACAACTGCCGCAGCCCTCTATACTTTTGCAAACCACGTAATTACCTTGTGGCGCAAGCCTATTTACACATATTTTAGGATCGAGCAAACCTGACAGAAAAATAGGTTGGCTGCGTTTTCCTATTTCGCGCACGTCTAGCTACTTGGCTTCTCCTTTCTTTTGAAACTGTGTTGCAGTGCCTTCGGCGCCCAGTTAGAGCAGTCCGCATGCGCTATTGTACTCTGGCAAGCATTTTAAGACGGAAGCCTTTCTTGGCTCATTTGTGGCGTGGACGGAAGTTGTATACGGAAGCTGTAGACGGAGTCTGACGGAAGTTATTGACCAAACTGTAGACGGAACTTGTAGACGGAAGTTGTCCACACGGACTGTCAATTGTGATGTAAATAAAACAAGATTCCAAAATTTGATTAAGCAACAAATCTTAAGCAACGCATATGTAATGATAAAAATCAGATATTAAAAATCAAACAGAACGTAAAAACAGAAAAACAAGAAAGCGTAAAAAATAAAAATGAAGGACAGGAAAAAAAATCGTATTTACGAGTGGGACGCGACAGCATGTAGCATTTCCAAGGAGCCCACCGTTAAGCCGCCGCCCGTTCGGTGCGACTTGTTGCCCGTTGGACCTCGGTTGACACCTGACCGCGTCGTAAGGGAATGAAAATGAACGAATGAGCTGTTCTTTTAGAAAGGGAGGGTCAATGCCGTTTTTTGGGGAATTGGGTTGTTAAGGAAGGGAAGAGTAGTTGTCTACTGATATATGAAGGGACGGCGTGGGTGGTCTAGCCACATTTTACACTGCTTTGTAGAGGCCGCTTAGCATATTTGCCGATATCTCCCCAGATGCCGTTAGCTCCGGCTCTGGTCAATGCACGAAATTCCTCGCCATCAGTGGGAAAACCATGCTTGGCGACGAGGTCGTCGCGTCCCTTACGGAACTCTGAAGAATGCCAAACTAGGTGATACAGGTCAGCACAACACATACAGCCCCAATACGGGCACTTCACAATGTCAGTATTGCCCCTTGAGGCCAGCGAGGGGTGGTAAACCATTTGCGGATGATGATTGGCGTGTAGGTGGCATCGGCGATGATCTGAAATGAAAGTTGGTTTTAAGGAAAGGAAATGGCTAGTGTCTCACATACCTCTGTGGCCACCCGGACCGACCGGTTATGTTTGTAACCTCGGTGTATGTTGTGGGGGCTCCGCCGGCTGCTCATTCGAACAGACGGCCCCGTTGGTTAGCCTTCGGGCATATTCGTCCGCCTTCTCGTTTCCTGAGTAGCTGGTCTGGGCCGGCACCCGTACAGGGTTGAGTGTGGATGGAGGTAATTTTCTAGAATGAAAGCGGTGAGTTTACCCACTCTGCCCCTTAGATAGCCGGTGATCGCGTATTTTGAGTCACTGATGACTTGTCTTCGTGCGGTGATCCCTAATGGCCAGTGCTATGGCTGCCTCCTCTGCTTCTTCGATGGAGGGGGCAAGAATTGTCGCTACGTTGATAACGTTGAAATGAGGCGTAATCACACCGTGTACATGCCAGGGCCTTTCTTGACCACGCCCACATACACGGCAAACAGGTCATCCGCATACTGTTTGTCTACGGCCTCCACCCGGGATATTCGTCAGTCATCATGTCGTCCTGGTAGCAAGTTTTTTGTCTAAAGGTTTGATCATGAGCTTCAGGCGATTGCCTCCGGGAAGGACGGTGAGATCAGTTGCCATGTCAAAGGACCGAATGCCAAGATCGCCTAGGATGTATTGCCCTGCGTCCGTTCTGGACAGGCCTTCTCTTTGCTCGGTTTTATGTGCCTAAATTTGCTCGTCGAGGCTATTGTGGACCTCGAGTTCTAGTAGCTTGTTGTTGCTGAAAAAACTGGCTGTACCCAGTGCCCCCTTGTAAACACCACGAATGACGCTATCAATTACATCCCGGTTCTTTTGGTGAATAAGATAATGCGGAAATTAGTATGTGATTTTGCTTAAGAAAAATGCTTGTGTGAGCCTACAGAGGTCGGGCTCCTTCATGCCCCCGTGCCTCATAGAGATTCTCTGAGTCAGCCCGCCAATCTATTTAGATGATGTTTTCAGCTGCTCAATAGCGTCTGTACTCTGCGCATTGTTCTGTACCAGATTCCAAGGACCCTGATAGTCTTGACCTTCGGTATGCTGTTGCCGATGAGAGAGGTGTATGGTGTCGGCGAATCCGTCCTCTCTTGGCTCCCTGTGTTTCTTCCGAATGATGAGAAGCTCGGATTTGCTCGGTGAGCATGTTACACCTTTAGTTTGGACGTATTCTCGGACTGTGTCGACTGCCACCTGCAGGGCACCTTGTGTAAGGCCGTCCGAGACCGGATGCGTCCATATGGTGATGTCATCCGCATAGATCGAGTGCTTGATGCCATATATGTCATTCAATTTGGCGGGTAGGTCTTTCATGGCCACATTAAACAAGAAAGGGGAGAGAAGCGGCTCTTGCGGGATGCCTCTCGTTTCAAGTGTAATTTTTTCGCTTTTTGAGCTGCCAACCTGCAGAGTGGCGATCCTGTCTCATAGATATCTTGGCTGTGTCGACGTAAGCACTCCGACATCCATTTGGGCTAAACCCTTCCAAATGGCTGCGTGTGCTACACTGTCCAAGTCTTTGCGGACATCCAACCTAAGTATGGTACGCGTCGGTAAGGGGCCAGCAAAGCCATCGACAATGTAGCGCACGCAGCCTTTTGAAGGGTTTAACCCAACTGAACGTCGACTGGCATACGTACGACACGCTACATACTCGTTCCGACATTAATTTGGGCTAAACTCAACAAAATGGAAGGAAAGTTCCGACGCGCGGTGCAGACTATTACTACAACTACTACATCTACTACTCAGGCGCCGTCGGCTTTTCGACCGAACAAGCGTATAAGCAGAGGCATAATAAAAGAAAAGTATAAAATACCACATAGTGAAAAATGACTGCAGCAGTGGCTCAGTGGTTAGGGCGCTCGGCTATACTAATCCGGAGTACCCGGATTCGAAACCGACCGCGGCGGCAGTGTTTCGATGGAGGCGAAACGCAAAGGCGCCCGTTTGCTGTGCGATGTCAGTGCACGCTAAATGTTCCCAGGTGGTCGAATGTATTCCGGAGCCCTCCACTGCGGCGCCTATTTCTTCCGTTCTCTTTTCAGTACCTACTTTATCCCTTCCCTTACGGTGTAGGTGGCGTCCGCCGTGATGTGACACAGATGTGCCGCGCCCTTTCCATAAAAACCAGGTTTCAAGGTAGAATGGAGAGACAAAAGGCCTTCGACATTTTCGCTCTTAACCAGACTTAAGCGCATCCTGTAATTTTTCTTTTCCTTTGCCGTTTGGTGCAAAGAAAGAAAGACACACAGCCATCGCCAACTGCGCGACCGACTTTCGGCAGCTGAGAACAACGAAACGAAGCTCCATATTAAGGCAATAGCGTTAAAGATGACATTCTGTAGAAAATCACGCGTAGTTAGCGTCGTCGTTGGAGTTGTGAGATAAAAATATGCGGAGAAGACACCTAGGTAGGCCACCGAGGTCGCGTGACCTCGCAGCGACATCATAACCTGCCCACCGAATTTTGAGCAAACTGACCACCGGACTATGGGGCAGTTAATGATCGATCGCTAGAGGTTGCTCGGTAAGAGCTCAGAAAGAGCAACCTGGGTCACCGAAGCGCCACCGGTGGCAGCACGTGCCATCGCAGGG